>NC_056732.1:15412230-15537230 GCF_019279795.1 Protopterus annectens | reverse complement strand
TCTTTAGAGGGGGAACAGAAGAGGACAATACTGCCCCTCTTCTCTGCCACCAGCCTGGTCCCCAGGCTGTTCCCCCCCTCCTAAACCCTAGTTGCAACCATACCCTCTAAAAAGAGATTCAAATGCAAATTAAACAAATCCAATCCTACCTCATTAACATGTACCCCCATCCGTTCGGTACCAAGACTCCTCTCCATCCTCAAAATCTCTATGATCAATGGTATGCATTCCCAAAATTCTTAACTGCCTAGCCAATCTCTGATTGATGAACCTTCTGACCCCTTCAATCATCCTATAACTATAAGCACTCCTCCAACACAAACAAAGAACCAACTCTGACCAAACAATTTCCAAACCAGGGTATAATGTCTGTAATCTCAGCAAGTCCTGAAGAATAATATCCACTAATCGCTTTTTGGAAAGAATGCCCAAGTCATTGCCCCCCAAATGAATTACTAATATACAAGGACACCCCACCTTCAATTTAAACTTCTCAAATTCATGCAATAACCTATCCCACCCCAAGACCCCTAACCACATGCCAAGTCATTGATCACCCTAAATGTGATAAACCCAAATTTTTACCATCTTCCCTAACTAACGCATGCTTCTCTGCCCAGTGGATGTACGAATGCCCCAAGATGATATGCTTCCCTAAAAGAAAAGAAAAGAAAATTAATAATCAGGCCACAACTTTAATACATGATAAAAATGTATTTGAATACTACCTTCCCAATCTCTTAATCACTTCAGATTTAGCTAGAGAGGGTAGTTCCATTTAAGCCTTACCAATCCTAAACGAGTGAACTGCAAACCTCTCCGCCGGAAATCCCATGCAATATAAAACCCTCATCACCAAACCTATGAATCTACTACTCTACACCACCTTCACATCCATTGAACAAAAAATTAACTGATCCACATTCCCCTTCTGCCTCCTTATGAATTCTTTAGCCCATGTTACTGGACAAAGGCTAGGATTCCTGTCAGGTTTAACCACCACCAAACATCCCCTACCCAGTTGATCTGTCTTACTCTTCCTTATTGCAGTAGTAACCTCTCCCTCACCTATGATAACATCCTTCCAACATAAAGAGCCTAACAACTCTGAAATATGGAAAGTGCCAAAATATAACCATGTACATAATGTGCCCCACATGAAGTAATCTGAAGACCCCCCTTGTAACAAACCTAACCCTCTCAACACAACTTTCAATATAACCCTCGTAAACGGCCATTGAATGTCCCTACATTCCACCACCACTCTCCCCCCAACCCCTCAACATTTGCCCTAATGTCCAAGACTTAATAAAATCTTCCAAACCTTCTACCTTAGCGAAAATGCTAATTGCAGCCAAATCCACCTTGACTGTCTGCAAAGCCTTGCCTATCCCTCAAGCATGAGCTACATATCGCAATAGTAATTCCTCCAACCATACCTCCTTCTCCTCTTCTGGAAGCTGCTAAATAAACTGATTAAAATCAGAAAGAGCCCTGCCATACGCCTTCCTCATAAAAGGGGCCCAGGAATGCTGTACCAACTTCCTGCTACATCGACCCAAGATTCCACACCTCCTCTGGGAGAGTTTCTGGCACTTCCTCCACCCTTGGAGCCAACCCTTGAAACCTGCAGAACTGAAATCTAGACAAGCTTATCAGCAATTGCATTCTTTACGCCAGGCACATGCACTCCTGTAAAGGGAAAATTTATTAAGAGGCTCTGCAAAACCAATTTACGTAATACCAACAATAACAAACCCGACTTAGCAGTCTTCTTTTGCAATATCCTCACTACAGCCATATTGTCAGAGTGAAAAACTACACGTTCATCCCTCAAATGCTCCTTCCACACAACAGAAGCTGCCCATATAGGCATCAACTCTAGAAAGGCCACATCACGCCTCTATATCTTCTTCCAAACCCACGGCCATTCAGCCACAAACTACCGACCCCCGAAATAGGCCCCCATACCAGCACCCCCAGTTGCATCCGTAAACAACTGAAGTTCCTCCTGCCCCACCCAGTCTGACTGCCAAAAAGATATCCCATTACATTGTTAGAAAAAAACATCCCACAACACGAATTCCTCCCTCACCAGTTGCGTCACCCTAACCCAATGGTGTTTACTCCGACCTCCTTTCAACACACAAGCCACTGACCTACATAAGGGTCACCCTGGGTGCACAGCTCGACAGACAAAATTCAAAAGCCCCAACAACTCCATGACTGAATGAATCTGAATCTTATTGTTACCCAATACCAAATGTATAGCCGACCTAAGCCTATTTTATCCTTGGGTAGACAAAACAGTCCCCGCTCCACATCAAACTTTAGTCCCAGAAATTCTAAGGCTCACACTGGACCCTCCATCTTATGCTGAGCCAGTGGTACCCCTGTCTCCTAACACATACTCGTAACTCCCACATCCCCCTCCTGTTTTCCTACCCTTCCTTCACCCACCAACAGAAAATCATCTAAATAATGCACTGCCTTTTTAGTTCCCACACACTGCTGCCAAATCCAGTGCAATACCATACTGAACTTCTCAAAAGTTGCACATGCCACTGAACAACCCATAGGCATAGCTTTATCCAAGTAGTATTTATCACCTACCCGCATCCCCAGTAGTGGCCAATCCTCTCTCCTAATAGGCAACAACCGAAAAGCCGGTGTCAACCTTAACAAGCCATGGCTCCTGAAATTCATCACTTTCACCACATCTAAGGAAGCATAATGCACCCTAACCTCCTTGTCTGCAATAAAATCATTTACTGAATTCCCTTCCAGATACGACAAGTGATGTATCAATCTGAATTTCCTGGCCGATTTCTTCAGAATTAACCCCAAAGGCAACACCTTGTAAGCACTGAAAGGCGGACTGTCAAAATGACCTAATAAATGCCCCGCCCGACACTCTTCCACTAAAACCTCCAGGATGTCCTCTTTACCTTGAGCTGATTCTTGCAACCCCCTTCCATGGTGGACTTTATAACAACACCCCCCCCCTCTAAAATCCTTGTATTATCTCATTTTTGATGACAAGACCCAGAAACCAGTGAAGCATACCCCAGAGGACTTCCACCTTAATGGGGAATGGCGCCCCTTTCACTATTGCCTCTAAAGAACCAAAGTCCCCAGGACCCTCAAAAATTACCCCTACCCTGGACCAGTTGAAAACCCTGAGAGAAGCTTTGCCCACCAAATCCACCCTCATGAACCCTAACATTGGTGTTCCACGTGGACAGGTCTTGCCAACCACAGCAAATGGCCAAATGACTCCCTCCATATCTTGAGCAAATGTGTGCAAATTTGCACCTCACCCATGAACAGGAACCACTATTAAAAGACCAATACACACACACTGCTTCTGTCCCACTCACCCTTCTGTTAAAGCCACCATAACTATCCATCATCATAGCTAACCATATATCCGGATGACGCACCTCCCAATGTAGTGACTGGTTTACCACCTTCCATTTGCGGAAATGCTGATCTTACCAAAGGCACTCATTACCCAGCCTTAACCCTTGTGCCTCACGAATAAGGAAATATCCTAGAAGCGACAGGGCCAACCCGTCCTTCTCCAGCTGCACTGCCATAAAGTAAATAAAGCCAACCACCCAATTATCCCATGTCCTAGGGTGAAGCTAACCTACCCTCTTTCTTCCCAATGTTGCTAAAGCCACCAGCAAGTCCTTGCTATTAGATGACTAACTCCACTAGCCATTGAACCCCTTCTGAATCATTAAGTTCAAACAAATCCACACTTTCCTTTCCAAATTTTTCTTTGACCGAACCCGGAATGTGCAGAGTCAGGAAAACTGCTCCTGTCCCAAAGATTGGGTAGCTAACCAGTCCCCCCAGCCACAGCCCAAAGTCAGACCCTACCTCTGAGTTCAAAACCAAACTGTCTCTGGAACCAACAGCCACCCCCATCGCATCTCTGACAGAGTACCTGGCACCCTGTGCCAGCTGCCTCTGAACATCCTCATCACTTGTAAGCCTCCCCCAAGGTCCCCAAGTAACAAGTCTTCATCATCACTCCCCCCACCACAATCTTCAACCCCTAGCTCCCCAGACAATACTGCCAAAATAAAATCATTACCTGCACCTTCATCTTGAGACCTACTGAAAACTGGTGTGTCCACTGCAAATGCCTGCTTCGATGCCTGATATCTTTTCCCTCAAGCTGGGTTTCTCACTGTGGTGCACCACCTCTTTCAACCTGGAGTCTGTTCTGGTTCCTGTACCACCTCGGATGTTGCTGCCTCCTGAACAACTCTTCCGCTTCGGCCACAATAGCTTGCCTTCACTGACATAGTTCTGGTAAATTAGCCATCTGTAAGAGAGAAACACAATAAACGCTGTTCCACAAACCCGACCGCCCTACTACCCCCAACCCCTATAGTGTTGTCTTGCCGTATACCCCACCTCTCTCTACCAACTCCTCTACTTACCTATCCTCCACAGCCAAGAACCACCCCTTGCACAACTTACCTGCCAAGCATACACTCTGACCACTAACTAATGCACTTATACCTTCCCCATAAATTAAAATATGCCCCTGCGTGGCACACACTTCACCCTCTAGCTGCACACCCATTCAGCCACACACTTTCTTACAGCTACTAACCCCTTTCATATCACTACCATATCACCACCTGTAAAAAAAACAACAAAAAAAAACCACTTTACATCTATCTTCTACCTACCTTCATTGAAGCCACACAGTTACCAGCATCATCCAACCACCAACGAGCCTGTAACCCTCTTTAATCTGGACTGCAAATCCTTATCCACACTAGAGGTAATGGCCGATACTATGCGCGAACTGGCGCCCAGACTGAACGGCCGCAAAAAATGGCAGTGGCTACCCATGACCACACCAGGGAGAATGAAAGGATTCGCAACCACTACCACTAAGGAAATCCGAGGGACCCCCACAGCCTACCACGGTCACCAGGATGAACACATTTTTATTTCTTTTTAAGACTGCAAGGCCAACCCACATGGCTGCTACCCGACCACATCGCCCAACTGGGAAATGAGACGACGGGCCCGACGAATCCTGAGGAGATACCAGGACCACAGCAAGCAACCTCGGCAACAACAGATTACAGCAAACACCAACAATCATGACGGGTCATACCACTCAACTGGAGCCACCACAGGACTACCAGCAAGCACCTCAGCAACTGCAAAACAACCGGAAGTACCCACTGCAACACCATGCCTACCGGACCCCCAGAGAATTACACCAATACCCAGGGTAAGCCAAGCACCACACTCATACAGACACTACACACTCTCCTCTCAGTAACCCTTTCAAACTTTCATGCCAGCAAGTCCTGTCACCAACCTGTATTCCCCAACTCCATCCTCCACATTAAATTAATAAACACCAAAAGGGAGAGGAGGGAACTAAATCAGTTAACCTAACCCTTTCTCTCCCTACCATCCAAGGCCTACTTGCATCCACAATGCCTACAGGTCATCTGGACGTGAGCTAGCTGTTACTGCACCACCAACTCACACCAAATGTGCCTATCTCCCTTAATCCATATCACTTAATCCTGTCATAAGTCCCTCCTTCCCCTACATCACTTCCTTTAACCTCTCCCTTTCTCTTCAACCCTTTCACCACTACAATACCACTATCCTACGCATCTACAAATACTCACATTAATTCCTAACCTCTATACCCACCCCCCTACCCCTTTACCCTTGTTCATGGGACCAGAACAACTTAGTTTACCCCAAACAACATTTGTAAATATTAATGTAAGCCACATGCTTGCTCTCTGTTAAATGTTGAGCTTCAAAAATGTAACCACATTGCACTCTGCTAGAGGAAAGCTGATAAGTCAAACATTGAATAATTGTTTGAGCTCAAAACTTGGAGCCAAGATGTCTGGATGAAGGAATTCTTGCTATTGTTTTAAGAGAAGAATTAGTTGCTAGAATTTGCATGTATAATGTTTTTTATTGCTGTAGCTTCCTGACCAGGTGCAAATCAAAAGGGTCGCTAAGCTCAGTTTCTGTTAGCCTGGGAACCAGAGAAAAAATTATGTTATCTGAAATAAGTCAGTAGTACTGTGCTATCAATTTAAGAACAGAGAGCATTTTGAATTTGTCTTCAGAATATCCAAGATCACCAGCACTGTTTTGCTCTATATGCAAGTTTATTTTAGAACTGTTTGCGCTCTTAGATTTAGCTGGGAAATAGGAAGATTAGACTAATTTTCTGTATTGATGTCAGAACTATCCTACTGTATTATTTTAAGCATTTTCCTGTGATCTCTGAACTCCTGACTAGCACTGTGTAGTAAGAAGTATTGTCTTGTGTTTTTATTATTAAATAATTTTTAAACCTTTCAACTGTGACTGTTTTGTGTAGAGATAATTTAAGCTCTAGAGTACATTTAATGTATATAGTGATACTGTACAAAGCCACTCCAATAGTCTTGCTGTTCAGTCACACTTACCAGTTGGATAATATTGCACAGTAATAATTGGACACTCTTTGGTAAGGGCCTCTTTAGTAGCTGATAGGTAAGGGTCCTGGTGGCAGTGATTACTACCTTATAGCCTGGACAGAAGGGGCACAGCTAGTAAAACTGTGCCGGCCTTCCCCAAGTGTCTGTGTGATTGTATATAAACCATATCTCAAAGTGTGTGTGTGTGTGTGTGTGTGTGTGTGTGTGTGTGTGTGTGTGTGTGTGTGTGAGAGAGAGAGTGAGTGTCAGCTACTTGAACAGGGACATGAAGCACTGGTTGGACAGTGTGTGCTAGGTGGACCTGGATTGGGACCCTGGCTAAGTACCCCACTCTATAGCTGTGCCAGTGGGGAGTCTTACTAGGGACCTGGAGCGAAAAGGGAGAAACCAGCCCCAGATTGACTGTGATCTCTGTGCGCTCTTAAGAGGAACTGTACTTTACTGTGTGTGTATTTATTATCCTTCCCAATGTGGATGCCCCTCACTGGTGTTAGTGGTGAGGATTGAGGCTCCTTGATTGCTGGGCCAGTGCACGGGTGTCACACCATCTAGTGACCTCTCCAACTACCGTTCCATTGTGATCCTATCACCCCTATCAAAGATTCTAGAGAAATGTATCTACCACCAACTCCTTACCCACCTACTAACCAACAATCTACTATCTAAAACCCAGCACGGATTTAGACCATCCCATATCACCACCACTACCCTAATTAACTTCTCCAATACCATAAACTCATACAGGAACCAAGGGAAACTGGTGTCTGCCACCTTCCTGGACTTATCCAAGGCATTCAACACAGTTTCCCCACAACAAACTCCTTGCCTGCCTCTCTGAACTCAACCTTGATAACCCCACCTTGTACTGGTTCAACAGTTCAACAGTAGCAACCGCCATCGTAGCAAACAGTTCTTAACCTCCAAGTCTAGAACTACTATAGCCAGAACTCATCTCTTAACATTACTTTATGCCTCCCCAGTTCTAACCAACATTAATAAAACTGGCCTGAACAAACCCTTCACATGCTATAACAAAATAGCTAGGTTTGGAGCCAAAAATAAATCTCACTCCCACCACTGCCAGTCCCTACTTAAACTATACTGGTTAGAATTTTGAAACGTACTATGCTACCACCAACTCATCATAGCTCATCAAATTCTATACCATCCTGAGAGAACCCCATGCCCTTGCTGGTATGTTAAATTTTCACAACTCAAACAGGGAACTACAGTACAGTAACAAATCCCTGACTGAAGTCAATCCATGCAAGAATAGCTCTGGAGAAGCCCTATTCTACCATGAGGTCGCAAAAGTTTGGAACACCCCTCCCTCCTGACCTCAGGTTACAAAATTGCACATCCACATTTAAAGACCTCCTTAAATCACACCTTTATGCTAACCCTCTTTGCAACTGCAATGACCCCCCCCAAATCTGCACCCCACTGTAGGCAGGTTACCCCCTGAAGTCTCTGATGCCTACATTACACTGTCACCTATGTGCATTGTATAGTTTGTAAATATTGTAAATATGAACCTATGTCTGAGAGCCTTGTGCACACATACTGTACTAGTACTGTAAGATTTATCTCCTGACTGTACTATGAGATTGTTTTGCATTTAACTGTTTTTTTTTTTGCCTTTTATATGTTAGCATTCTATGATTTGTTATCCAACTACTATTATTTCATTCAACTATCAGTATAATAACCTATGTATTCACATTGTAACCTCTTGGAGTTCATCTCCCAGGACTCCGCTGAAAATGGACACCTGCTGTCCAGTCGGATTTATCCTGGTAAAACAAATGTTAAGCATCATAAAATAAAAGGCAATGGAATAATTTTGTACATAGCTTAAGAATACTACACACCTATTCTACACTCATAAATGAATATAAATCAACTTTTTACTCTTCATTAATAAATCCTATAACATGTTAATAAAGAATATATATATATATATATATATATATATATATATATATATATATATATATATATATATATATATGGCAAATTTCAACCTAGGTGGTAATTCTATACTCATCTTTATTGACTAACATACTCAATTTCAGAAATGGAATCTCGTTGATACATAATTACCATTCCACTATCATTATCAGCCTTTATAAACCTTAAATCACATCCATGATGTAATTCAATCACAGCTCGTTTCTAATTACTACTGCAAATGTATATAAAATCAGATTCATAAGAGTCATGAAAAGTTTGTATGGTCTCTTGTAGAGGTGGATTATAGATAGAAGGTCTTTAACAAGCAAGAACCACCACTGGACAAACCATTCAATAAATATTGAACATTTTATGTATGGGTGACAACTTAAGATTGACCAAAGTTGGTCCTAGGTCAACATGTTTGCTAGACGTACACCAAGCTGTGAAATATTAAGTGCCTCTGCAGGGGAATTGTAAATCATCTTAACAAGGTAAAATGTTTGTCGTTATAAAGAGTACCACTCATACATAATGGCTTCCCCCCCCATCATATGTTTTTGTTCATATCCAAGGCCATCTTCTCCTTCTAGTGGTCCAACTGCCCTCAAGGTTGCTGATGGAGTTGATACTTTTGTTTGCTCACTAACCTTTCAGACCCTCTTGGAGCTCCTGGATTTTAAATAAAAGCTCACGGTTACAGTCAACCTGAGTACATCCGCCGTCCATATTGCCAGAGGGTTCTCCAATAGAAGTATGAATAGAGTGGGAAGAACGGGAGTTAAGTGATGATGTGAGAGCATGCATAAGCTTCCCCCTATCCTCCATGGGTGGAGCTGACAAAGAATGGCTGCACCTCAAACCAGCATTTGTCAGGATAGAACACATTTGCAACATATCCAGGTACAGAAATAAGGGACGTAAGCAAAGCTAGTGGTGGAATGCAAAAGTACAGGAATTTATCAAACGAAAGTAGTAGTGCAGGAAAAAGTGCATTATAGGACATACTAAGCTACGAAGGAATGCTCATTGGCTAATAAAGCGCCTAAGAGAGAAGTTTCAACAGCAAAGAACAAGACACTGGAGGGACTATCAGCTTCTGGAAAGTGATTCAGTAGATGGCACAAAAATTCTACCAACGCAAAGACAAAGATTACGATAGTCACCCCACCCCCTTCATAAGGGATGATAGCAATAACCTGCTCACCAGTTCACAGGCCAAAGGCAGATAGAAGTACTTCCAGCAGCTTCTGAATGAAGAAAAGCCCGCAGAAGCTGTACTGACCCAGGCACAGGCTACAATCAAGAGAGGAGGAGGAGGAACGGTACTGCCCCAGGCACAAGCTACGATTAGAGAGGAGGAGGGGGCAGTACTGCCCCAGGCACATGCTATGATTAGAGATGAGGAGGAGTGGTACTGCCCCAGGCACAGGCTATGATTAGAGAGGAGGAGGAGCTGTACTGCCACAGGCACAGGCTACGATCAGAGAGGAGGAGGAGCAGTACTGCCCCAGGCACAGGCTACAATCAGAGAGGAGGAGGAGCTGTACTGCCCCAGGCACAGGCTACAATCAGAGAGGAGGAGGAGCTGTACTGCCCCAGGCACAGGCTACAATCAGAGAGGAGGAGGAGCTCACCCTAGAAGTAAGAACAGCAATAAGGAAATTGGAGTCAGGGGAAGCAGCAGGCTTAAATGAGACCACAGCAGATGGGATAAAGAGAGAAATGGCTCCTGCTGATACCACATATTCATTAATATTCATTTAGTTCAAAAAGTAGTTATTACAACAAAAGTAATTGTATTTGGCTTCCTTATATACATTTTCTTTTTTTATAAAGAAACTGAACTGCTTCATACATTTTGCAGAAGCTGCCTTTATCAAATTCTCAGCATAGTATATAAAAATGTTGATTTAGATTTTCTGTGCTCTTATACATTTTTTTCAGATGTAATCAGGAGTACACGGAAATGAGAAAATAAAATTGGTTACTTTTAACCCACAGATATCCATTTTGCATGTATATTTGCTAATGCTCTATAGATGAGAGAAGAAAATCTGTAAACCTCAGTTTAAAAAAAAAATAAGTGGGTTCCTCATGTCACCATTATCCAATTACAAATAGTAAGTCTTACTAAAGTAAGTACCTCTGATAGTAACAATTTGTGCTGGTTTCACTTTTGATGTACGTGATCAGTTTTACACACCATAGGTTGGACAGTTTGGGGGTGGCAGACAATGGTGTTTTGGTTTGTTGCTTGTCTTAATTTTCAATATCTTTCAAAGTTATAACCAACTAATTTATGAAGGGAAGAGGAACAATTTTTCAAAATTATGGTGTTTGTCCTTTCTTAATGGTTGGATAATTCAAGAGTTAGTCCATTTAACTAAGGAAGAGGTGGGTGTATACGAAGGTGTTGGGGACCTCGCCTCCTGCAAAACATTTTTTTTCTTTTACTGAAGATGACTTTTCTTTTAGGTGAGTAATAGTGTATTGGCTTATTTAGCTTTAGATTTGATGGATATAGTTGAATTGTCTTGGTGTATTTCCCAAATTAAATTTTGGTGCATAATACAATAAATTTCATTTTCTTTACTTTTTTGTTTACCAAAAAGTGTTATTTAAAATTTGTAGTACACAAAAGAAAACAAATTATGAACCAAGTATATATATGACTATTCACCTACAAGTACATATATTTCACCTTTCTAAGTTTTTCATTACATCTCTCACACGGTTATTAACTTTACATTCCATTAGTACATTTCTCAGCCATTTGTCTTGTTATGATACTAAAACATTTTGATGTAAACACATGCCTGACAATTAAACAATTCCAGCCAATGTTTAAGCTTGATGAATTTATCACCCAGTAAAGTAACCATTGCCAACAAGACATGCTCTACCTGGAAGGGAATTTTAGACCAAACTGCCCATTTAATAATCATCCTACTCCTAATGGAAAAGGTATCCAGGGAGAATGCCCTTCAAGTCAGTCAATGTTATATAAGTCAGTGATAATGGAGGGGCCCCTTATCTTGGGAGTGGGAGATGACTTTCTTCTCAATATCAACAGCTGCAATAATGATTAGTCTTGGGGCAAGATTTGTGTTGTTTGAAGGAGGACAATATGTGGTGATGGGGTCAGCTCCTATACACCTGGCCACGGAGCACCACAGATTGAAGAGGGAACCACAAATAAAGTACCCAAGCTGGAGACATCCAAAACATTTGTGATCATGTACCCAAGCTAGTACTTTTGCATTTCTAACATAATGGTGAAACACTGGGAAATATGTTGCCCAAAGCTATGTGGGTTAAAATACCTGAGGAGATAATTGCCAATCAGAGAACTTGTACCTGCAACACCAGGTAGCATATCTAGGTGACTATTATAGAAGCTCATTGGATATGTTAATATTCAGATCCATCTGCCACCCCAATTTATATTTATCAAACAGAGATCTCCAAGAGGACGATAGGATATTATATGTACTAGAAATCACTCCCATTGCAGATTGATACCCCTCATATTTATCCACTATTTTATTCACATCAGCCAGTTTGGAGCTTGTCTCTTGCCTGTTTTTGTAAACTTAACCACTGGCCTGTCCCTAATGGGAGAATGACAGCTATATACTAGTTATACCAATGTCTTATCAACGTTGTCCTTAGGTAAGTGACCCCAAGTATTCTGTTTTATATTTTGTAAAAGGGCTTTAACCCATACAATAAACAGAGTTCAGCTTTCTAGAGTCAAATTGGATAGACAGTCATACTAAATGGAGGTATTTGTAACTTTTTAATATAAATTGGCAACTTAACTTCTCTAGGATAGCTAAAGTTTCACTCTTTACATCTGCTGACATTACGACAGACATTAATGAACACATGTCCCCCCATCCACGTCTCACCCCAAATGTCCATTCTTTTATCTAGTAGAACAACTAATACATTTCTGTTAAGGGTGGGCTGCAAAAGCTCCCGTTCCCCAACTTTAAATGCTTTTTCCAACTTAAATGAGTTTTCTAAAGTATTATATAAGGTGCTGACTTTCTAAAGTATATGAAATGTTTTCTCTGTTTTCACAGAATTAATAATTCTATTTATATTCCAGGACAATCTTCACCATATCCTTGGTTACTTGTAATTCCCTAATTGCAGTAATCAGTTACAGACAATGTTGCAAATACTATTCCTTTTTTCTTTTTATTAGCAAATACAATTACCTTAACCTGAATTACTATTTCTAACACAAGCATATTGAAAGTTAATGGAAAAGTCAGACATGGCTGCAACACCAAGTCACCTTTTAAGTTAAAATACAGGCATAATGAACATTTTAAAGAACATTGAACATTTAGAACTTTCAGTAAACATGCAAGTTAAAATATCAGCTTTTAATTGTATACATTTTGACATATAAAGTAGTAACTGATGTTAACTCTTCCAGGGAGGAGGTATCCAACCCTCTTCTCAGATTGGAACTTGATGAGTTTACCAAAGTCATTTGCATATATCCCATGTGCCTCTGTTACAGGAGGTTTGGGAGGTCACTCACTGGAAGTTCTAGCTTGGCTGGAGTTTTCATTTAGTTTTTACTGATAGCCTTTGGGAGTGGAAACTGAGTTAGGTTTATTTATTTATTTATTTTTTTTTATTTATTTATCATTTGTTGACCGGGAATGTCCGGACTAGGTTCCACAGAGCCTGTTTTCAGCGGAGGCCCGGGGAGAAATGCTCCAGATGCATGTCTTTGGAATGTGGGAGGAAACCGGAGTACCCGGAGGAAACCCACGCGAACACAGGGAGAACATGCAAACTCCACACAGAAGGCACCCCAGCCGAGAATCGAACTGGAGAACCTCTTGCTGGTAAATTTTTTAAAAATTTTTTAAAAATTAGGTAAATTTAACCATTCTACCAACCCCCTAACCAACCAGCCTCTGTCTTAATCTTTCAAACTCATCAAGCATGCCCCAGGCATCTTCAAGGTCTGTTACATTTTAAAAGGAACAATATACCATGAACTGTATTACTTCAGGGTTTTCTTTTAAAATAGACTAGCATTTACTGAAAGTTAAGCTTAACCATTTCCCAAAATGTAAACTAACGAATCTTTGAGAACTTATTCAATTCCCTTGCCACTTCTGTGCATCCCAAACTGTAATAAGTGTTACTTACCAAATCAACTTGAATTGGATAGGGGCCAGTTTTAAAATTCCTGAAAGGGCTGCGACCATAACCATGCTTAAACTATTCCTCTCAACTGTGTCACAAAGGAAACAAGCCCTTGCAGCCTCCCAATGTCTGATTATACTGCAAGTGCCTTTTCATTTCCCACAGAACTATTGGGAAATAGGTTTGCCTGTGTGTGCAAAGCAACCTGCATACACTGAGGCCCATCATTAGCAACTCTGGCCACAATGATATGGGGGTGGGTAAATTCAAATATTTACAACATTGGCTGTTGTTGGGCGCTATGCTGTAAACCTGAATTCCAAGTGTGAGATTAATATAATAACCAAAATTATACATCTTCTGTTGGGCATCAGCATGGACACTTCAAAGCAAGGTACACATACTGTATCATTCATCCAAGACCCTCAAGGGTCATATCAAGCTGACACAGTGCAGTCCTTGTCAAAAGCCCCCCCCCCACTGCAGTTCTTCAGTCTACTATATTACAACCCTGTTTGAGAGAACAAAGGACACTTCCACACATTCTGCATTTCCTGTAGTCAATGTCAACTAGGTTGCCACAGCTCTTTCCGTAGATGTCATTACAAGCCTCTCTCTCTCTCAAGTAACCTTTTTTAAAACAGAAGGAATGGTATTTTCTGTGGAGAAGAAGACAAAGTGGGACCGCCATGTCTCATCTGTAGCCTATTCAGGGGGCTGTGGTCTGTTCCTTTAGAGTTTAGCATGATGGGAAAGGTCTTGAGGCTTTCTTTGGATGTCCTGTAGTGAAGCTGTTGTAACTGGTCCATTTGGCATGTAGATCCAGAGAAGGGCTGTGTATGCAATCTGGGATCACAATCACCACTCTCTCTAGTCTGCTTAATTACCAGTCAGAAAGCCACCCAATGCTTTCTATTATCAGAAGAAATGTTGTGGTTACATAACCATCAGGAGAGGACAGGGATGATATTCGTTCCTTTATACTGTAACTCACAGACTGGGCCAAAATTGACCTGGCCAAATGGGATATTCTGGTGTGTGGGAGAAATATTCTGTCTTCACCCTCTGAGAATTCTGCTGAGACACCCTGACTATTCTGACACACCCTGACTATGCTGACACACCCTGACTATGCTGACACACCCTGACTATTCTGAACTTTTCTAACATGAAGGTGAGCCCATTATGGCCCTCCAGTCCTTCAGGTACCTCATTAAAATGGATATTTTATTATGGGCTCTGCCCTGCTCCACCAATCTGGCCCTCTGAGACCATCAGCAGCTACCAAATATTAAAGCGCAGCTGCCACAGATCAGAGTTCTGCCATGTCGTTTAAGTGATAAGTCAGAACACACCCCTCCGTACCTCATTTAGGATGGAGACTGACTTCACAGCAGTAGAGCTACAGTCAGTCAGAATCAATGCTGACACCAAGTGCTGCTGAATCTCTCCCATAGAATAGACTGCCAGGCTGGTCTCCAGGTCAATTTGTCATGTGTCATGGCTAGTTGCTTCCGTTTTCTATTTCTGAGACAGATTGCTTCAGTTATGCTGCAAAGTCCTGATTTTCACAATTCCACAGCTGCTTAGTGGCTGGGTTGGATCAACTAAAGCAAGCTCATGTTAAGCACTGCCACCCTTATCTTCAAGCCCATTGCATTCAATTTTAAATACGGCATTCTGTATACATATTTTTGTAATGACTAAATAAATTAAGTCTAGGATAATACAAAGTACCGTCACCCAAATGATGCAACTAATATTTTTTTGTCCTGCCATAACCACACTGTCCTCTACATAACTACATAAAGCAGTCATCTTACCTCTCCCTCCACAAAGTATCATGCATCATCTACAAAATGCTCTAAGGCATTATGGAGTGTCAAAAAGACCATAGAAATGTGGTCTGTATATGGCTACCATCCACAACGATGAATGGGAGAAACACATGATATCACTAACAAAGACGACTCATCACTGCTGGTCACCTACACTGGTTAGCCGTGTCATACTCCTGTCTTATTTCTTACTATGGTCGCACATTTATATTCAAGTTTCATATTACTCAAATGTTTACTAACCGGTCTAATAGACTAACGTTACTGTTCTAATGGACATTTTTCATACTGTGCAATTAATCTTACTTGTTTATTGTGTGCTCTATTTAAAGTTTTTGACTGGATTATTCTCATTAGACTAGTAGTGTCTTCAGGGGAGACATCAGGTATTGTTTCATACTGCCTAGAGGACGTTTGGTCAGAGAACCATGGAAATTCTCCTACTCCTTTCAGTAAAAGGTTACCTTAAGGCATACTGCTAGTGGAAAGGAGAGCTTTGATGGCAGCGAAGTACAACACAGCGATCTTCTCGGATGGTAAAACTAAAGAAAATGTGGCATCTTTAGGGCACACTAAGATAGCGACTCTTTAGCGTGGAGGAGATTTGAAAGACAGTACTTGGATTTCCTTGATGGATGAATACGAGCCTGTAGCAACAATGTTACATCCTGGGGTCTGAATGGAATAATGTTATTCTGTGTTGAAAGGAACTGAGTGAGAAGTGGTTTCTCATAGGATGAATTTGCAACTGGGAGGAAGGAAGGAAGTGCACTCCGATGAAAAACTTCAACGCTGCCAAGAAAAACAGAACGTTGCAGGCAGGCAACTTGCTAGGAAGACAAACCTATATACATTACATATATTCATATACACAATACAAACCTATATATGTTACATATATTCATATACACAATACAAACCTATATACATTACATATATTCATATACACAATACAAACCTATATATATTACATATATTCATATACACAAAATGTTTCACATTCATGACCAACCTATATATATTACATATATTCATATACACAAAATGTTTCACATTCATGACCAACCTATATATATTACATATATTCATATACACAAAATGTTTCACATTCATGACCAACCTATATATATTACATATATTCATATACACAAAATGTTTCACATTCAACCTATATACATTACATATATTCATATACACAATACAAACCTATATACATTACATATATTCATATACACAATACAAACCTATATACATTACATATATTCATATACACAATACAAACCTATATATGTTACATATATTCATATACACAATACAAACCTATATATGTTACATATATTCATATACACAATACAAACCTATATATGTTACATATATTCATATACACAATACAAACCTATATATGTTACATATATTCATATACACAATACAAACCTATATACGTTACATATATTCATATACACAATACAAACCTATATACGTTACATATATTCATATACACAATACAAACCTATATATGTTACATATATTCATATACACAATACAAACCTATATATATTACATATATTCATATACACAATACAAACCTATATATATTACATATATTCATATACACAATACAAACCTATATATGTTACATATATTCATATACACAATACAAACCTATATATGTTACATATATTCATATACACAAAATGTTTCACATTCATGACCATTTATGAACCTTTAACCATATACAGAATGCTTTAAATACTGCAGTAACTACCAATCCAGAGCAGACCGTTCTCTGTATAATGCAACAGGGATAGCATAAATCAGGCTTATCCCAATTTCCATAGAGATCCATAGGTGTATACTAGGCTAATGACCACTAAGGCCTTTTTAAGCTTAGCCATGCAACCAAAATCTGTCAAGTTCTGGTAACCTTGAAAAGTATAAGCAGGGGTGTGGGAAATTAAATTTTTACAAACAAGGCCTGGAAGATGAACCATTTACAAGCTGCCTATGTCCATTAGACATTTAGGTGTCAAACCAGGGATGAATTTCCTGTTCTCTCTCCAGTTGTCCAAGTTGCACTTGAATTGGGCTAGGGAGGAACTCTGCTTCACATGGGTGGGGAGCCTTTTGCAGAGAGGCGGTAGTCTCTGGGATATATACCTTCCTCTCCAGCAGGTCTATTTGCCACTCGTCCTAACTTATGATTCAAGGCGAACAGGTGGGGTAGTTCATTTATATGGTTTGTTATACAGAAACACATCAGAATGGATAGCAGCAACATAAACTATAAACAGACTGATTAAATCACAGACCATAACATACATGCATGCTTATATCTCACCAACTCTCTAGAAAATGGCAGTCTGGCCATCATGTGCTCAGTATTTATACACATGTGCAAGCCCGTGGAAAGCTTCTTAAAGGTATACACACATACAAAATGGCAGTCTGGCCATCATGTGCTCAGTATTTATACACATGTGCAAGCCCGTGGGAAGCTTCTTAAAGGTATACACACATACAAAATGGCAGTCTGGCCATCATGTGCTCAGTATTTATACACATGTGCAAGCCCGTGGAAAGCTTCTTAAAGGTATACACACATACAAAATGGCAGTCTGGCCATCATGTGCTCAGTATTTATACACATGTGCAAGCCCGTGGGAAGCTTCTTAAAGGTATACACGCATACAAAATGGCAGTCTGGCCATCATGTGCTCAGTATTTATACACATGTGCAAGCCCGTGGGAAGCTTCTTAAAGGTATACACACATACAAAATGGCAGTCTGGCCATCATGTGCTCAGTATTTATACACATGTGCAAGCCCGTGGGAAGCTTCTTAAAGGTATACACACATACAAAATGGCAGTCTGGCCATCATGTGCTCAGTATTTATACACATGTGCAAGCCCGTGGGAAGCTTCTTAAAGGTATACACACATACTGATCTGCACTTATTTACTGCGTATCTTAGGCAAGGTTTAAATTCCTAGAATGGAAAATTGTGGTGCTGTCCATTTTGAGGATATGCAGGAGGGTCCATCAAGGTAGAGTCTGACAATGCCTTGTATGCTAGGCATAGATCTCCCTTCAACATCCTGTAGGAGACAAAATACAGGGAAAGGGCTTTGAGGCAGTCTGCACAGTAAATGTTAGTTATGCTGTGTATGCTTTTAGTTGGCAATCTCTGCATGGTTCAATTGTTGGATGTGCCTGGTTAGGTAGATAAACGATGCATTGTACTCAGATCACTGGTAAATGCTGAATAGAGTGGAACAATGAACTTCCTTGGAACTAGATGCCATACCTTCGTTTATAAGTTGCACAACATAGAATGATTTCCTCAATATTATAGACACACTATGGTCAAAGGCTACATTACTATCTGTATGTGTCCCCAAGTCCCCTGACTACTGGCTCAATTCATAGGGGCATTATGTCAACATGATAGTTAGCAGGGATGTATGACTTCCCAAAGTGACTCTTCTTATGACTGTTCTCTTTGTAGAGGTGGACTCCCAATTCTAACGTCCTGGGTCCTGTCTGTGAGCCAGCTGGATATTCACCAGGGAACAAAGATTTATACCCAACCTCTTTTTACCGGCAATGCCCTAATGGGGTATTGTGTCAACTGCCTTGGGCAGGGTCAAGGTTGGCAGTGTGAATCGTTTTGTCCACATCCATTGCTTTGGTGACTACCTTAAAGTCATCCACCAGGTTGAGTAGGCATGACCTGCCCTTAAAACCCAATTGGGTCGGATCCAGTATTTGCAGGTTCCCTTTATTGATCATTCCCATGGCTTTGCATACAAGACTAGTGAGACTTTTGGGTCTGTAGTTCCAGGGTCTGTAGATGACCCACCTTTTTGCAGAGGGATGACTGTCGCTGTTCTCCATTCATGAGACACTAAGCCTGTTTGGAGGCTACAGTTAAATAGTAATTCCAGAGGCCCTAATAGGACATGTTTCATGCTATTTAGAAGGTATCCTGGGATATTATCTGGGTCCATCAATACAGTGCTCTTGGCCTTAGAGAGAGCATTGAGGACCTGTTTCCTAGGAAAAGGAGTTATATATGATGGTTTTTCCTGAGGGGATGTTGAGGGGGAAGAGAGTGGGTAAAGTTGTAGCTGAATTTGTCAGCCAGTAGGTTTGCTAGATCTTCTGGCTCAGTATAGGTGGCTCCATTAACAAAGAGGTCTACACAAAACTGGGTAGTGCTTTTTGAAGTTACAGATATTGTGAAATAATGCCTTGTGGTTGCCCTTGGTCTGGGCAGCCAAATTTACCTCTAATCTGGCTTTGGTAAACTTGGTCTTCCAAGTTGTTTGTTTAGTTTGAGGAGAGTGTGTTTATCCCACTGGGTGCTGCACCTCCTAATTTTTGCCATGATTTTCTTCCCTCTGTTATACATCCGATTGATTTTATTTCTGTACTTCTTCCTGGGGGGGGGGTAAAGCTGCCATTATGCAGCTGTTAACCTGCTTGTATAGGGTTTCTGTGAACAGTTCTGCATGGGTAGCAGTATTCTCAGAATTTATGGGGGCTTGAAATTTTGCCAGCTTATCACTTAATATTAGAAAGTTTCCCTTAGGGTAGATCCTGAACATTCCAGGGTTAGTTGGGGTTCTGGGTTTTATTTTTATTTCAAAGGAGACCATTTTGTCGTCTGACTACCAGAGAGGACATTACACTGGGGGTGTGCAGCACTCTCTCATATTAGCGAGGACCATTTCCAGTGTGTTTGTATCCTTGGTTGGCATATTGACAGTCTGGGTCCAGGGAGTTTATGTTTATAAAATCCAGGGATCTCTGATCCTGCTCATTATGTGTCGTGTAGAATTCCCATTTAATAGTGGGGTAATTAAAGTCATCCATGAATATGGTATTGGGTTGGATGGAGAGAGTTTTCAATAAGCTTAAACACATGTTATAGGTTTTCAGGGTCACAGATGGTGACCTACAGCTTGTAAGGAGGTACTATGGGATTTGCCTGTGGTGGACTTAACACGGGCAAGCTCAAGTGCATCATCCTGTCTGACCAGCCCTGAAGTATATTTACTTATGTAAACCGAGACACCTCCACCTTTAGCCCCTTGTCGGTGTAATAGCTGGTCTAAATGTGTGGAAGGCATTATAACTTTGCACTGCTGGTGTTTCTCTCAGTGGGTTTAAACCATTTCACAGTGACTGTACAGCCATCAGCATTTTCCAGAATGAAGAGCATCTAGGGAGTGGAGTTTTAATCTCCTAGCATTGAGCAAGAACACACTTGGAGTTTTGATTTATTTCAGAAGTATCTTCAGTTTGGCATTGCCTAAAAAGGCACTATGGGGGATGTACAGTGTTTTAGCGAATATTTGAAAGCCTAGAGGGGGGAGGTGCAGACCATCCTGGGCAAAGCAATGCAGTCTCTTGACCATCTCCTTCCATTGTAACCAATATTGCACCTTCTGAGAATGATGCCAGAAACTACACCAATTAAAGTTAGTCATCTTTTGTTTGTATTGTGATATCATCCTTAGAGAAGGTAAAATGCTGCTCAATGCTAGGCTCATACCAGCCTGGGACACACATTCCGAGAGCTCCAGGATATCTCTCTTTATATAGTCTAGTGAGGTACATCTCTGGTCATTTACACCCACTTAGACTATGACTGAGTCAATACTGGTTCTTGTGGTCCACTGACCTGAGTGCATGCATAATATGGAAGATCATGGCCACTGATAAGCGACTGACTTTCTCCTTACTCAGCCTGGTGAGAGGGACATCAGTGTTTCACCAGTGACCAGAATGTTGGATTGTGGTGGCTTGCCTTATGGGTTTAGAAGTAGAGGCTCCATGAGGTGTGTGTGTGCTATTTTGAAAGCGTGCATTCAGGGCTGCTGACCGCATCTTATGTGTTCTTCATACAGGGAGTCTTTGGGGTTTTGGAAGATGACATATAAATAAGGGGCTCATCATATGTAGGTCTGTGTGTCTGCTTTGAACTGTGTGCACGCGCGTGTGCATGCACGCATGCGTGTGCGTGATGGGTGCAGCATCTGTACTGCTGACAACCTGACTCACATTAGGAGTACTTTTATGTGAGAGTTTTGCCTCCAATGACATTGTATAAACATGTCTCACACACCATATCAGTTTGAGAATTAGCTGGTTGTCAGTAAACGTGAGGTAATTTCTACATTGCCACAGGAAGCCCATATCCACCAAACTGGTAATCAACATAGTGGAAAAGTTCATGTCCATGACAACAGGCCATTTTTTATTAGACAGTTGTGCGGAGAATATAAATTAATGCCATGAGTATCTGGTTTGCAACTCAGGGGGGGGGGGGGCAGCGCTTGTCACTTCAAAATGGTTGCCTTGTGTACAGTGAAATTTCAAGGGTGCATTTACAGAAAAAAATGTCAACTCCAGGTGCCTGCATCTATACAGGGCACTGCCAAGTAACCTCCGATGATTTATGGATGAATTATTTAGGGAGATATTGTGAAGTTAGGTTAGACATCAACTAATCAAGGAGTATTTACAGAAAAGAAGTTTGGCTTTATCAAGAATGATGAAATAAGGGGATTCACCTGATTTCGTTACTGAAACATCACCTTATACTTGGGTCTAACTTAAGATAGCATCTCACTTCCAATACATGGATGACATTACTACACCCTCTCCACTTATATTCCTTTCCCCATGCTCTATAAACCCATATAGACCCTTTCACCATGCTCTATGAAGCCATGTAGACCCTTTCCCCACACTCTGTAAAGCCAGAGAGACCCTTTCCCCATGCTCTATAAAGCCATATAGACTTTCAGTCTTAGTTAGCCTAGTGGTGTGGTTTTTAAAAGAAATGAGTTCCCCAAACAAAATGCTCCTGTTCTCCACTTTTATAAGCCTTTTGTAAGCCACATTAGTGATATTTGACCCTATTGTACATCGAATATATGAAGACAGACATCAGTTATTGATGTACCTTTCTGTCTGTCCTGTTATCTATCAGCATAGGTCTATCATTTTATCAAAAATAATTGCCATTCTGATTCCACTGCCTACCAAAATCTAAATATGGTAGATAGCAGAGATGAATCATTCCTAGCCTTTGTGAGTTAGTATAAGAAAGTTGCATGTTAGGATGTAGTTTAAGAGCCAGTAATGAATACCTTTGTCATCTGGGACACAAACCCTAGTAGGCCCATCGTGTTCTTTTCGATACTCTATGGTACACTCCAACTGTCATGTGCGACAAGCATCCTAGTGGCCCATAGTGTACCATAGAGTATGGAAAAGAACACAAACCCTAGTGGCCCATAGTGTTCTGTCCCATACTCTATGGTACACTCCAATACCATGTAGATATAGTTTTGCTCGCTGGGTTGCACATCTTCAGCACCTCAAACTCCCCTGTATTTCATTGACTTTTAAATCTATCCATGGCAAAGCCACCACATATGGATAAGCTTTATATATGTAAATTGCATATAGGGGCAACTCCTAGAATTGGGACACATTTCAGCATTTGTGCCCATTTGTGTCCATTCATCATGCAGCAATCCATTTATCATTTCTTGACACTTGCTATGAACCCAGAGCAATATATTTGCTATAACAAGCAAGCATAAAAGCCCTCTCATCCTTAATGGAGGATCCCCTCAGAGTTTGCAGTGTGACAGCTTGCAAAACAAAAAAGTTTCCTTTGCCATACTTATATAAAATCCCTCATTTGTAAAATTGCCACCACAGCAACAGGGGGTACTGCACTTAATTCATAACTAGGTTAAAGGAGTAATAAGCAGGATTTCTCTACAGCCTTCCCACTGAACACATTAATTTGTTCATTCAGTGTTGCCACCACAATCGTCTATTCTCTTTCTTTACCCTATTTTTAACTACACAAGGGGTTGGGAGGGTGGCCTAATAGTTAAGGTGTTTGCCTTACAAACACAAGGTGCAGGGTTTGAATCTCACAAGGGATAATTGGCTAGGCTTAAAATGGCTTGCAATGGCAGTAAGCTTAGTACTAATCTATGAACCTATGAACCCATATATGGGATCCTTATCATAAAACCCTAATATTAGAATCTACCAGATTCTTGCTGTTAGTGGAATCTAAAAAGGAAAATGGGTGAGCAGGAAGCAGAACAAGAGATCTATGCAAGAATAAACACAAAATAGACACTTGTGTAGTCAGATGCGACCCTTATACGTTCATAATATTGATCACTTTTTCAGTAGTCTGAGCTATACGGGATATATCCTCAGTGGGATATAACAGCCAAACTGCTTCCAAAGCTTCAGGGCACCTTCCACACACCAAAATCATTAGACAGCTTGAGCTGAGTTGGCTAACAGACATGTTTGGGTGCCAAACCCCTCTGAGCTTTACTGTTCTCCAGGACTGCACCTTTGCAGGCCTTTGAGGTTGGCTTGTGCTGTTCCGATGCTTAGCAGATCAATTTCCTTTAGGGAAACACCTTCCACAATTACTTTTAATTGTTTAAACTACCTTTTCTTGCGAGGAAAGGGTTTGCTTTAAAACTGGGAATGTATGTTTTATTGACTGTCATGTCACTTTACTGCCCTTTTAAATGCAAGTGCAGTTTTGTTTCTTTCAGTTTAAGAGTTGTTAAAAACATTGTAAAACTCATTTTTCTGTGAATGAACATTGTATAATTTACTTTTTTGGGGGGATGGCAAACTGTACTGGTGATTTTTACTCTATTTTCACCATGCACAAAAGTGACTTTTTACCATTTCTAATTTGTGCTTCTTAGTTTCCCCGAGAAGAAGGCACCACTTTTGGTGTGTCCACAGAACAATCTACTAGTTCTAGTGTCTTTCCAGCCAAAAAAAGAAAGTTAGCGTGCTGTGGTGGCAAAGGCTGTTGGGTTAATTATTTGCATCAGCCGCAGTTGGGTGACTTTGCTGTGGTGAAAGTCTATTCCTAAGGTCACTTATCTCTCTCCCTGGATCCCTCTGTTGTACCACATACAGCCACTATGGACTGGGGGTTAGCCACATCCTCTGCAGCTGTTGGGGTTTTACTGGTGGCCAAGGGAGACCCACGTTTGTAGGTACTGGGAGAAGGGGCAGGGAAGGTGCCCCTTCTTAGCCACAATGTTGTGCCTATCCCGGGGGAAGCTGCCTCTGCCATTAGTAAAATTTATTTGCCCCAGGTTTCCTATCAGAAAAGGATGGAAAACTAAATATTTATTTTGTCCTGCACCAGTCCTTCTGGACAGGTCTAGCAAAGGCTTGTGTAAGTATAAGAATGAACAATGAAAACTGATCCAATGGATCCAATATTTACAGTAACAAGTGAAAGAATTTTATATCAAGAAATGGAAGTAAGTACGATTAATATGGCAAACATTACACTTTCATCGTGGTTAAAAGAATGAAGTAGATGAATAGTAAAACTCAGAAAGTGTGAAATCTTGTTGTGCAAATTATGGGATGTTTTAATATCACTTTTAATAAAGCACCTGCTACTCGTTCAATACACGCTATGGGATGTTTTAATATCAAATTCCAAAAATTCACTGGGAGTCCACCAATAAGAGGAATATGGATGTTTAATGAAGAAAACCAGCAGCACACACGAAGAAATTGTTATTTCTTCATGTGTGCTGCTGGTTTTCTTCATTAAACATCCATATTCCTCTTATTGGTGGACTCCCAGTGAATTTTTGGCATTTGAGTTTTATTTTCGCTGGTTTACTTTTGTGGTTTTGGTAATGTTTTACTATCACCTTTAATAAAGCACCTCCTACTCATTTCAGTCAAGTGCTGTGGGATTTATTTTGCTTCAACCTAACCTACCTTCAACTCGGGCAGATGGGGCCTCTGTTTAACTTCTCATCCAAAGGATGCCATGCCCAGGAGGGAAGCACTTTTCTTATGTTCCACTGCTGTGTCAGTAAATACCTGGTGTAGGACTAGAACCCAGAGACTGCTGATATTCAAACATGTAAGATGAAAGTATTACTTTTTGACCCACTGACATTACTGCTTATTGCATGTGTTATGCTATATAATGACTTGTACATTGCACCCAGGTCAGCGTTTATAGCATCTGCATGTTATCCAGAGTGCAATCTGAAATGATGTTGCAGAAAATAAAAAATAACCTATTACTACAGGCACTTCCTTGATGCATCACATATATTCTCAATTACATCTGGGATGTTATAAGCAAAGATGTTATGCCAGGCATGAATATAATAACTTGGGGGGATTTTTCTGACCTCAATGAATGAATAGGGATGTGAAAATGTACAGAAATATCAGGTTATGTTTTGTTAAGTACTGGAAAAGATGGGTTATAAGTATATGAGAGGGAAATAACGTCAATACATCGAGAACAGATATTTTTATATAGCAATAGAAACGGAGTAGGATTGTGGCAAACAGTACAGTTTGGTTGCGGTTAAAAAATGAGGTGGATTTCTGTTGGACCCCACAAAAAAAGGTAAATTCACTGCAGTATATGCAACTGTGTACATAAACATGACAGTAATAAGCACAGACTGTAAAAGTTAAGATAAAACAGCTAATGTAATATATGGCTTACCTTCCGCTTGAGAAGAGGGGCTTTGGAGAGTTTCAGGAAGGTCAGGTGTGGGCGAAAGTCTTTGCTGCCAGTTATATCTACACCCCTCTCTTTAAAGGCAATCTCAACAGACTCTTTAGAAATGAAAGACACATTGTAAAAAACTGTTAAAATGTTACTGCTGTACTTCACTAATCAAACTACTTAAACAGAACAGCGCAAGGAAATTATGCAAATTTTCTTTCCTTCTGATCTAAACATAAAAGTCTCATCAGCTGAAAATATTTACATCTACAAGATACACAAAAGAAAAGAATGACTACCAATTTTAACATGAGCATGTAACCACAAAACATGGAAAGGGGTTCTAGATCACTGGTGTCTCCACAAAGGAATGTCTAATGAGATCTTTTTAAGGGATTTTATATTGATCTAGCAACAAGTCTTTCACTGAATGCTGAAAGATAAACTGGTCAAAACACATTTTCAGCAAACTTCAGAGGCAAGGTTTTTTTTTTTTTCAAGGAGGGTGAGCCCCCCTCACAGCTTCCTTTGGGGGGGCATCCCCACTCTCCAGATTTGTTTACCTACCCTCCTACCCTGAGATTGCACAATAGAGAAGACAGAACTCCACTGTCAGTGAAAGTTGTTTCAGCCAAATTCCTCTGATACGCTGTCACTTGGTAGAAGAGACGTTGCTCATGCCACATCTTCCATTAAGTTATAATTCACCCACTTCACAGCAGTAAACACAACTGGTCTCTTAATGATCAAACAGCAGTCACTTAGGGGAAGTGTTTCTGCAGTAGCTCTTAAGTTGAGCAGAAAGGGACAGGAGTACAAACGGTTTAAGTAGAACGTCTGATGACACCTTTACAGCTGTTGTACATAAAGAAAAATAGCGGAGCAGAAACAAAACAGGTCCCCATTCCGTCTGCACTTAATGCCATCCATCAGACACAAATATTTCACTTTGGATGGCAATGTTCAGAAATTTCTGTCATGTTTCTGCTTTGACTTGCCTAGAATTTTAACTGCATTAGAAATTTCTAAGAGAGCTGTCAAAACAGGAAATCCCAACCACTAGATTTAACTAATCTATTTAACATGAGCATCTCAAAGATGACAAATTCCAAAGAAACATGGATTAGCGAGTCCAGGTTCATCTACAATGCCATTTAACTTATTCCTTGAAGCCTTAACTTGGTCATTCTACTAACTGCAAGAAACAAGTTTTAGGGTTCCTGATGCACATGTGGACACTGTCATACATGCTGTCACTCAGCTATAGCCAGAATAAATCTACAGTTATGTCTCTGTCTAGCTATTTCTGTTGTAAACTACAGAAACTTATTTCATTAAGTCTTCTTTGCGTGGCTTTCTACCCCTTCCTTTAATCATGGCAGCTAACCCAGTGCCCCCCCCCCCCCATCATTCATTGGGTCTATCTGCACTCCCCTCACTCAGTCCAATGCTTATATGTAACTAGTGACAGTGAGTTTTTAACAGCTTTATTAAATTATAACTTAAGACATAGGCAAGCATACGTTAACAGAAAAGAAAACAATTCCTCAACATTTTTCCGTTTAAATACAATATATATCATACACATTTTATTTGCTATCATCGGTCCAACATTACAAACAAATTACTGAAATCCTGCCTTCCCTTAAACCTCATTCCTCTTCCTTGGGCCAGCAAGAATCTTAAGGGCATCCGGGTGGGTGTGGGGGGGGGGGGGGTCAGTGTTCCTCAATATCAAGGCAGGATTTTTTTTTCTCCATTTTTATCCTACGTGTGTTGTTACTACTTCCCATTCCATGTGATCTCCCTCGTATGCCAAAGGGTGGACATGGAATGGAGGCATGTACCATCTGACCCTACTCCTGCAGTATGTAAGTCTTGCCCCACCCTTCTCCCATTTTTGGTCTCGCATCCCAAAACAAATTTTCCAGCCTCCACCAGAGACTGCAGGGACACCCACAGAATCACTCACACCTCTTGGGTGGGCAGCCCCCCATCCCTCCCTGCAGCTCTATCAGTCATCTGAGCAGCTAAGTGAACCTGGGTCACCTGGCTGTAGTTAAGGCCTTACCCTACTGCACCACCAGACCAGCTTATCTTATTTAATTCCATCATGTTTGCTAACTTGTTAAAATGCACAGTCATAAACCACTCCAAACTGTCAGTAATGTTTTATCTATAAATTGCCTTTACTCAATAGCTCAGTCATGACTGAAAGGGGGGTCCCTGGGCCATATCACTTGCCCTGTTAAATTAATAAGTAAATCTCTATTTATAATTAGACTGTATCCATCTAGATGTTTATTAAGAGAGTAAATGGAAGACAATCCATCCTTTTCTGCACTATTTAGCTCATTTTCTCATTACAGTTTTAATTTAGCACTTCAGTCTGCAAATTAACATTACAGTAAGTTCAGCACCCTATTTTCCAGGTCCTTTTTGACAAGGTGGTATAAATTAATGTCTTTTAGAATAAAACTAACATTTTTTTCAAGCTGACTTGTGTTCTTACATTTATCTTGCTGGCAGAGCACTAATACTACATTTTGTAGTTGGCAGTCTGTAGATTTTTCCATATTCTTACTCTTCATGCGAATGTGCAATATTCCCCCATAGAAGGGTAGCTACAGGTATCAGCAATCCTGCATTTGTAGTGATGAAACAAACCAACATCTCACATCAGAGAGCTGCAAACGTTGCACACAGAAGAAACCCATCTGCTTCTTGACTAAATTCTTTATTATTGCCATAATAACATTGGGTATCTTTCTGCCATTTCACAGCCTCATTGATGAAAGAGGTAGTTACTGGCTCATGAGTATGCAGAGCTCTACAACCATGTGCATTGTTAGCACCATTCATCCTAAATGCTACAGTGAAAGTGCAGCATTTCTTTAATTACTGCAAACTGTGTCCACATTGCTGCCTCTTGGTTACATTAATGTTCCTGATTGCTGCCTCTTGGTTACATTAATGTTCCTGAGTAAAATCTAAAACTAAATAGGATTCCACAGTTCATGGCCATCAGACTTGCAAACATCTTTTTAGTAATAGGTGCCTGTTTTAAACTTTTTGTTTGCCAAGGTTCTCAAAGGATGGGCATGTATTCTTATAACCTTCATGCACCATGATGTAGGATACTTCTAGGGCTGGAGATATGAAAAATAAATTATCTGTGGATTCAATGTAACCAAAAGAACTACAATGCACCAAGTAACATCAGTAAATATCTATGATATCTGTGCAGTTATTTGGATTTTAACTGGAAAAGTCCAACTTAACAATGCTCTAATTCAGTGCAGGCCCAAGGAACAAAGCTCCATTATATCAACATCATAAGGAAATCATTTGCATCGTTGCATTATTTGCACTTTCATTCATCAGCAACAAGTGCATTATACAGGCATTAGTAACATCATAGTGCATTATACAGACATCCTAGACATTAGTAACATCATAGTGTATTATACAGACATCCTAGACATTAGTAACATCATAGTGCATTATACAGACATCCTAGACATTAGTAACATCATAGTGCATTATACAGACATGCTAGACATTAGTGACATCATAGTGCATAATACAGCCATCCTAGACATTAGTGACATCATAGTGCATTATACAGCCATCCTAGACATTAGTGACATCATAGTGCATTATACAGACATCCTAGACATTAGTGACATCATAGTGCATTATACAGACATCCTAGACATCATAGTGCATTATACAGACATCCTAGACATCAGTGACGTCATAGTGCATTATACAGACATCCTAAACATCAGTGACATCATAGTGCATTATACAGACATCCTAGACATCAGTGACATCATAGTGCATTATACAGACATCCTAGACATCAGTGACATCATAGTGCATTATACAGACATCCTAGACATTAGTGGCATCATAGTGCATTATACAGACATCCTAGACATTAGTGACATCATAGTGCATTATACAGACATCCTAGACATTAGTAACATCATAATGCATTATGCAGACATCCTAGACATTAGTAACATCATAGTGCATTATGCAGACATCATAGTGCATTATGCAGACATCCTAGACATTAGTAACATCATAGTGCATTATGCAGACATCCTAGACATTAGTAACATCATAGTGAATTATACAGACATCCTAGATATTAACATCATAGTGCATTATACAGACATCCTAGACATTAGTAACATCATAGTGCATTATACAGACATCCAAGACATTATTTATTTTCAGTTTGATTATCGGGGAGGTCCACTGGGCTTGTGGGCCCATTTTCAGTGGAGGTCCGAGGAGAAAAGCTCCAGAAGTTTAATTGCAATAAAAAATTACAAAAAGAAATTACATAAAAAATTACATAAAAAGAAAAAAAAAATTCAGAGGCAATTGTATTTCAAATAGCAGTCATCAATAAAAGAAGAGCAAGTAACAATTTCAATAGTTCAAGAGGAAATATTGGCTTATGGTTTTAAATCAGGATGTACTAATTAGGAATCTAAGTAGAGAAATTTAAGGAGGTTAGGTAGCATTAGTAACATCATAGTGTATTATACAGACATCCTAGACATTAGTAACATCATAGTGCATTATGCAGACATCCTAGACATTAGTAACATCATAGTGCATTATACAGACATCCTAGACATTTGTAACATCATAGTGCATTATACAGACATCCTAGACATCATAGTGCATTATACAGACATCCTAGACATTCTAACATCATAGTGCATTATACAGACATCCTAGATATTAGTATCATAGTGCATTATACAGACATCCTAGGCATTCGTAACATCATAGTGCATTATACAGACATCCTAGACATTCGTAACATCATAGTGCATTATACAGACATCCTAGACATTAGTAACATCATAGTGCATTATACAGACATCCTAGACATTCATAACATCATAGTGCATTATACAGACATCCTAGACATTCGCAATATCATAGTGCATTATACAGACATGCTAGACATTCTAACATCATAGTGCATTATGCAGACATCCTAGACATTAGTAACATCATAGTGCATTACACAGACATCCTAGACATCATAGTGCATTACACAGACATCCTAGACATTCATAACATCATAGTGCATTATACAGACATCCTAGACATTAGTAACATCACAGTGCATTATACAGACAACATTAGTAACATCACTTACAGTTCTGATAAAACAAGTTACCCGGGCTGTATTTTTTAGGATATGTAGATCAGGTGTGTAAGTACATTTTGGAGTCTGATATAGATTGTAGTTGCCCAGTGAAATGATTCCTAACCAGTAATTCTCAAGATGTACTTATTTTTGATAGAGGCATTTTCACAGTTTACATTGCCTGCTAATGATTTCCTTGATGCTGGTCAACTTGTTTAATTAGAAAACAGATTGTTAGAAGGAACTGCACTGTAAACCATTTGTGTTTACAATAAAGTTTCCAGATTATCACATACATTTTTGAGAGATTTGAGACATTAAATTGAAGTAGGACTGTTACCCAAGTCAAAGAATTCTTAAGTATATGATAGAACAAGACAGATGAATAAATCAAGGCAATTCATCTGCAATTGCTGAACTTATTTCTGGGATATGGCAAAAAAGCATCAGCCTCATGTAACAGACTAAAGCGGATAAATATTCTCTGTGAATCCATGTTCTGCTATAGGACTATAATTATTGTCAATAACTGGTTTGATGTCCATGACACCCTGCTACTATTTGATTATTCTGGAGAATGAAGTTTACATTACATTTTGTTTACAATTTTAATGCACAGAAAAGATAGATGTGACCATTCTGAAGACAGTTTATAAGATTTTGGTTATAATTCTGTGTATGAAAATATTTCACTGCCAATTTTTTTCAGTATCCTTTATGGAGAGGGATGACTGTAGCAGTGTGCCATTTGGTAGGACAAAGCCCAAGGTGAGGCTATGATTGAACAGGGCACACAGGTGAGGTGCCAGTTCACTGTGTAGTTCATGTAGAACACAGCCAGGGATATTGTCAGGTCCCACAGAAGCTGTATTCTTGGCCTTGGACAGTGCTGTTGTAACCTGTGCAGCAGTGATACTGGGTGCCTGGCAGTCTACAGTCAGATTAGTACTCTGGATTATTATTGGATGTCTAATATTAGAACAGGAACGGAACCATATATAGTTTAGCTGCTAGGATGGAGAAGGCACCTTACTTTTTGGAGTTCGTAGGGTGGGTTAAGATTCAAAGATACACTTGAGATTCTATGTGGGGTTTTGATGAAAAGTTTATGAGGGAGATGGGATGATGCATCAGGATAAAGGGCTTTGTGCATTGCTGATCCCAGGAGGAGGCTGGCTTTCCAATGTACTGGGAGACATTTAGCTTTGGTGAGAATTAGGCAGTGGTGTTCATTATTAGGAAAGTTACTAATGAACTGGCAGATTTTATTGGACATAATAAAATGTCATCAACTTACAAGCCAAGTATCAATAATTACAGTCTAAAAATGTTCCCTAAGCACTATTTTGGGATTGGGCACCTTTTTAACTTTCCATGGCAGGATGTTACAATCAGTTTCTGCATGCTGTGTGTGTATAAAGGGGGATTTTGCAAAGAAAAATTACTAACTCACAAAAGACATTTATCGTGAATGTCAGAAGTACTAAAAATGGTTATAGAGAGAGAGATGTACATCTCAGTTAACAGATATTTGTGTAAGTTTAACACAGGTCTTATCAATGTGGTTTCCCAGGAACAAGTCAAAGTGAAATAACTTAAAGGTAAATGAACTGAACCCCGATAAATGACATTATGTGACAACACAGGGTGGTGCACACTATCAGGGGGTGCTGAATTATAATCGTTAGAAAATGAGATTCCTTTTAAAGTCTGAAAATTTCAGCTGTGATTTTTAAGTGTACTTTCTAGTTATTGTGGTTTCATTACATTTTTAATACACATCTAATATATAAAAAAATATATATATATATATATATATATATATATATATATATATATATATATATAGATATATATATACATACACACACAGATATGTACACACAACATTATGGCTCATTTGAAACACATTTCACTAAAACCACAAAACATTGAAGTACATCTCACTGAAAATGTCATATGTTTTATTTATTTATTTAACATTTGTTTACCTGGAAGTCCGACTGGGTCAGGAACCCATTTTTCTGTGGAGGTCCAGGGAGAAAAGCTCTAAATGATACATAAAAGTTAAGACATTGTACATGAACAAGACAACAGCAGGCATTAAAGTATACATTGAATAATTAATGAATACTAAACAAGTACAGAGAAGTAGATACAATAATAAAACATGTACTAGATAGGCAATACTAAATAAAAGTAATGTGGTAGATTACAATTTATTTTTTTATCAGGTAGGGTTAAGGTAAAGACTGAGGGTCAGGCAGAGGGTCAGAATATTAGAAGCAAATATATGTTTAGAAAAATTGTGGAGTAGGATGGCAATAGTTAAGGGTGTAGAAATATATAAAGTTTTAGTTTGATATGGTAATGGTTAGTGGATGTAGTAAGGCCTGCTGCACCCCCCAAAACACAAAGACACACACTCCTTCTATGTTTTAATTATTTATTTATCCTTGTGGACTAGGAAAGTCCGACTGGAATGGATACCTTTTTTCAACAGAGGCCCGTAGAGAAGAGCTCCAATATTCACATAAAGAGGCCCGTGGAGAAAAGCTCCAATATTCACATACAGAGGCCAGTGTACAGCATATCTTCATTTTCCATGTTGTATACAATATTTTCATCTTGGTTACAAAAACATTTTTGCATAAATCTGTTTAACAGATGATTAATACTAACCTTGTATTTTATAATTTACGACTATAGGGAAAGACGAAAATAAATTATCTTACATTTTTATAAGGCTACAGCGGACAAATAGAAAAACAAGTGTAGACAAAGACTGATATTTGGTTTGAAATTTAGTGAGTTGTGATACTACGAAGGAGACAGAGGATTAAGTAGGAGTAGGTAGTTAGGAAATATAATTAGTTAAATGTTTACAGTAGTCGATAAGAGAGAAAGTGCAGTAATCACCATGTGGGAATTTAGTACAGATCAGCTATCGTTTGTCAGAGGTATTGCAGCTTCTATTTTCTTCTGGATCTGAAATTATCTGGGTGTAGAGCAAGAGCCCAGTGCCTCACAGGTGCTGTTTAATGTAATAAGATAAATACAGTGACTCTAGAGTTGCACATCTGCAGACAAAGGACACCACTCCTAGTACACTGAGTCACACCACTGACGCACATAAGGAAACTTCTAGACATGGAGGTACAACAAAACTGGGGGGCGAAGACCCTTATTTGTGACTATTGGAACTTGCTGGAGAGAGATTCCTATCCCAAAGGCTACCTTGTCTACAGAATACACTTCCCATCTTCATAAAACAAAGCCTGTTTCTTAACTCTCTTCAAAAATAATTTGGATAAATGGATGAGGAACCATAAATTTAGTCTCTAGGTACTGTCCATATCCCTTATGGACAGAGGCCATCTGTAAAATGATTCAGTGCTCCAACACCCAAAGACCCACTACCCAGATACTACCCCATCCCATATCTTCTGGGGCACTAAGATATAATATTGTCATATCCTGGGTATTACTGGATACCCACTACCCTGATACTACCCCATCCCATATCTTCTGGGGAATTAAGATATAATATTGTCATATCCTGGGTATTACTGGATACCCACTACCCCAGCCCATATCTTCTGTGGAATTAAGATATAATATTGTCATATCCTGGGTATTACTGGCTAGGCTTGCAAAGGCTCCTGTGCCTTTAGCCTAGTAATCACGTATGAACTATTTTAATCACCACTTTACATTGTAATTCTTTTTCTCAAACGCCAAATAAACACTTATTTTCTACAAGCTTATACAGATTTGAAGGATATGTGATTCAGCCATTTTTGTTTTAGATCAAATGAGTTTTTGATCAAATGAGCACTTATCAAATGAGTTTTAGATTACACAAAATGTAACCATATACATATTTGCATGAAATCAAAAGACTAACCACATAATGCTCAATAAAGCAAGCTGACAGCACTATAATCATGTAAATGCTATTAGAATACAGGTTCTGCTCATAGGCGTTCACTGGGCTAATGACCACAAGGGCCTTTTTTAAGCCTAGCCATGCATCCCAAATATCAGACAAGTTCTGGTACCCTTGATAAGTTTAAACAGGGGCTTGGGAGATGAAACCTTTACAAGCAGGGGCCTGAGAGATTAACCATTTTCAGGTTGTGCGTGTCCATTACAGACATAGGTGCCAAACCAGGCATGAATGAGTCCTCTGGCTTAGAATAACAAGATCTTTAAAAATCATAGCTTAGCACTAATATTCAGACAGTACAAACTTAGGATTTACCACCAATTTCAAAGAAAAATGGAAACGGTGTCACTACCCATAAAGGGATTTTATACAAACTGTAGCTTTGAAGTACCTTTTGCAAAATAAATCCCAAAGGCCTTCTTTCTGGGTTCATGCAGAGGCAAGAAATCTCAGGGGTTATTCTTAAATCTCACTGCACATACTAAACATATCTGAAAAGAAGTTTTTCTCACACTGTGCATCTGAGATGTGAAAACAGCTGTGGTAATTGCACAAGTGAAGTTTTCTGCAGCTTACCTTAAGTTTAATTTAAACTGTCGAAAAAAAAGAACAAGCGATAGAAAATAAACACATTTTCCTTGTTGATATAAGCAACATGCTGTTTTTGAATGCCCAGAAACCCCTCCTGATATGTGGTTTGTACTGATCTGGTGTGTCGCAAACTATTTCGTTATAAAGATGGATTACAACCCAGAAGAAAATGTTTAAGTTATTATATACAGAATGTATTAGAATGCGTGATGAAGATGTAATAATCACCCTTGATGTGTGGGATAAATCAGCCCTCAGGACGCTAACCCAAAAACACAATGGGGTAGAAAACACAATGGGGTGGACAGTACATTTTTGCACTCCATCCATCTCTGCATGTTACTTTGTATAAGTGCAAGTCTATAAATGTAAGGGAAACTAAGAATGTTCTCTCCAAGAAATGCTTTTACTTTATATTTAAAACATTTGAATTATGTACTGAAGTGTTTGTATACATTTAATTTCTCTCTCTTTTACTGACTTATGACGATACTTTAACTGTTCAAGGCATAAACAAATCCTACGTTTGCCCGTCTCTCTCTCGGGTTGTAGAGGTACATGAGGAGTCCCTTTTCGGTTACCACTCCCCAGTTTTTTTTGTTTCATTTATGATAATGATAATTACCATTTTTAACCAGGTAGGTGAACTTGACACTAGTTAAGTGATTTACTCAAGGTCACAGAACAGGCAAGTGAGAGCTGAGGAAATCAAACTTTGTATCACAGGATCTATCTTTCACAGCCTTAACCCTTTTCACCAGCTGACAACTCCCCTTTCCTAGGCTCCACCTGCCCATTTATTCCTTCTTGGGGCAGTGGCCAGGCATACCCAGACTACTCAAGACTCCAGTGACCTATTCAGTTTGATCCATTGAGCCTTATCAGAATATATTCTCCACAGAAATGTGAGATTCAGGAGAAGGTTATATATGTGTACTCTGGATACATGCATATATTTATACACATGTGTTCTGGATACATATATTTATACAGGTGTGTTCTGAATACATACATATATTTATACATATGTGTTCTGGATACATACATGTATTTATATGTGTGTGTTCTGGATACATATATTTATAAGTGAGTGTTCTGGATACATACAAGTATATTTATACAGGTGTGCTCTGGATACATATACATATATTTATACAGCTGTGTTCTGGATGGGTCTACTTTAAAGGCCCGAAAACGCTATATACCGACAACGGTTTAACCGACATGAAAATGCCGACATTCCTAATAACCAAAACTTTACATTGCCGACTATCGGTAGCCCGACAAGTGTAATCCTTACTCATTCAAAACATGTTATGTAGTACATCATAAATATAACGAGTGTGTGTACAATTGCACTACGTAGTAATCATGGCGGACACGTTACATGATTGCCCTGGAATCCTGGGAAAAACATACACACTGGTGTTATCACAGAGGAGTAGGTCTATGCTGGAGTTGGACGGTTACTTATATCACCTGGAAAGAAGCAGAGGGAATCGCCAATATTGGGGATGCAAAGAAAAGAAAGCGCAAAGATGTAAAGGTAGAGCGGTAACTCTTTTAGTTCCAGAAGGGGAACAACTAGTGAAATCTGTATGCCACGATCATACCGCAGACCCTACAGAGTTACAACGGTATCAATTAAACAGTGATGTAAGAATAAGAGCTAAATACAGCAGAGATAACCCTTGCTCAATAGTGGATATCACTATGATGTCCACGTCTCTAGAAGCTGTGCAGACTATCCCAAGTAGAAAGTCACTTCTGCAAACCATTGGTAGAGTACGTAGGAAAGAGAAGGTTGTCAACAGGGATGGTAACGTCAATCTGCACAATGTAAACATAGAGCATTATCCTTTAAAGTCGGGTAATTTTACTGCAAAACGTGCAATTGACAAAAGTAGCGATACTTCAGTGTACTTGTTTACAACCCTAACAAATTTAAGTGATATTAGTGGTGCTACGATATGGTTGATGGATGGGACATACTTTAATAAAGAAGTAGATTGTCGGCAGTTATACAGTATACATGGATTTATCAACTGTGGACACTATAGTAAAGTAGTTCCATTACTATACGCTCTGATGAATAAAAAATCATTGAAATGTTATAACATGTTATGGCACACTGTTTTTGAGTTATTAAATAGTAATGGTATGGAATGTAAAGTACAGTTTGTGCTTTGTGACTTCGAAGTAGCGGCTATAAAAAGTGTCAGACTAAACATTGACGGAGCTAAGTGTAAAGGGTGTTTATTCCATTTTGGACAGAACGTGTGGAGAAAAGTTCAGCCCTTAGGTCTAACAGTGTTGTATAATACTAATGCTTCATTTCAATTGCAAGTAAAATCACTAGTGTCATTAGTGTTTTTACCGGAAAGTGAAGTTAAAGGTGTGTTTGACGAGGTACAATCATCTTTTCCTGCAGAAGGACGTGAATTACTAAAGTATTTCAATGACTGGTATGTTCATGGAAAGTTACGCAAGTTTACAACTAGAATGAAAACATCTGTCAGATTTCCTCCTTTATTTCCAATATCGTTTTGGAATGTGTCAGATTTGAATGATTTAAATTTGCCCCGTACGCAGAATTCTGCGGAAGCTTGGCATAGAAGATTAAAGTGTTTAACAGGAGTTAAGAAGGTGGATTTACATATACTTATGCAGGCGCTAACGCATGAGCAGAATAGGGTTGATGAATTACGTGTACGCATGTCATCTGGCTTTCCACCATCTCCTAAAAAGCGTAAACTACTGAAACGTCATGAACAATTCTGTACTGTTATTAGTAACAGAGAGCATTATGAAGGAGTGGACTTTGTTCGTAGTTTTGCAAGACTACTCAAATTATAACTAGTTTCATTTAATGTGATTGAATGTAGTGCACTTGGAATTAAAGCGCAAAGTAAATTTATTTCTAAATAACTGAAGAGATATATTAACAGTTGATTTCCTAGATGAAGTTGGGCATTTTTGAAGTGATAATTTAAACTTCGGGGGCGTTATTTGTGAGATGTATCACAGTGTTTTCGATTACTTTCAAGAGAATCTTTGTTATGTGCACTACTCCTACATATTCAATTTTTGAGTTTGGTGTTTATTTTGTTGTTGCACGAGGATATATATCCTGTTATTTTGACTTGAACTATTAGCGTTGGTTATGCTGCATTGTCGGTGGATTTGATGTCGGGGAGTTTGATTTTCGGGAAATGCAACTGTCGGTCATTTCGTGTCGGTGAATTTTCTGTCGGTGAATAGCGTTTTCGGGCATTTAAAGTAGACCCGTTCTGGATACATATACTTATACAGGTGTGTTCTGGATACATATACAGGTGTGTTCTGGATACATATACTTATACATGTGTGTTCTGGACACACATTTATACATGTGTGTTCTGGACACATACATACATTTATACATGCATGTTCTGGACACATACATATATTTATACATGTGTTATTGATATATATATACATATATTTATACGTGTGTTCTGGATACATATACATATGTGTTTAGGATGCATATATTTTCTGCATAGGTAGGTTTATACATATGCATTCTGGGTACATATATATATATATATATATATATATATATGTATTTATATTTATACATGTGTTCTAGATACATATATTTATACATTTGCATTCTGTATACATAGATTTTTACATGTGTGTTCTGGATACATATTCATATATTTGTACATGTGTGTTCTGGATACATATATTTATACATGGGCTCTGGATATATATACATATTTATACATGTGTTCTAGATACATTATTTATACATGAGTTCTGGATAAATATACTTGTACATATGTGCTCTGGATACATTTATTTATACATATGTGTTTTGGATACTTATACATGTTTGTTCTGGATACATCTATTTATGCATATGTGTTCTAGATGTATCTATTTACATATGTGTTCTGAATACATATACATATATTTATACATATGTGTTCTAGATGCATCTAGTTATACATGTGTGTTCTGGATACATATACATATATTTATACATATGTGTTCTAGATGCATCTAGTTATACATGTGTGCTCTGGATACATATACATATATTTATACATATGTGTTCTAGATGCATCTAGTTATACATGTGTGCTCTGGATACATATACATATATTTATACATATGTGCTCTAGATGCATCTAGTTATACATGTGTGCTCTGGATACATATACATATATTTATACATATGTGTTCTAGATGCATCTAGTTATACATGTGTGCTCTGGATACATATACATATATTTATACATATGTGTTCTAGATGCATCTAGTTATACATGTGTGCTCTGGATACATATACATATATTTATACATATGTGTTCTAGATGCATCTAGTTATACATGTGTGCTCTGGATACATATACATATATTTATACATATGTGTTCTAGATGCATCTAGTTATACATGTGTGCTCTGGATACATATATTTATACAAATGTGCTTCTTTATATTAGAGTTCTGACCAGCAGGAGGCTGAATAGTACATTTGAGCAGCAGACATTTGTGCTTTGTCAACAACAAAGAGGGGACAGTACCTCACTGAGAAAACTGTAATAAAGTATAAAAATCAAGTAAGTGCAGTACTTTTGTTTTATAATAATTAAACATTAAAGCCCCAAGACTGGCAACATTTCTAGAGAAGGTAAATATATTTTGCAGACCAATACCAAAGTTCAGATACAACTGCCCCCTTCCTCATTCTGTGAACTTCATACTATACAAGCATACATGCATCATAGCATGTGTACGGGTATGTGTGTTACATAGACATACAAAGGATGTGACATCTGACCAAATTAAATTTACTGAAGTAAGGAAGACAGCTGCCTTCATGGAACTAAGCAAATCACTCTCTGCAGCTAGGGATAGAAAAGCTATGGCAGGGGGCAGGGGGGCAAGAGTATGTTGGGGTTGGGATGGGTGCAACAGCATAAGCATTGTGGGTATTCTACTGGCTGTACTGCTGAAACAAGAACACAGAGGATGAAGCTCTATACTGACTAGTCTTGTCTGACATTCTCATGTGTTCTGTTTAGTGACCTATGGGGCAAGGTCACAGACACAAATGGAAGAAATTAGGTCAGCTCATAGGGTAGCTGGGCTTACTTTCTTTAGACAGTCTGAGAAACTCAGCAAACAGAGGATCTCAGGATATAGGAACAACCACAGAGTAACAATGAAAAAAGAAGCAACAGAAGTATCCACCATACGATTTATTATATCTCTGACGTCTCGGCCACAGCCTTCAAGGAGTACAAAAAGACATACAAATGCATCTCTATATATACATATATCAATAAATCTATTAACTCAATCAACCTATTATTTAAAACAATTAAACAATTAACTAATTTAGCAGCATTTTCCAGTTAAAATCTTCATTCAAGCCTTCAGGGCACACAGTTTTAAATTTAAGAATATATACAGCTTCTTTATGTAGCAGTTGTTGTTTGATATTTAAGTCACCATACTTGTCACATTTGATTTGTTCTAATACACAGCCTTTCAAGCCTTTGGCATCACCATTATGAAAATTCAAAAAATGCATAGCCACTGGGCTCTCCATTTTTTTATTATATATATCTCTTACATGTTCAAGCAGTCTTGTTTTAAATAACCTTTTTGTTTCACCAATCTAGAATTTTCCGCAGAGGCAGCTAAGTGCATAAATTACACCTTCTGAGTTGCAACAAAAACTCTCTTGTACTCTAAAGGGCATATTATTAATATGTGAAAAAGATGCAATTACAAACTGACATGCTTTGCATCTGCCACACTGCTGTGTTCCAATATTAGCCAACTGTTTAGAAATATTAGGAAGGGGAGGACTAAATTTACTTTTAACTAGAAAGTCTTTGATATTCTTTCCCCTTCTATAGGAAAATTGTAAATTAACATTTAACCAAGACTGGACACTATTGAGGGAACATAAATATTCCCAAAACTGAGTAAATATCTTCCTAAATTCTGGTGTAAAACATCCGTAAGTAGTAACTAAATGTAAACTTTCCTGTTCCCTTTCATTAGTTACACTCACTTTGTTAATTTTATAACTATTACCACCACATGAAGATTTAGTTTTTTTGCCATTTTTTTGTACAGAATCTATCATAACACTCAGACGGCAACTTATCACTATAACCTCTACATATAAAGGAATCAAAGAGATCCAAGTTCTAAATCAAAACATTCAATATTGTTGCATAAACGGGAAATCCGCAACATTTCACCAAATGGCAACGAACTAATAGTATGTGGAGGATGACCACTAGTAGCATGAACATATTGAGTACCACCTACGAATTTTTTATTAACCGCAGAATTCAAATAGCTGCCTTCCTTGATGTTTAAGACAATGTCCAAAAAGGGCATGATAGTACCAGGAGGATCTCAGGATGTAGGCACTGTTAGAGTGTAAATAAGTCTATTGAGATGCTTTGGGCACCTTATGAGTATGTTCCCAGTGTGTCTCCCATGGCAGATGTATAGACATGTCCTAGTGGGATGAGACCATGGACGTGTTAGAGGAATTCTGTCTCTGAGCTTGCCTGGAAATGCCTGATGATGGCAGAGCATGAGTGGGAGTTTGTTTCTGGAAAGGAAAAAGCTTGATTTACACCGTTTAGTTTGTTTCTACTATGACTCCTACCAGGACAAGCAGATAAAAAACGAACAGAAGCATTAAGTCAGTGAAATAATTTTTGCGACCCTTGTCCTCTGTCATCCATCCATTGTGTACAAGCCACCTGCATCTCTCAAACTTCTGCCGTGGTTACATTGGAAGCTGATGCAGTTCTGGCAAACATCTGTGTTGCGGTGGTGCATTTTTATTTCACAGCTGCATCAGATGGTTTATTCTTATAGATAACTCTACTGTACCTTAAAAAGTTAACATGTGTTCAGAAAGATAGTAAGGCTGTTTTCTTTACAGTGAACATGAGTGCATTTGATATGTTGGACTTCGACTTTAGCCAAATATAGCTGGTACTAGTGATAAATGATTAATAATGTAGCAAATGAAATAGTAAATGTAAAATATAGTACAACTTTCAGTGGTCATTTCCCTTAGTTTTTTTAACTGGTAAACCATGCAGCAAACAGAATTAAATGTGTATTGCTTTGGCATTTCATTTAATACACTTTTGGCAAAAAATCACTGCTTCCAGCAGCCTTTACAAAGCTTTAACTGTAACTGACAGCATGCTTTTTACATGAAATGTGTTTTTACAGCAGAATGCAATTAAGAGGACAGATATAAATACTGATTCATTACTGTCAAACTCCACATTCTATTGATTTCTGAACCTTTGAAATTATAACTTATTTTCAGGAATAATAACAACTACATACAATATTAAATTCTGGAGACATTTAAATAGAAATGTTTGCTAAGCCAGACCCATGATTTGAACCATCTTTAGAAATGTTTCAAAATATTGTACTTTAGGGGGGGGGGGGATTATGTGGACTACAAGCTGATACAGCTACTGAAATTGTAGGACTACTTAAAGGAAACCTGCTGCACTGGATATATGGTGTTAAGCCATACCTCTCAACCCTCCAGATTTTCACAGACTGTCCAGATTATTTCCTCATATAGTTGGTCTATTCCTCATAAAATGTGTTTTTCTAGCAAACTGAGGAGTGAAGTCAATAAATGACGATAGATATTTGAGTTTCAGACTTCATGTACTTCAGAACATGCATGTCAACAAAAGCTTATTCTAGCAATTTTTAAGAGCGATAAGATGACATGAAGCATGACATCTTTCAGTCAGGTTATCGCCATGGATACGCAATTGGAATAGTGGCACAGCGATTTGATGGAATCCAAGACCTTAAGTTTCATCTTACATTTAGGTCTGTGCAAATGGCTGCTAGTTTAAAAGCGTGTTTCAGAGAATTCATATCCTGTGTTCTTTCTCTTTCTAGCAAAGCTTTGAACTCAGCTATATTCTTCATACTTTCAAATGAGTAGAATTCTGAAATGACGGTGTTAATTTAATTATTCTATGTATGCATAGAAACAGATATTTTATACATACGAAGTCGGGACACTACCTGAGGTATGTGGCTTTAAAGCTGATGATCTATTTGTGGTTATTTGCATGTCATGTGGTAAAGGGATCTTCTAAAGTGGTCTAATTTGGGATATACACTTCACTGAGGCTTCATAACTTTATGTACACCTCTTTCAGGTATCAGTCAGTAAAACGACAATTCATGCTCTCTCCTTACCACCAATCCCCACCAGTGTACTGCAAGGCTCTAGCTTTGATTCTTGCCTGTAACATTTTCACCAACACCCTCTATACATCCACACAGCAGGCCACCTTAATACAATATGCAGATGATTCCACTCATTTGCACATCTGACAACATGGTACACCTCCAAAAAATTACTCAGAAAGCTTCAACAGCCACTGACACATGGCTTCGTAATTCACTACTTGTGCTCAACCCAAAAAAAGACCCCAAACTACTACTTTTTTCTCCAAATCCCTCTGTCATGAAATAACAAAATTTAAAGTCCTTTCCTCTTGATAATACAATCATTAAAGTCACTTGTCATAGCAAATTATTAGGAGTAATAGTGGATGATAATCTTACATTTGACCCGCATATACAAAATAGTACAAGAAAAACTCATCAAAAACTAGGGATGCTTTATAAAGCCAAAATCGTTATCACAACTAAAACTACACTTGCTGCTACGCATCACCTCCCCACACTTTTTATGGTACTGACATCATTACTAGCCTCCAGGCATCACAAAAATTTAAGTGTGAACAATCATATAGCAAAGCTGCTTCAGAACCCAGCACTGTATAGCATTAAAAAGCCTAAACTGGTTAGAACAGCCTCATCAACTAACATATACACGGTTTCATACCACTTATAAAAGTTACCAGTGTCCACCTGCCTTGTCCAGCACTAAAAAACATTCTACACAACTATGCCCCCTGTTACTCATTGTGATCCAGGGACCAACGACTCCTGTCTACAAACCTATCAAATGTGCTGGGCATTGTTTGTACTTGTGCAAGGTTGCTAAGGCCTGTAACTCCTTACCTGTATCCATCAGATCAATACCCTCCCCTTCCATTTTTCAAAACCACTCTGAAATAATTCCTAGCTAAAGTCTGGCTCTGTCCTTGCTCAAAACCAGGCTAACCTAATCCCTAGATGTGTACAAGTACCTTTTCATTCCTTATACCTCCCTACTCTCCCTTCTTCACTTACTTCTTTACTGATATCTAATTATCTTCTGACTTTCTGTGAAAATACATTTCCTTTAATTCATATTGCAATTCCTGTTTGTATTAGACTAACTTACCTTTAATTTCTTTATAGATGGTGTAAAATTTCTGTAAATATTAAATTGTCATATATAATTTGTGTCCTGTCTTTTCTTAGATCTGTCAAAAGCCTGTGATACTGTTTCCCATCCTATACTTCTCTCTAAGCTACCCCAACTCATCCGCTCTAAGCTACCCCAACTCATCCTTCCACCCTAACAATCTCCTGGTTTAACAGCTACCTTTCTGATCGGCAGCAGTCCATTAAATGTTTCTCCATTTCTCCCTATCAAAACTGGTGTCCCACAAGGCTCTATTCTTGTACCTCTTCTTTTTAACATTTTTACTAATGAACTACACAAATCCTGTCCCCAAGTCTTGCCTCATACAGTATGCTGATGACTCAACCATTATAAGTATAGCCGACAGCCCCATTGAACTACTCACTGTCACACAAGCTTCTTTCAATTACATAGAAATATGGCTAACTAATAATAAACTAATAGATAATCAATCCCAAAGTCGAGCAGCAAATGGACCAAGGCTAAGGACAACGTGCCAAAGAAATAAAAGTAATGCAGAATCTCCCAAAGCATGCACGTAGTCCAACTGGCTATAAAACGTGAGATAAAAACTTGTTGCACCAAAAGTATATATACTGTATAAGTCCAAAAACAAACGGAACGTTGTCGGGATAAAGGAAATTTATTAAATCACAACGTAGTAAGCGCTTTCGCCGACAGGCTTCATCAGACTAACAAAAACCATCATATTACTTTAACATAAATACATCCACATATAATCCTATTGGTTGACCAAAACATTTAAATGCCTACGCGATAACAAGTCAAATGCTTCTGTGAGCGCTTCTAACAAAACAATCACTACTAAGACATACATTTGCATAACATACATATTTTAAAAACATACCCCTATCTAAAAAACAAATCAATCCTTAAAGCATATTTGTTCATAAAAAATATATATTCATAAAAAATATATAAAAATATGAAATGTGTTAAAATTGGCAATCTTATTTAATGTCAATCTATATACCTAACAAAGTATATAGAACGCAAATGCCTTTATATATATCATGCAAAATATATACATTTCAAAAACTAATAGATCGCATAACCATCCCCAAGAATCAAAGGCAGTACTCCTTGTATGACGTACCTTTGGGTTAATGCAGCAAAAGGCAATAGTATGAATTACATTCACATTAGTGGATCTTGATTGTTGTTAAAAAGAAAAAATCTAGTCAAGAATCATTGTACTTTAAAAACAGCCGCAACGGCAAAAGAACGTCTACACGCTCGTATAGCCCAGGTGTAATCTTTACCAAAACCTGTCATATTTTAAAACACAGGCGTAGCTAAAAAAGCACGTCTACACGCTCCTCTGACCCAAATAGAAAACATTGTTCATATAGTGACAGCGTCAAAATTTCTACTGGCCATAGCATCAAATATGCTTGTACAGTATATATAAAATAAAATATTGAACAAATGACAATAGCAAAATATGTACTAAAAACGGCATTTAGGACTGTCAATTACTGACGGTGGAATTAATATCAGAACTCAACAAACATATAATATAGCTCTGACTGCATGAGATAGTCTGCATTCTCATCATAATTCATCATATATTAAGACACCATGCTGAATGCATCAAACTACAATGGATCATAGCATGGAAAAGAATCCAATGAACATTTACAGATGCAGAGGGCAGGGAGGGGGGGGGGGAGGGGGGAAAAATGTAATATACAGGAATGCCTAACTGAAAATATTATTATAAGCCTAGGGTCTAGAAGGATCAAGCTCCAGAAAGTCAGGGCAGGACAAAAGCATAACATGAAAAGTAATAATAAAAGGATAAGGGTCTCAAAGGCATGTCCATCTGTCTAGTATAAGGGAAATCTATCTACCCCATCAAAGACATCTATATCCTGATGACAGTGCTCTAAAACATATATATCTCAAAATTTGTTAATTTTTTAAAAATTTCTTATTATATTTTGAAACCATATCACTTATTTCTAAATACCCTCCTGTTCTTTAGAAAGGGTTTAATTTGCACTTTGTCGTTCAGACCAGGTGGTATATCTGATCTAAACCTAATAATCCACCTGGTCTCACATTCAAGGGTCCTGTTTGTGATATCTCCACCTCTAATACCTTGTGTTAACTCCTGTATGGCATAAAAACAGAACTGGTGGGCATTCCCTACCTGCTTACAATGCCTGGATAGAGCATTGGTATCCGACCCTATCCTTATTTGATAATTATGCTCCCTGATTCGTTCTTTTAACATCCTATTAGTCTTCCCTACGTAGTAGCTCGAACAGTCCTTGCACAAAGCAAGGTACACTACATTTCTAGACTCACAATTTGTATTAGTATAAAATGTAAATTTCCGTGCTGTGTTGGGATGTACAAACTCAGTGCATTCGCTGATGTACCTACATTGATTGCATTTCCCACAAGCTATTGTGTTAACATGCAACACATTCTCAAGATTTAACCTTGAACTCATTTTAGGCTTACACAATATTCTCTTCAAGTTTGGATGGTTTTTATAGATTACTCTGGGTTTTGGGCCCACTAAGTTCTGTATCTGTTGATCCGACAATAAAATGTTCCAGTGTTCGTTTAACACATTCACAAAATCTTTACTATTCCTGCTATAAAAGGTGATAGCTTTCACTACATTATCATCCCGTTTATCTATCTGAGCACATTCCCTTTGATCCATAAAGTAAGGTCTAGCTCTATCCATTCTCATGTCACTTGTTTCCTTCATGATATCACTTATTCTCTTAAGATCATAGCCTCTCTCTGAAAATTTATTCATTAAATCTATACATTCTAATTGATGTTGCTCGTCACTGGGATTTAATCGTGACGCTCTCATGAACTGGCCTTTTAAAATGTTGTTAAACACATATCCTGGATGCATACTTTGTCTGTGCAAAAGATTATTCCTATGACATGCCTTCCTATGTATTGATGTATTTAAAAGTCCATTCTCCATTCTATAAATCTCAACATCCAAATAAGAGATGTTTGTCCTAGACATATTTGCAGTGAACTTGAGGAAATCAGTCGAGGAATTTAACATTGTTATGAAACTATTTAGAGTCTCTTCATCTCCCACCCATAGAAAGAAGAGATCATCGACAAAACGTCGATATAATCTCACATTCTTCTTATACAATTCATTATTACACATATATCTATCTTCCCAAGCAGACATAACGAGGTTGGCGTAGCTATTGGCACATGAAGTGCCCATAGCTACGCCATCCCTCTGAAGATACAAAGTATCATCAAAAACAAAGATGTTGTTTGTTAGGACCATTTCCAGGAATAGTGTTAACAATTCCACCTTACTGTTCGAGAATTGTGTGTTAATTTTCAAATAATCTGAGATGTACATCAGGCCTAGATCATTCGGAATGACTGTAAATAGACTGACTACATCGAGGGTTACTAAAATGAACTGTTCATCATCCCTTAAACCCTTGGTGCAAGCATATAAATCTAATAAAAACTGTTTGCTGTCTTTTAGTATTGTTAAATTTTTATCTACTAGTGGTCTAAGTATACTATCAAGGTAAATTGATAGTGGTTCTGTAGCCCATCCTTGTCCGGCTACAATTGGTCTCATTGGTGGATCTCTCAATGACTTATGCACCTTAGGTAGCCCCTGGATGCATGGTACTACAGGGTTTTTGACCTTGAAATAGTCATACAGTTCTTTAGTAATATCGGAAGACATAAGTAGGTCATCCAATGTATAGAAGATAGCGAAGACTTTATCTACCAGAAGTGGAACATCTATTTTCATATACGAATTTATGTCCTCCAGCATCAGTTTCATCTTGGTATTATAATCAACCGTGTCCAAAAGGACTACCGGACCCCCCTTGTCCGCTGGTCTAATCACCAGACTTCTATCTTCCTTTAGCTCCTTCAAAGCTCTTCTCTGTTGATAACTCAGATTATATTTATATCTATATATCTATTTATATCTATATCTATCATTCCTAACATTCTGTGACAGTGCATATATATCATTTTCAACAACTTGACTAAATACTTCTAGTGTAGGATTCAACTGTGGGGTATAGGTACTAACTGGTCTAAAACTACTTAGACCTCTGTCCTGGGTATATATATATATATATAACATGCTGGCTAGATTTGCTGCTAATCTGCCATCCAAATCCCATCACTGTCATGCCCTCAGGTTACTTAATTGGCTCGAGTTCCTAAACTAACAAAGTTATTGTTACTAGTCATCCTTTCCATCAATAAACCGTCTTGCCCCAACATCACCTCAATAGTTTCATTTTCTATCCCTCTTTGACCACTAAGGAGCCCTTTTCAATATTTGTTACAAGATTCATAAACGTAAAGAAATCTGTCGGACAGAACCTATATAGCTACTCACCCGCCATTCAATGGAACAAGCTTTCCATGACCCTGAGATACATACCTCAAGTCCAAACATTTAAGAGAGCTCTCAAAGAATATGTAAACCAGACTTGGATGTGTCACTGTAACCACCCTACCTGAATCTAGCACTTTACTCTTCTCTTTTTACTGCGCGCTCCTTCCTAACCATTTATTTTCCTTCCTTTGCTGTTTCCTTCTCCAACTAACCTAATTTATTATACCTATTTACCCGTCTCTCTTATTTTCTTCTCTCATTTGCTTTAGACTAATTTTACTACATGTTAACCTATGACTAATATATTTACCTTCTGTTAACTATAATATTTCTAATCTACAGACTGAATGTTCACTATTTAATATTTCATATGTCTATGCCACCAGTATGCTTATCTATTATTCTTTTGCTAACTTTTATGTATTTTAAAGTTATTGTAACTTGGATTTTCATTTATATACATATTTGTACTGTGGAGCTTTTTTCACCAGGCCTCCGCTGAAAAAGGGATCTGTCCCAGTCACTCTATCCTGGTCAACAAATGTCAAATAAAAATAAATAAAAATGACATATTGATTCTTAACCAATGTTTTTATATTATGACTAATTTGTTGTAATCATTTAAACTGCAAATGTTTTTTTGTTTCATTTTTGAAGATTGCAAAATTGTTCTTAAAATGTTTTGTAATAGTTTGGAGCTTTTCTTCCCAGGGTTATGCTGAAAATGGGCTTCTACCCAGTAAGACTTTCCTGGTAACCAGATGTGAATAAATAAATCTTCCTTGTATGACAGATCAGCAGAAGATGGAAGTACATTTGCATGACTGAATTAGGTTCATAGGTTCATACTAGGCTATCTGCCCTAGGGCATTTACAAGCCTAGCCAGAGTGTGTTTGGCTTTCGCCACCCATTTTAAATGAATTTTGCTATGCCCTTTTCCGAGGTTAGTATACTGTGCCTCTGTCTAACAGTGACACAGAAGTGATACCCGGAGTAAATCTACAATCTCCCATCCACTCATCAAGATTCCTCTTGAAGAGAGTCAATGAGGGACTCTGCCTAACCTGGACTGGGATTCTATTCCAGAGTGAAGGGAGCCTCTGGGTTATGAATATGTCCCCTCCAGCATTTCCTATTTATTTCAGTGCTGAGGTTAAAGTCTCTCGAGCGCGTAGCTTGATGGGATTTGGATTTTCTGAGGTGCAGCATGTCCATTAAATCCGGGTTGGACATGGCTTTATACGTCAGGCACAGATCGCCTCTGAGCAGGCAGTATGCCACTGAGTAGAGCTGGAGTTTCTTTAACCGGGCAGCATATGGCATCTGTTTGAGCTCTTTGATCCTCTTGGTGAGGTACTTTTGGGGTCTTTCCAGTTGCTGCAGGTGTCTGGTAAGGTACATCCCAAAAGGGGCATTGTACTCAATTATGGGCCTGATGAGGGATGAGTAAAGAGGCATGATGACCTCCCCTGATCTAGATGTGAATCCCTTCATGATTAGGTGGGCTATATAAAATGTTTTTCTAACTACTTTGGCCACGTGGTTGTCGAATGAGAGATTGCTATCAACTTGGGTCCCCAGGTCCCTAATTACTACTTCCGTACTTAATGGATTACCATCTATGTGGTAATTTGTGGGCACTTTGTTTTTGCTGAAGGGGATGACTATACACTTTTTGGCGTTTAGCCTGAGACCATGGCTCTGGCACCAGTTGTCTGTTTCTATGAGGCCCTTTTGTAGGATGCTTGTGTCGGCTGGAGAGTCGATTATGGCACCCAGTTTGCAGTCATCTGCGAACTTGATCAGCCACAGTCCTTCCGTGTTGGCCTATACCTCCGAGAAATATATACCGAACAAGAGAGGTCCCAGGATCGAGCCTTGTGGGACGCCACTTGTAACTGGTTTGGAGTCCGACATTTCTCCAGCAATTCTAACCATGTGGGTTCTGTCCTTGAGCCAGTTTGCAACCCATCTAGTGACATAGGGGTTTATATTTAAGCTGGTGAGCTTATCTATAATGCCAGAGTGGGGTATTGTATCGAAGGCTTTTGCGAGGTCCAGGTAGGCTGTGTGGACCACCTTCCCCTCGTCAATGGCCTTGGTGACCGTTTCAAAGAAATCGACCAGGTTTAAGAGGCAGGATCTGCCCTTAAAGTCGAACTGGGTAGGATCCAGTGTCTGTAGGTCCCCAGTATCTTTATTTATGAGGTCCATGATGATCCTTTCCATAGCTTTGCAGACCAAGCTAGTCAGGCTTATGGGGCGATAGTTTCCGGGATCCATTGAGGCACCACCTTTGTGGAGAGGGACCACTGTCGCTGTACGCCACTCTTTGGGTACATATCCTGTAGTAAGGCTGAGATTGAACAGTAGTTTTATGTTTGGATTTAGTTCTTCTTGGAGTTCATGTAGGACGCAGCCTGGGACACAGTCTGGTCTCATTGATGCTGTGTTTTTTTGCTTTGGAGAGGGTGGCTCTTACCTGAGCATCTGAGATGCCAGGGGGGCAGCACTCTGCTGGGATAGATATTTGCCCTTTTGGTGGGGAAGGGGGGGGTTGCGCTGAACCTGTCAGCTAGGATGTTGGCAATGTCTGTGGGTTCGGTGTACTTTTTGTCATTTTGGACCAATTCTGAGCATATCTGGGAATTTCCACCCAGGTTCCTAACATAACTAAAGAAAGCCTTGTGATTATCCTTGGTGTCCTGTGCAATTTTTCTCTCGAAGCTGGCCTTAGACGATTTTATGAGTGCCCGTAGTTTTTAGCTAATACTGATCACAGATGCCTTCCCTATTTGGGATTTTGCTCTATCATGTAGCAATTTCCTCCTTCTATTGTATAGTTTTGTTTATGGCTGGGGTCCACCACACAGGACGCCTGCCTTTGGAGGATTGGGTCTTGGTTGTTTGGGATTGCATAATCCATGTACTCCTGAAGGTGTTCATAGAATGCGTTTATAAAGGATTCTGCGGTCTGGGACGTATTTTCCACAGGCCCGGAGGCTTTGAAGGATTCCACCTCGGTTTTGAGGAGTGTGAAATTTGCTTTAGAGAAGTTTTTCACTGTGGTTTTCTGGGCAGGGGCTGGGGTCGGGATGTGAATATCTAGTGAGATTAGTTTATGGTCTGATCTTACCAGTGAGGGATACACTTCTGGTCTGGAGCATAAAGTTCCCATGTTGGTGATGATCAGGTCCAGTATGTTTTCCCCTCTTGTGGGAGTGGTAACAAGGTGTTCCATAGCATTTGAGTTTATAAATTCCAGGAACCTTTGGGCTAGGGTGTTGGAGCTAGAGTAATGCTCCCAGTCTATGCTTGGGTTGTTGAAGTCGCCCAATATAATGGTGTTTGGAGAGACCTTTATATTTTCCAGTGTTCTCAGGAAGGCCGAGTGGGGTTCCTGGGTTTGGGAGGGTGGTCTGTAGCAGGCTATAAACTGGAAGGCAGTTTTACCCACTGTTAGTTGCACATGGATAGTCTATGATGCTTCGTGCTGTGCCACCAACCTGGAGGTGTGGGTATCTTTGACGAATATTGATACTCCCCCTCCTTTTGTGGTTTGGTCCAAGTTTTGGGGCCAAAAAACATGGTATGAGGTATAACCTGGTAGTGCTGGGGTGCTCTCGGGAGCCTTGAACCAGGTTTCTGTTACTGCACAGATATCCATGTTCTCCATGCTAAGGAGAGTTTCGAGTGCGTGCATCTTGAGGTTTAGACTTCTGGCAATGAGTAGCATTACTCAGTTTCTTATCCCTTGTGATACCTATGGAGGTGGGTTTGTCTTTTGAGCCTTGCCTAAAAAAGGCACTATGGGGTGGCAAGAGTTTTTTGCCAATATCCGAAAGCCCAGGGGTGACAGGTGCAAGCCGTCCCTAGCGAAGCATTGTGGCTTGTCAAGCAAGTCATCCCAGGCTGACAGGCATTGGATCCCCTTTGAATGACACCAATACTTAAGCCAATTGTTGAAATTGATCATCTTGTTTTCATATTGTGGCATCATTCTTGGTGAGGGTAAGATGCTACTCAAGGTCAGGGTCATACCAGCCTGGGATACATGCTCAGAGAGCTCCTCTATGTCTCTCTTCATGTAGTCCAGGGAGGTACATCTCAGGTCATTCACACCAGCATGGACAATGACTGAGTCATATTTGTACTTGCCTTGGAGTGACCCTGATTGCTTGTGTTATGTGGTGGATCTTAGCGCCAGACAGGCAGCTCACCGTGACCTTCTCCTTGTTCAGCCACGTGAGCGGGATGTCAGTGTGCCTGACGAGAGTGTCACCTATTACAAGTGTATCAGGTGTGTTGTTTAGCCTTAAGGGCTGTGACAGTTCGGCACACTTGCTTTGTGAGCTATGTGTTGCACGTGTTTTGTTTTGGGGTAGCGGTTGCTTGGGTGTCTGCTTTGGAGGTCTCTGTTGCCTAGGCAGATTTTTATTTAGAGCCTCAGAGTATATTTTTGTGTGTTTATGTGTTTGGTTTGCTGTCGTGGTAGGTCTATGTGAGACTGGAATTGTAGTGAGTGTGGTTTCCTTCTCCTCCTGACTGGTTACGCCAGTACTGAGTTGAGAGAGCTTAGCCTCCAGTTTGGCTATATGGTTGCATCTCACATGTGTTGGAATTTGTTGGGAGGAGGAGAGGGTTGGTCTGTGTACATGAGGCAGTTGTAACATTGCCTCAAGATTCCCAGATTCACCAGCTGGACCGAAGAGGAGATTGACAACTGACCTTTGAACATGCTAGAATAGTATTGGGAATTCCTTTGTAGTTGAAAAAAGGGCCAATGGGGAACAAGGTACTCAAGAGGAGTTTGTGAGGGTGTAGTGCTTTTAATTTTTTAGTGCTGAAAATGTTTCATCATTTACATGACCGAATTGAAAACGTTTCATGGCCATGGACTGAATTATTACAGGAAAGACTTACCAGATTTTAACAAATGTTTTACTCCAAGGAGTTATGCAAATAAACCTGGAAAAAACAGATGATTGTTGAATGCAAATGCTGCAGTCAGTTAAGCCATTTGACAATCTGCTTCTTTTTTATTTTCAATTTTTATTTCTATGTGGACCAGTTGGCATAATGGGTAAGATCTTTGCCTCCCATGCAGAAGGTTCGATTCTGTCCTCCGGCCATTGCAGTTAACATGTTCTCCCCGGGTCTCTGTGGGATTCATTTTCCACCGTTCAGGGCCACTGAATGGTGGAAAATATGGCTGGAGATCATATGTATCCAGACGACCAGATGGAAGGGCAGCGCAGTAAAGCCACTTGGCTTGGAATTCAGAGTCTATTACTCAGGAGGCGAACAAAATAGAAACTGTGTCGGAGAGGCTTCAGTAGACAGTGAGGGATGTAATTAGAATTAGTGGCCGACTTGTGGCAATCAGGCTGCACCCTAGTGACAGAGCAGTATTCCTAATCTCATTCTGTGGCCCACAAAAGGGTTGCGATAGTGAGGAAAAGAGTGCATTCAGACAGCAGTTGCAGACCCTACTAGACAAAGTAGGACAACAAGAATTTATATTAATATTTGGAGAGTTGAATGCACATATTGGGACAGACAGAACAGGATATGAGGCATGTCTGGGTTTCACATGTGTGGGATAAAAGGAATAAATGAGAGGCCATTTTAGACTTCAGTCTGTCAAGACATTCGACAGACTACCATCTGTCAAATGTCTTCATAGTAGCCAACACATGGTCATGAAACAGACTGTTACAAGATCACATACATGGGCAATGTGCAACTCTGGTAGACTTCCTAGTAAAGAAAGGGCACTGGGGCAGAATCCATGATTGCAAAGTCATCCCTAGTGAAACTGCCCATAGCATATACTCCTGAATTGCCACAATCAGGTGGAAGCAGTGGTCAGAGAAGGCACTGAAGTCAACAGAGACCAGGCTGAACATCTTACGTTGACTAGAGAGAAAGCACAGTTCAAGGAATTGCTCAGAACTCTAGCACATCAAGAGGAGGAAATAGGGTTGAATTGAACAGCAGCACCTCAAAAAACACGTGTGAGGACTACAGAGCTATAGCACTCAACCTTCCATCTCCAAAATGGGGTAACAGCCCCCATAATGGTGAACAAATGGACAAAATGTGGAACACATATGTGATGATAGCAGGTACTGCCAGCCATGCCGGAAGAAATAGGGCAGTGGATGTATGACTTGTGCCAGCACAGCTAGCTGGGATTTTGTAAATAATTATATGGCATTTGTACCTCCAACTGATTTGTACAGATGCTTGTGCTGAAAATATATTTGTGTGGTTTGCTTGTGTTAATGTATTAACAGTGCACCCCTCCTGGAATGAAAAGAAATGTACATGTATTACTGTAACTGAATTAAAATGTATATGTTTTAATGGAGGATATTGGCACAGCAGGGGTTAACCAGGTAGCTTACTTTAAGAAAAATAAGTGAAATGTAAACGAGCTGTTAAACCATTAAAATGGCTCCCCACAGTTCTGAATAGGACTGGAGACGGTGGGTCTGGAAGAAGCCTTTGTTCATTAGCTCAGTAAAAAGATGGCAAGTCCCAGGCACTGCCATAAACATTTAGATGTGTACTGTAACAGTCTATGCTAAATTCCTGTCTCAGTTTCAAAGAGGAATACTGTGAGAACCTAGAGTCAGGTGACCAGATGTGATTATTCTGCAAGCCATGTCAGATGTTATATTTTGTAATCTGTTTTGGGGAACCTGACTAGAAAGACTACTCACATATTTCATCGTGCCTTGCTCTATCAAGTTATTAGGGAATAGTAATTCTCCTTGATTCAGTGGTGTCTGTGTGTCAAAAATCAAAATTTGTGTGTGTGTGTGTTTGTGAGCTACTTGGCGCAGGGATACCAAACAATGGGCTTACAGAGAGGGTGCTGGAGTTTTTGGCTTGACACTCGGCAGAGGACCCAAGCCTACAGCTAAACCAGTGGGGAGTCTTATTGGGGACCTGCAGAGAGACAGAGATCCAGATCTTGGACTGCGTGTGTTCCCTGTCTGCTCTTGAGGGAAATCATACTTGATGCACAGAGGAATACTGAGTGCATCCATTTGTATTCCAAGTTCACATCCCTCTGCAGTGTAAGTGGTGAGGATTCAGACTCCTTGACTACTGGCACAGCGTGGGGATGTCACAACACACTAATGGCTTAGTAACAACTTCAACTAGGAAGGTAATAAGATAGTTAAAATATGCTGGTTTTACCTATAAAATACCTTTTATTGAAGTGATAGGATTCATTTCTACTTACTATGGACATCAGTTAGAAAATTCCTAACAATGAATGTGTGACAGACACTTTCAATGTGGAACTTTGAGGAACATGAACTTTTTAAGACCCCAGATGAGGTGTGTTCCTTGTAATGAGGTATACTTGAAAAGTGTGTACCAGGTATGTGGCCAAGACAAGTATGGAAATAAGGTACATAAAGTAAAGCTGGTGGTGGAATGCAGACGTCCAGGAAGACATCAAAACAAAGAGTGCAGGAAAAAGTGGGAGCTAGAAAAGACAGACCAGACTAGGAAGGAATACTGGCTGGCTGGCTAACAAACGCTAAGAGAGGGGTTGCAATAGCAAAGAATAAGACATCAAAGGCACTCTACTAGCTTCTGGAAAGTAAGTCAGTACGTGGCACAAAAACTATATTAGGTTTCAAGACAAAGACAGAAAGATAAAGATAGTCAGACACCCATAACTGGGATGCCAGCAACAACCTGCTCACAAAGCTTCCAGCAGCTTCTGAATGAAGAAAACCCAACAGATGTACTACCCCAGACTGCCTACGATGAGAGAAGAGGAGACCACCATAGAAGGAAGAACAGCTCTGAGAAAAATGAAGTCAGGGAGAGCAGCAGGCTGAGATGAGGTCACAGCAGATGCGATAAAGATGCCGTCCCTTATGAAGGGCGTCTCGTGACTAACTTCATTATCTTTCTCTCTCTGCTTTGAAAATTGATAGTTCATGTCATTTGCTGAGTCACTTTCCAAAGGCTGCTAGAGTGCCTCTGACACATTTTTTTGCAACTTTTCTCAACCTGTTATCAAACCAGTATTCCTTCTTAGTCTAACAAGTCTTTTCCATCTCTCACATTTTTCTACACTCTTCCTTTGTTTTGGTAATTTCCTGGACTTCTGCATTCCACCATCAGCTTCCTTGGTTTTGATAATTTCCTGGACTTCTGCATTCGATCAGCTTTCATTATGGATTTTATTTCCATACCTGGCTCAGCCAGATATCGTTTCTGTGGCCCTCGCACATTTTGAGATCCTGCCATTCTTCAACTCCACTTATCGTCTCTTCTTCCTGAGGTGATAGAGCCCAGAGGGTTTCCAGGAAATTTTGTACTTTCTCTACAGTCGACTTCCAGCTCTTCAGCCTGGTCTCCGTTGACATTAGAGCCTTCTCTGACCACTGTCAGCTGATTTTGTCCAGCAGCAGTAGGTTTACATGTGTGCTCAGAGTAGGCTACCCTCATTTTGGATATACTTAACCTCTCTCTGAGATACTTAAAGCCATCTTAAAAAAGTATGAGAGGATTTCAGAAATGGAGGTCGCACAAAACAGGGTACAATATCAGTGAACAAAAGACAGAAAATACATTTGAATATTAAACTGCATGCAAGGAAGAAATGCATTAAATATCCCCACATATGGCAGAAAAATAAAATTATAAATGTGCAATAAGTTTCACAAAGTTACATAAAAAGATATTTGAAAAGATTTTGATTGAAATTTAAAATATAATTACATGAACTCTGAAGATTTTTACATATTGTACACAACTGGATTTACTAAGTTACCTGAATTAACACATTTTATAAGTCGGAGCTGAAATTTGTGCACTTTTTTTGCAAAGTCAGTTCTTTCATATCTAATAAAGTAGAGTGGATTTTCCAAATGAGAAGGAGAGAGAAGCTTGGATGATGTGGGGATAGTGAATCATGAAGTGCAGTGGATTAGCAGGGAGGAAGTAAAGACAGCTATGAAGAGGATGAAGAATGGAAAAGGCTGTTGGCACGGGAGCCCGCAGGACTTTTTGCAGGGGGGTGCAAACCCTGAGCCCTGCCCACGCAGCCCCACCCCCTCCACCCATGCAGCCCCCCCCCCCAGGCAGCCATTACAGGGTCCCATTTACTTCACTATTTCTCCCCAGTTGCCATAAACACTGTTCAAAATTCTCAGTATGCATACTGTTTTATGCTTTACTTCTACAATGATTACAGATATCTAGATTTAATTAAGAATCCATGATAAGTTTTTTTTTACATACTCCATGTACATTGCAACTAACTCAAGGGAACTTTCAGCTGCCAGCCCTTTTGAAATCTGATCAAGAAGGCTTGGCTGTTCAGTTCTCTATACTGGAATAATTTTGCATTCATTGCTAATAATCATTTTATTTACTTGGGTACTAACAGAGTTTTCCTTTTTACCTACCATAAAGACAAGGTATTTGTTTTATCTCCAAATACTTCCCCTTGTTTTATTTATTTATAAGTGACTTAGAAACAACTACTGGGGAATAGTGTTCATTAGCTCAGCATTTCTCATGTAGGACACTAAACTGAGTCCCATAAGCGTTTTTACTTGGCTTCCAAGATTGGCTCTCAGTAACACAAGTTGCTGTTTAAATAAAAGCTGGCATTCTGTGCTCTGAATGCACGGCACATTATAGCTGTATTTAACTTAAACTGTGTGCAGTCACTAAATTATGCATATCTTTTAATTAATGCTTAATCAAGCATTTCTTTATAATCCCAACAGTGACACAGTTGCAAGTCATCTTTTTAAAGATAATTCCAATAGCCCTAATATATGCACATTATTAATTCTTTTTTTAAGATTAGTTTTACTGAGTGGGCGAGGGAAATTCTGGGCGTTTTCTGCTTTTGTGTGGTTGACCCTTAGTTATATGAAACTGGGTCTGTTATCAGTGATGTGAACAACTTCATTATATGCTTAACTAAAAGCTTTAGACCTTATTTCTTGATGCAGACATTACAGTATCCTTCCTGTTACTGTGATAAACGAGATTAGCCATGCATAAGAAGTGTACATATTTATACATATGATTATACATATGATAATATATACAGATAGTTTTAATTATAATATAAAATAATTTAATTATATCCATTCTGTTATACAGCACCACTTGTTAGTGTGTTTTAAATTTATAGTTTTGAATGTTTTTCCAGCAAGCAATGAAACAAAACATATGAACCAATAATGACAGACTGCCCAATTCAAAACATTTCAACCATAAAAGGCCACCTAAACTTCTGTCATTACAATCCACCAAGGTCAGTCAGTATGCACAATCTCTGCAGAAGTAAAAGTCATCTGAATAATTCCACATTGAAGAGCTCTGAAACTAATGAAGAGGTTATTATTAGAAAACAACTTTATATTTCAGTGTTTCATCTACAAATTAAGTGCCTGCTGCCCTTAAAGAATAAATTGCCCATGCTATATTAAAAAAATGGTAAGCAATTATATTACAATAGGGAATGGGTGGCAAGCTGAAAAACAGGTTCATAGTTATTAGGCATTTCCTGCAAAGGAGGACATACTCAGGACTGCAGCACCCCATCTCCTTAAAATACATATCTACATGCTATGGAAGTAGAACCTATAGCCCTCTACATCAAGATGCAAGGATGCTACCTGCTGTGCTACTAACACTGCTTTAAAATAATATAGGACAATAGTGATGCAATTTGCTGAACAAAACAGTTGTACGTTTTAAACAAGCTCAGCATGAGCAGCAATAAATTTTACTTCCCTTGAAGCTCACAATTCCTTAAAAATGCACTTGAAAAATAAATTCCACCTGCTAACTCTAACTAGGGCATTTCACTCTCTCTCACACACACCTCCTTCATCTTAGTGCAAGAAATCTGGACAAAGCCTAAAACAAACAGGGACAGATTATAAATATTGCTTTCCTGAAATTAGAAAATTGCTAAAAATAACAGAATTTGTTAGTATGCATTTTTCTAAAAGATATGATGTCTAAAACTCAAATGTCAGTTATTTAGCAACTTCAATCCTTTTAGGGGGAATATGGGGAAAAACCCGGACAGCTGAGGGGTATGCTACCTCACTCTTATACATACATACACACACACTCAATCTCCAAGCACAAGAAATCTGGACAAAGCCTGTTTTAATGTTGGGAGAAGGGCCCAAAGCTAGGGACCCATTTAGAAAGTTGCTGCAATAACAGGATTTGTGTTAGAATGTGTTTTCTAAAGGATGAAGTCTGAAGCTCAAACAAATGTCATTATTTAGCAACTTTAATCCTTAGCTCATCCCAGTGATTTGTCTAAAAAATAATTTTTATGAGGAACAGACCAACAATATGGGGCAAAAATGTGGACATTCTGTGAAAATCTTTACAGTTCTAAGGTATGACGCACACAAATACATACCCCTACCTCCATGGAAAGTGGATAGAAGAACAAGTTTTGTATTAGTATGCATTTTCTGAGGATATGAAGCCTAAAACTCAAATGTCTGCAATATTTTGACTTCAATCCTTAGTGATTTGCAAGAAAAAACACAATTTTATGAGAAACAAACCAAAAATATGAGGCAAAAATCTGGATAATTGTGAGGTATGACCCCCTTACTTACACACAGACCTAGCTCCCTCTTACACACACCTCCCTCTCTGTAGAGCAGGTGTTTGCTTTACCACTAGTTGTCTTTAAGTGAAGGAGTTCAAAGAGTGCTGCGTCATTTGTAGTATACAAGTCTAAGCTGAAATCACCCCTCAGGAGTCTGTATGATATTGAAGAGAGGGGCAAAGCATTTAGTCTATCAGAATGCTAAGGGTACACAGAGCTGAGATCTTTTTAGAGAGGAAACATTGAGGGCTCTCAAGTTGCTTTAGATGCTTAGGGAGGTATATGCCATAGGGTACTTGACTTAAATAGCAAGCTAATTATCCGAAATCCAATCGTAATCCTCTGTGTTAAGCATTGATCAGTGCTACAATGCTCTAGCCTCTCATAAAAAAGTTTCAACAGCAGCACAACAGAACAGAGTTGGAAACATGTAACAGCCTTAATAGCTGTAGTACAATTTGCACAGAGTTTTGACTGATGTAACAATCTAGGTTATTAAAAAGAATAAATACAAAAAGCAGTGTACACAGCCTACAACACAAGCTCTAATATAGCGCAAGTACAGAAATTAAAAACCACCACTCAAAGCTATAAATGGACCAAGGGAGCAGCATTTGTACTGCATTTAAAGAATATTTAAAAATATTTGTACTACATTTAAAGAATATTTAAAAATGCATAAATAGCATTGAGTAGTCAAGTACTTGTACACTTTTAGGCCTTCCACGCATGTTACACATTCACACTACAAAAGACATGTTAACGATGAGACACTTCGAAAATGTCTTGTTTGTAGCTATAGTCAGGAAAAACGCATAAGGTCACTATAGTAATGGAAATCTCGAAGCACTTCCTTTACAGACAAGGTACACACACAAGTAGGTTATATATATGTTTAATCAGAAAACCCGATTTATCATATATTCAGATGCATACGTTAATGTCTGCATCACCTAATCATTTTAACCACTATAAATAAGAGCTAACATATTCAGCCACTAATAGTACGAAAAAAAAAAAAAACAGACAATTCAAAAGTGGAAAAGCTACAGTAAAGTGCTAGATATATGCATTTAATTAGTTTTTACTTCATACAATGACCTAACGCCTACATGTGATTTGTTTTGGAAGTAACCAGCCTCTCACCCAGCAGTGTTATTTTGTAAACACTGTCCATATGTCACTATCAAGTGAAACGTAATGCAGTTTACCGAGTACTGCCCTTCCTGCCTTGCTATCTCCATAAAAAAACTACACATACGTCCAACACCTTTAGTCAGATATTCCATGGCTGTGCTTAATTTAACAGTACTTATTTTAACAGTAAGCAAACATCTTAAAGTACACTGAGCAAAAGTGGAATATGCATATAATACATTTTAAGCTATTTATGTATCTTAATTTACATATCCTTCACCAACACAACATAGAAGCGATCAGTTGGGATAGTTTAATGTCCTTTCTTGAAAGATCAAGTAATGAATAACTTACACAAATTAAAAAGCTAGCAGACTACATGTCAACATTAACAATAAATAACTGCATTTATTTTACACAAATACGAATGCCCAGAGCTTGTATCCCTTTCTTACAACTGCCCATCTCTCACCCTGTTGTTGGTCCCAAGGTCTCATTAAATTCCCCAGGCAAGCATGCACACTTTACTCAAATGGCAGGCTCTGGTCAGGCCTCATGACTACGCAGATAGGATCTTTCTGCAAATTAGAACACTCACTGTTTTCTTTAACAGCTTCCATTAACTCTGTCTTCACTTTTACATCCTGCCGAGTGCCGACACGATTAACAAGAACTTGAGCTGTGCGATCCGTAGGTTGGGATTTTTTTATTTCCAAGAGCAGAAAACCGACTCTAGGTACCAGAGCACACTGAATGAAATGCACCTACACTTGACACACTAGTAGCAGCCCTCCCAGAGTCGCACAGATACAAAAGACGAAAACAGGTCGCAAACACCTGTTGCATCTGTGCGACTGGACGGGATGCAAAGGGCATTCTTAAAGAGGAACGCCCTTTAAAAAAAAAAGCAAAAATATGTTTTTTTTTGTTTGTTTTTTTAATTAAAATAAATTTCTCAACCAGCCCAGTTCCAGGAGGGTGCAAGTGCACCCCCTTGCACCTGCCTGCGGGCGCCCTTGGCTGTTGGTCCAGATGACATACCTGTGAAAGCATGGAGGTGTTTAGATGAAATGGCAGTGGAGTTTTTAACCAGATTGTTTAATGAAATTTTGGAAAGTGAGAGGATGCCTGAGGAATGGAGAAAGTGTTTTTGGTACAGATTTTTAAGAATAAGGGTGATGTGCAGAGCTGTAGTAACAACAGAGGGATTAAACTGATCAGTCACAGCATGAAGTTATGGGAAAGAGTAGTGGAAGCTAGGTTAAGAAGGGACTTGATTACTGATCAGCAGTATGGTTTCATGCCGGGAAAAAGCACTACAGATGCGATGTTTGCTCTGAGTGTTGCTGGAGAAGTACAGAGAAGGTCAGAAGGAGTTGCATTGTGTTTTTGTAGACTTAGATAAAGCATATGACAGGGTGCCTAGAGAGGAGTTGTGGTATTGTATGAGAAAGTCTGGAGTGTCAGAGAAGTATGTAAGAGTGGTACAGGATATGTACGAGGGTAGTGTGACAGTGGTGAGGTCTGTGGTGGGAGTGATGGATGTGTTTAAGGTAGAGGTGGGATTACATCAAGGATCAGCTCTGAGCCCTTTCTTATCTGCAATGGTGATGGACAGGTTAACAGACGAGATCAGACAGGAGTCCCCGTGGACTATGATGTTTGCAGATGACATTGTGATCTGTAGTGAGAGTAGGGAACAGGTGGAGATGACCCTGGAGAGATGGAGATATGCTCTAGAGAGAAGAGGAATGAAGGTCAGCAGGACTAAGACAGAATATATGTGTGTGAATGAGAGGGAGGATAGAGGAATGGTGAGGATGCAAGGAGTAGATTTGGCGAAGGTGGATGAGTTTAAATACTTAGGATCAATAGTTCAGAGTAATGGTGAGTGTGGAAGAGAGGTGAAGAAGAGAGTACAGGCAGGATGGAGTGGGTGGAGAAGAGTGTCAGGAGTGATTTGTGACAGACGAGTACCAGTAAGAGTGAAAGGGAAGGTCTACAAGATGGTAGTGAGACCAGCTATGTTATACGGGTTGGAGACAGTGGCACTGACAAAAAGGCAGGAGTCAGAGCTGGATGTGGCAGAGTTGAAGATGTTAAGATTTGCATTGGATGTGGCGAGGATGGACAGTATTAGGAATAAGTATATTAGAGGGTCAGCCCAGGTTGGAAGGTTTGGAGACAAAGCCAGAGAGGAACAATTACATTTGGTTTGGACATGTGCTGAGGAGGGATGCTGAATATATTGGGAAAAAGATGCTAAGGATGAAGCTACCAGGTAACAGGAAAAGAGGAAGGCCTAAGATAAGGTTTATGGATGTGGTGAGAGAGGACATGCAGGTGGTTGGTGTGACAGAGCAAGATGCAGAGGACAGGAAGAAATGGAAGCAGGTGATCCGCTGTGGCGACCCCTAACGGGAACAGCTGAAAGATGATGATGAGAGTGGATTTTCCAAAACGTTTGAAACTGGGAGAGGAGAATGGGGTTTGAAATAATTTTGAGAAACATTTAAATGGACTACAGGCTACAAGTGATCTTTTATTTCTTTGATTCTGTCAAGCAGTAAGATAATCCCTTTAAACTTAGTAATATACATTTTTTTTTATAAATTAAGTTAATGAGTTAAAGAAATTTTAGATGTGTGTTATACTAAGGGTGATGTACAGATTTAAGGTCTAGTCACTTGTAGTTTTAAAACACATTTAAAGCTTTTGTTAGAATTATTAAATAAGAATCTATTTCCAGCATAAATATATATATATATATATATATATATATATATATATATATATATATATATATATATATATATATATATATATATATATATATATATATATATGCATTGATTTTATTATTGTATTATAGTTTGATAAGTCTATTTTGCTGGTCATCTTTAATGTTACAGATAACTAACACACTCTATTCTACTTTTATAGTAGACAATTTAATTAAATCCATCCATCCACAACCCCTATTTCCCATTTTTCCACATGGGGTCAGGGTGTCACTTCAACAGTGACAATTATCTAGAGCCAGGTATTACACACCCCTGGATAGCTAGCCCTGCTGTAGTTCTTCCACATCACATGCTCACACACACACCTATAGCCAATTTAAAATGCCTAATCCACCTATTGTGCATCTTTGGAATGTGGGAAGGGCCAGAGGACCCAGAGGAAACCCATGCAAACAAATGGAGACATGCAGACTCCACACAGAAAGCACCCCAACTAAAAATCAAACCAGGGAACCTGTTGCTGTGAGGTAACAGCGTTGTCTGCTGTATCATTGCACCACTCAAAACAATGTTTAAATGATCAAATAACTTAGAAATATTTAACAGACAATTATACTAACAAATAGATATGTATCACGTTTATTCACAATTAATTGAGGTGTATTAATCTTTTAAGTTATAAGGAGAAAATAGTAGTTTTAAATGGCAAAATACAGAATTAAGTTGGCAGTCTTAACTTGTATACAATATTATATCATATCAATTATTTCTAAGACAATGTAGCTTTTGACTAGTTCTTGAAATTTTGGATTTTGATTGGTAGATAGTTTAGTAGTCTGTCAATTTGATAGGCAAAATAGGAACTTTTGTATCTACTGATGGTTGTGTTGTATTAGTGTAATTATATATATATATCTTTAACTTGCCCGTTCTGGCTGCTGTGCATCCTCGGCTGTGAGTGTGTTTCTTATCTTTCTTGCTCTGAATCTTCCCCCTGTGTCTCTGCCTGGGTGGATAACTGGACCTAACTAAGCTGAACTCCCCATTGCCAAAGCAATACTCCCTGCTGTTTCAACTCCCTTTTTGAGGAAAAGTGTACCTAGAGACTTTAAAAAGAACTTAAGAAAGTATGTACTTCTGCTAAACCAGAATTCTGTACTCTTACTCTGCTAGCTGTAGTAATACATTCCCTGTCAGGAATGCCAGCAGCCTAACCCCTCAACTGTTTTTTTTGTCCTCCATACCTCTCTCAGCTCTTTGTTCTGTTGCTCCCCTCTTCCCCTGTCTTATCAGCCGTAGCATGCCCTGGTGAGCCATTGCTTTCTGCATAGTCCACTACAGGGCACCCCCTTTTCCATTGAAATGAGACTAAATTCTACCTAAACCTCTCCACTGAATTCAGTATTTAAAAATACAAACTTAAAATAGAAATATAAACTTATTTTAATATCTCTCTCCTTTCTGCTTCACAGCTTACACATCTCTGTCCCTCTCTCTTCACCTAATACCTTAGCCCACTCTTCCCACCTTATCTAGGCCACCACCACTTACCATTCTATTACTTACACTTCACAACTACTGCTCCACTGATAGTCTCTCACTCCTCTTCTGCTCTCTGGGCTCATCAACCCTGTAGCTACTCTGTACTCTATCTTCCTTATCCCCCTTCTCTCTCCCTCTTATCTTTTATCTATTTCCCTCCTACAATATCTGCGCTCTTCTACTACCTTTCCATCTCCATTGTGTACCTCTCTCTCTCTCATCTATTTACATATCCTGCCCTTTCTCACTCTTTCCCTTTTCCTAGTCTCTGTCCTCTGCTCCCTCTTTACTCCCTGGTCTGTTCCATTTTCAGACATCACCCCCCCCTCCTATTCAATTCATTACACTCGTCCTCTCTGTTCCCGCCAGTATCCTACTCCTGCTCCTCCCCCTGTCCCATCCTTCCCCAGGAAATGATAAATTCACTCCTTACTCCTAGGCGCCATCTTTAACTTGCCCGTTCTGGCTGCTGTGCATCCTCGGCTGTGAGTGTGTTTCTTATGTAAGTAGAGATTGTATTTATGGGAGCTACTGCATTTTATTGTTAAATCTCCTCTGAACTCCATAGACTAATTTATCCTGCTGTGTTTATACTGTTTTGCCTTGTCCTGTTGCCCTCAAACAGGTGTCTAGCCTTTATCTTATGAATTGTTTTGCCTGTGCTGTTGTCGACAAACGAGTATCTTGCATTGCTACAGTTTAATTGTCGCTTTCACTATTTTACTTCAATTTGAAGGCCGTTATGTGTAACTACTAAACTTTGGGTTACGACTGCCTTTATCCTTTAAATTGTTTTGCCTTGTCTTGCTGTCGACAAACGAGTATCTTGCATTACCACAGTTAAATTGTTGCTTTCACTATTTTACCTTTACATGAAGGCTGTTATGTGTAACTACTAAACTTTCTGATAGCGACTGCCTTCCCAGGTAAGCGCTATCCTAGCTGCTTGTTTGTCTTTTTTCACACCACCACGAAGGATGTAATGTTATATTTATAATTAGCGACTGCCCTATCAGTTAAACGCTATCTTGTCGCTCTATTATTCCACTGTACTACCAAGGCTGTAAAGATAACTTCTAAATGTTCGATAGTGATTGCCTTCCCAGGTAAGCGCTATCTTGGCTGCTTGCTTATCTCAATTTACTCGAATGCTGTGAGATAAACTGCTAATAGGTTTTGATAGTGACTGCCTTCCAAGATAAACGCTGTCTTTCTACTTAAACTAAATTTAGCGTCAGCGTCTCAAGCATGTACTATCTTTTTGTTTTACCAGTTAAGGCATCCATATTGTGTTAGAAATGCACTGATTATTCAATTTTCCACAATGGCGAAGAGCTGGAGTAATGCTCTATCTTTAAAATGATAAGTCTTACTTAGAAGCTATAGCGCTCACATTCTACATGTTATTAGTGTTATCCTACTATTAACTACACATGAGCCACTGCATATGGGAACTCATTAACTGATTGTGGACTACATTGTTATATGTACTCTGATTCTAGTTAGTCCTTTAATTGTAATTGATACCAGCATGTGTTACTTCTAATTTTCCTGTCGACAGCTTTTACAAGCAATGTGCTTCCTTCCACGTGCTCTGTGAAATGCTGCTGTGAGACAGTGTATCCGACCTTGCCCTGCCCATATGTCTTAGTCTACTAAGAAGAATCTGTAAATGTTTATGACATATCTAGCTCTACCAAAGTAACCCAAGTAATCTGTGTATGTTGTGCTCTATTATTTTTTATGTATACTTCATTCCAAATAATGTATTTTTATGCTACCTATGTGTTCTGATATTTTTGCTGTACACGTACTCTGCCTTATCCCCCCTGCTAATAACTGTAGATCTGTTTAGTCTTATTCTCCTTCACACTAGCTACCTCCTTACTTTAAGCACTAGTAGAAGATGAAGTGTATATTAACTTGCTACTAATGAACATTGTTTTTCACTTTGTCTTTTTCTGTCCTCCAGCTTTCTTGCTCTGAATCTTCCCCCTGTGTCTCTGCCTGGGTGGATAACTGGACCTAACTAAGCTGAACTCCCCATTGCCAAAGCAATACTCCCTGCTGCTTCAACTCCCTTTTTGAGGAAAAGTGTACCTAGAGACTTTAAAAAGAACTTAAGAAAGTATGTACTTCTGCTAAACCAGAATTCTGTACTCTTACTCTGCTAGCTGTAGTAATACATTCCCTGTCAGGAATGCCAGCAGCCTAACCCCTCAACTGTTTTTTTTGTCCTCCATACCTCTCAGCTCTTTGTTCTGTTGCTCCCCTCTTCCCCTCTCTTATCAGCCGTAGCATGCCCTGGTGAGCCATTGCTTTCTGCATAGTCCACTACAGGGCACCCCCTTTTCCATTGAAATGAGACTAAGTTCTACCTAAACCTCTCCACTGAATTCAGTATTTAAAAATACAAACTTAAAATAGAAATATAAACTTATTTTAATATCTCTCTCCTTTCTGCTCCACAGCTTACACATCTCTGTCCCTCTCTCTTCACCTAATACCTTAGCCCACTCTTCCCACCTTATCTAGGCCACCACCACTTACCTTTCTATTACTTACACTTCACAACTACTGCTCCACTGATAGTCTCTCGCTCCTATTCTGCTCTCTGGGCTCTACCCACTCCGTTCGCCCTGCGGGCTCACTTCGCTCCCCTACCCTGCCCCCATTTCCCACCCACCCCCAGTACATCTACATTTATTCCTGCAAAAACCACACCCACTGCTACACTGATCCAATCACTATCCCACTTCCAAAACACACACTCATTTTTTTCCCACCAAAACCAACTTACAGTCAACTCCCCATTATTATCTTACATAACCAAACCCACTCTATTCCCACTCCCAAACCACACCCCCTCCAACCTAATTGCAACTCTCCATACACTAACTACTGCCTAGATAACATCCAGTTCCTATAAACATACCATTTCCTACATACCTTACTTCTCTATTTTTATACTACTACACTATTAACTCTTTCCCAACATGCTCTCTAAACACTCCCTTTTCCTTTCACTATTACTACTCCTCACCTTATCTTCTTTCTACCATCTTTCCCAGCCCACAATTTCCATCCACTTCCAACCCTTTCACATAACTAACCCTCACAGCTCACCTTTTTCACATTCATACTCTCTTATTTCCCCCCATTAATACCCCTCAGAAAACCTCCTCCTTTTTCGACACAAACTTATTTCCTACCATACTTACTCTATCACCATAACTACTAGCAAAGCCCTCCAATTCACAAAAGAACCCAATCTCATCTCCCTGCTAACTACTCACCTAAACTACTCCATACTACATCCGATTAGTGTCCTCATATCTGGAGACATCCATCCTAATCCAGGCCCCACCACCACAACCGCCATAAATAAATCCCTATTATTCACTTCCTTAAATTCCCAAAGTGTAGTAAACAAAGTCCCAAACCTTCACGCTTGGCTCACACACAATAAACCTGACATCCTGACTATTTCTGAAACCTGGCTAAAACCACACATTAAAGACTCTGAAATAGGTCCTCCAAACTACTCCATCATAAGAAAAGACAGACCTCACAAAAAAGGCGGAGGAGTAGCCCTTCTATATTCTTCCTCCCTAGTAGTTACTCCCTACAACAAACCTATTCCACACTTCAACAACGCCGAACTTCTCCTTACCCTACTACAAATCAATAATTATAAACACATATGTATAGCTTCCCTTTATATCCCCCCAGGGGATAATATCTCCACACTCGAACTTATCCTTTCCTGGCTATCCAGTAACATTAGTAATGAAACCATAATCCTAGGAGATGTAAACATTAACTGGGCCCTTATCCAGTCTCCTACAAACCCCATTAACATCAACCTCTATAATTTCTCACAACTAATCACTTCAGTAACTCACCCTGCCAAAACCTCCTCCAAAGGGAGTATATTGGATTGGATTCTAGTCTCCCATCCTCACTATTTCACCAATAGTGGCACCCTTCCTGACCCACTTGGTGACCACAAACCCACCTTTACCCACCGGCTTCCCACTATCCTTCGACGAACCCATAACTATATCCGTGACCAAAAAAACTTCAACCCAATAACCTTTTCAAACTCATTACAAGCAATTCATTGGAATTGTTTAAAAACACTACCTCTAAACAATGCAGTCTCATACTTCAACTCAACATTCTTAAAATTACTAGACTCCCAAGCTCCCTTACGGACAAAGAGAATTAAAACTAAATCATCCCCATGGCTCTCTAAATGTACTCTTGCTACCATGAGACAGAGAGACAAAGTCTGGGCACGCTACCAAAAACATAAGATAGTACCACTCCATAACGAATATAAAATGCTCCGAAATAAAGTAAAAAAACTCATTACTTTAGATCGTCAAAACTACTTCTCTACACTCCAAAACCATAATAAAAACAACCCTCAAAAATTTTGGAAAGGGATCTCTACTCTCCTCCACCCTAGTAAACCAGATACTCCTACCCCTGACCCAAATGCTCCTGAACTTGATTTAGCCACCCAATTTAACTCTTTCTTTATTGACTCTATCTCCAAATTGACCTCCTCATTCTCCAACACCTCCCTGCTATCCAATACCCCCCCACCCACCCCCACTCTCTCTCTACTTCTTCACCCTACTCTCCACCCACTAACTCCTCTACCCCCTCTTCCACACAAACTCTATCCTCATCTCCACCACCCCATAATTCCCCCCCTCCTGACTGCACCCTCTTCTCATTAAATCCCATACCTATATCTACCATAAAGAAACTCCTTCAGAAATTGAAACCATGTACCAATGCTCCTGATAATATCCCTTCTTACTTTCTCAGTATAGCTGCTGATACTCTTGCCTACCCCATTAGCATCTTAATAAACCACTCCCTACAAGAATGCACAGTTCCCCAAATCTGGAAACAATCCTTTATTATACCTCTACACAAAGGTGGTAACAATAATAACATTACTAATTTCCGTCCCATAGCCATCCTGTCCCCCATTTCAAAAATCCTAGAAAAATGTGTCCAACTTCAACTTCTTCCTCACCTCCTAGACAACCATCTTATAACTCCAACACAGCACAGTTTCAGACCCAATCATAGCACTATGACTGCCCTCCTCTCCTTCCTTGAAATTGTAAACAAAGCCCGTGACTCTGGACAAATTGTTTCCACCTTAATTCTTGACCTCTCCAAAGCCTTCGATACTATCTCACACAGCCTGCTCTTAACTAAACTCTCCAAACTTTACCTATCTTCCTCCTCTTTGAACTGGTTCTCTAGTTACCTATCTAACAGAAATCAAGCTGTAAAATGGAAAAAAGCCACCTCCTCTTTCCTTAGTACCCCTACAGGAGTTCCACAAGGCTCCATACTGGGTCCTCTTCTCTTCAATATTAACGACTTCCACAAATCGATCCCACTCTCGAGCATCATCCAATATGCAGATGATTCAACCATCATCTGTTCTGCCTCTTCTATCGCTACACTACAAAAACTCACTCAAGATGCCTTTTCTTCCACAGAGCAATGGATGCTAAGTAATCATCTAGCTCTCAATGCTACCAAGACCAAACTAATGTTATTTACTCCTTCTAAAGTCACTCCTCCCGACATGAATACATTCTTAATTACTAGTCAAAATAACTCACCTCTTGAAATAGTGTCAGAGACCAAACTACTTGGGGTCCAAATAGACAACCAACTTAAATTTAACTCCCACCTGCAAATAAACATAAAAAAAAAACATCAAAAACTTGGCATGATTTATAGACAGAATGCCTACCTCACATCTGCTACTAAAATTACTCTCTCTACTTCCTTCCTTATCCCCTCCCTTCTCTATGGTGCCCCACTACTAACTAATCTCCAGTCCTTTTTTAAAAAAACAGCTTACCTACTGCTATAACAAAATCGCAAAATTCGCCACCAGCCATAAGTCCTCCACTCACCACTGTTTATTCAGCCATAAACTAAAATGGCTAGAACTTCCCAATCAACTAACTTACACTCAACTAACTCTAGCCCATAAGCTTATTCTAACCCCCTCCCTCTGTCCCTCCCTTTCCTCTGCCTTTAAAATGCACCTGCCTAACAGAGTTCTAAGGTAAAATAATCAAAATCTACTAGAAGTGCACAAACCTACTCATCCCCCAGGCAAAAATCTTCTTTCCTTCAGCCTCGCTCGTCTCTGGAGCTCCCTACCTCCACTCATCCGCACCACCTCGAACCACTCTACCTTCAAAAAGTCTCTTTTCTTACATCTAGCATCACAGTGGGAATGCTCTTGCTCCCACCCTACATAACTAACACTACCTAATATCCTTCAGTACCATATCCTACTTTTATTTAGTTTACTTTGTTCTCTAATCTGTATTAATGTTTACATTTGTTCTACTACTAGTATGTCTCTTCTCAAAGTATTTACTGTTATTACTGATATTCCATAATTGATAAGTTTTACTCTTAGTCTGCCTTCATACTATTAATAACTGTCTGTACCTACATTGTCACTGTCAAATGTTGAATGTACATTTTGTCTTGGAGCTTTTCTCCCCAGGACTCCATTGAAAACAGGTTCTTTATGGCCCAATGGACTATCCTGGTAAACCAACTGCAATAAATAAATAAATAAACAATAAATAAATAAATATATATATATACACACACATATATATATATATATATATATATATATTTGGTGCATAGATAATAAAACCAAACAGGTAACATTCATACCAAAATGATAGGCTGCCCTATTTCCGTAGTTGCTAACCTTCTCACTGATAGTTTTCTGTTTGGCAACTGCTGCTCCTCTCGGAAGGTGTAACCTGCTCCGTTTGGCCTTCAGGCTCACTCCGCGCCCCTACCCTGCCCCCAAATTCCACCCGCCTCCCCCCACTACCTCAACTTTTATACATCCCCCCAATTCCTCCCCACCCAAAACCTCTCCAATCACAACACACAAGCCAAACCCCACCCATCTATAGGCCTACATCACCCCAAACATCCCCCCCACCTACAATGTTCTACATAACATCTCTCCCTATAGCCCCATTTGCCCTACTAATCTCTCTCTCTCTTCTCTTACCTATCTCACACTTTTTCCCAACCATTGTCATAACTCTCACACACACTCCACTACATCTTACCATCAACCTCACTTCCCATCCTACTCATCCATCTCATATGAACTCTACCTCTAACCCAATCTATTTCTTCAAACCAAAAGTATTCCCAACCTAACCCCCCCTGTACTCCTCTTAAATGTAGTACCAGAAAATCACTACTCTTGCACAACCCAAGCTACCCTTTCCCAACACACTGCCTCACTCTTCTACTCCACCACATCTCTCTCTCTCACTAGCCGGCAACATCCACCCCAACCCCGGACCCATCTCTAACATCAACCTCATCAAACCCTCCACTAAACCCACAAATTCAAAGTTCATTCACCTTACAACATAATGCACAAAGCCCTAAAAAACAAAATCCCTAACCTCCCATGCCTGGATCTCCCATAACCACCCTGACATTACCACCATTTCTGAAACCTGTCTGAAAACCTATATAAAAGATACCTACCACCAGGTTTCCAAATCATTTGCAATGACATAGCCCATAAAAAAAGGAGGTGGATTAGCAATAATCTACCCCACCTCCCATACCACAGCTCCCTACTCCAATAAAATACCAACACTGAAATTATAATAGGTTTACTAAAAATAAATGACCACAAGTCCGTATGTATCCCTGCCCTCTATATGTCCTGTTTCTCCTCCAATATAAAAAATGAAACCTATACACTCAGTGATACCAATATCAACTGGAATACTATTAACTCTGAATCCCTGTCCCACACAATCAACCTGTACTTCTCCCAACTAATACAATCTCCAACCAGACCAAATAAAGATGGTACCATCATTGACTGGATCCCAACAGCTCATCCAAATCTTATCACCAAAGCTGGAACATTACCTGATCCTTTCAGCAATCACCTACCAGCCTTCGCTGACCATCTCCCATCTCCACTGCATAACCACCACCACTACATCCAAACCCGCAACCTCTCCTCTTTCAACCCTCTAACTTTTCTGAATGCTTAGAGCATACTGACTGGTGCCCTCTAAAAACCCTTCCTCTAGATGATGACTTTTCCAACTTTAACCACTCATTCCTAACCCTTCTCAATCAGCAAGTCCCCCCCAAACCAAACTCATCAAAACCAATCCCTGCCTATGGTTATAAAAAGATACTAAACTAGCCTTGCAACCAAATTGACAAAAAATGGAAACAATATCAAAAACAAAAACCCTTAACATCCTTCTAGAATATAAGCAACTATGAAATGCCGCAAAAAAAACTAATTAAAGACTGCAAAGCCCACTACTCTAAACTCTAGTCCTTGCACTCAACAAATCTCAAATAATCTGGGACTCCATCTCATCCATGCTGCATCCTGGCAACAAAGAAAACCCCTGCCCAGACCCGAACCTCTCCAACCTTGAAACAGCCAACCAGTTCAACTCCTCCTTCATAGACTGCATAGCTAAACTATCAGCTTCCTTTCCCATCCCCTCCTGCCCCAACCACCACCCCAATCATCAACCTTCCTCCACATCCTTCTGCTTCAAACCCATCCCCACAAGCCATGAACATATTATATTGGAGCTTATAAACAAAGACATAGGTAACCCCCAAACCCTGGACCCCACTCAGTTTGGGTTTGTAAAAGGTAGATCATGTCTACTAAACCTGACTGACTTTGAAACAATCACTAGAGCCATAGACAAGGGCAATGTAGTGCACATAGCATCTTGACCTTGCCAAGGCTTTTGATACCATCCCCCACTCTGGAATTAGAGATAAACTTACTTAACTGGGCATAAATCCCTATGTCACAATATGGGTGGCCAAGTGGCTCTCTGACAGAATGGACACAGTAAAAGTAGCAGACTCCAAGTCCAACTTCATACCAGTGATAAGTGGAGTACCACAGGGTTTGGTCCTGGGTCCTCTGCTGTTCAATATCTACTTCTCTGAAGTGCAGGCCAACACAGAAGGTCTTTGGCTGACAAAGTTCACAGATGACTGCAAACTGGGAGACATAATAGAATCTAATGATGTAGAAATTTTACAAAAGGGCCTCACAGAGACAGATACTCTGTGTCAAAGTCATGGGCTCAAGCTCAATGCCAAGAAGTGCATTGTCATTCTCTTTGGGAAAAACTTGGTACCTATGAACTACCACATAGGTGGTAGCTCACTTAACACTGAAAGTGTGATAATAGACCTCGGGACACAGGCGGACAGTAGTCTCTCCTTTGATAACCACATCACCACAGTAGTCAGGAAATTCTTCTACATGGCACACCTCATCACAAAAGAGTTCTCCTCTACAAAAAAGGGGTCATTGTTCCTCTCTACTTATCCCTCATCAGACCCATTATAGAGTACAATGCCCAGTTTGGCATGTATCTTACAAGACACCTACAATTGGAAAGGCCACAAAAATACCTCACTAAGAGGATTACCAGCCTCAAACAGATGCCATACGCAGACAGTCTCAAAAAACTCCAGCTCTACTCTGTTGCGTATCGTCCTGTCCTGTCCCGGAGACTTCCCATACTGGAATAAACTGAACAAACTACCCAAGTTAAGCAAAGTTCCTCATTGGCCCTATTTAAGAAAAACCTTGACTACTGGATGGGAAATAGAAAATTCATCCTGGGGATCACTCCTGCAGCACTGCTTGACAGGGGCACAGGAAAATAATTTTCTTCGGTGCCAAAAGCCAGGGAACCTTTTTGGCTAGGTTTATATAGGCCCAAGGGCAGATAGCCTGGTATGTACCTATGAACCTATAAAAAGACTTTGCCTCAAACTCAAACCCTGTCTCAATGCACCCACCTTCCTCAATCAATCTGCAGACAGCATTGCCTATCCCATCTCTTTTCTTATTAATAGATCTATGCAAGAATCATATGTCCCCTCTATCTGGCACCATGCTTACATCACCCCCCTCCACAAATGTGGCAAAAATACGGATACCACCAACTTCAGGCCTATTACCATCCTTTCCCCTCTTTCTAAAATACTACAGAAAACAATACAAGCACAACTCATGGCACACCTAACACTAAACAATCTCCTCTCCCCTACCCAACATGGCTTCCACCCTGGCCACAGCACCATGACTGCCCTTTTTTCCTTTCTTGAAACCATAAACCTCAAACTCAACTCAGGCAAGATTGTAATCACACTGTTCCTAGATCTGACAAAGGCCTTTGACACCATCTCACACACCCTACTTATATCCCAACTCTCCACCCTACACCTGTCCCCCACCATCACCTGGTTTTCCAGCTACGCCAATGGAAAACTTCAATCTCCCCCTTCCTTCCCACACCCACAGGTGTCCCACAAAGTTTTATTCGTGGACGTCTTCTCTTCAACCTATTCATTAACAACTTTCACCAAGCCATCCCAGACTCATCTATCATCCAATATACAGAGGACTCAACAATCATCTGCTCAGCCTTCTCGCCCTCCAAGCTCCTAGCAAAAACCCAACTAGCCTTCTCCAAAACAGAAACATGGATGCAGTCTAACCATCTGGTACTAAATGCAAATAAAATCAAACTAATGTTTTGTTCCCTACCAAAAAAATCATTTGACAAATCCAAATTCACCATACAGAGCCAAAACGCACTCCTTGAAATTGTTCCCAACACCATGCTTCTTGGCATCATTATTGATGAACTAAAAATGACACCCACATCCACTCCACAATCAAGAAAATCCACCAAAGATTAGGTCTCCTCTACGGGCACAACCGCTTCCTAAGCCCCATTACCCATCAAACTCTTGCATCCATCTTCTTACTCCCTTATGTATGTTGCCCCTCTTTTCAACAAACTCCATCTTACCTTCGGTCCAAACTTGAATCCTGCTACCACAAGTCCTCCAAATTTGCAACCAATTCAAAAAAGTCATCCCACCACTGCCACTCCATCCTCACGCTCAACTGGCTTGAACTACCCAACTACCTCAGTTACCTACAACTCACCATTGCTCACAGGCTCATCTTTAAACCTGCCAACTGCTAGCTCTTGCTACTTCCTTAAATCCTCACATTCCCAACTGCTCACTCAGATCCAAAAAACAAAATCTCCTTCAGGTCCACAAACCTGCACGACCTCCTGGCCATCTACTGCTGTCACACTCCCTTGCTAAACAGGGGAACTCTCCCCACACACCTACACAAGCTATCTAACAACACAGAATTCAAATCTTAGCTACTCTCTCATCTTTCTTCCAAATGAGAATGCCCTTGCCACGCTCCAACTTAAACCCCCCCTCATTCCACCTTGCACTGACTCAAACTACCTCTATTACTTCATCCCACCCAAAACAATCCCTCTCCTACTAAAAACAAATTTTCTCTCTAATATCTATTGTACTATACTCTGCAATCTCAAATATACTATTACCCTCTTCATGCATATTTTCCTAACCTACTAATGGCTAGTAGCTATATATTTTGAAATGTTAAACCTACAACTGAGTTTATAACAAAAATATTCACTATGTAAATGTTGAATTTCTGTATTGAATTATGTCTTCATTTTGTAACAATGTGACAAGCCAATTGCAAATATCATGGAGCTTATCTGTAAATGTTTAATTAGCTGTATGAACTGTGTCCGTTTGTAACATGTGAAATGTAACTTGCAATTATTGTGGAGCTTTTCTCCCCAGGCCACCACTGAAAATGGGCCCTTCTTGGCCCAGTAGACTTCCCTGGCCATCAAACTTAAATAAATAATATATATATATATATATATATATATATATATATATATATATATATATATATATATGTGTGTGTGTGTGTGTGTGTAATATATATACACACACACACATATATAGATATATAGATGTAGTTACAGTTGTATATTTGTTTGTGTTAGTTTAGTATATAGAAAGGAAGAATTCAAAACAACAGACAACTAAAGAGTGTTAGAGGTACACAGAGTTTTATATACATACACTTGGTGGAAAGATTCATCATATTTCTTGATAAACAAATTTATGTCAAATACCCAGTATGGCTAGTTTAATCTACGGGGTATAAATGTAAATGCATTAAATAACGGCAACAAATGAAATCAAATAAAGTATTTAAAATGAAATAGCGCAGACATATTTTTGCAAGAGACCCATTTGGTAGACAAAGATATACAATACCTAAATAATATAGGCTATGAAGTGTTATCTGCTTAAAAGAAAGAGAGAACAGCTATACTATAGAAAAAATCTTCTGTAATGCTTGGAGTCATTGTATCTATTGATAACCCTAAAATGTATACATTTGTAGCAATTAAGTATAATAGCAAACTCTATATGCTAGTTTTTACTGGATCCCTGGAATACATGCAAGAGTGGCTGAAGATCACAAATTTATTACAAAGTCATTGGAAGGTTAGTTTAATTTTAGCTGGAGATTTTAACTGTACATCTAGTATGGAAAACAAGTGAACAGAAGCTAAAATTATAGCATCACCTTAAGCACTAAACAAATGGATTAGTAATAGTAATTTAGTTAATTTAGTAATAAAAGCAGAAAAGAAGTCATTTTTTACCCATTACTCTTATGTGCTTGGGGCACAAACTCAAATTGACAGGAATTCTGCTTCTATGTATTTGCTTAATAAAGTTATTTTATAACTATTCCTTGTCCTTTATCTGACCATAATGCACAATGTATTAATATATCAATGGATTGCAGGAAATTTCATATTTACAGAATTGTAGTATATACATGATGAAATTGAAAGAATTTAACAGTTAACTTAAGGACCAAATAGAAAATTTACTAACCTGGCCATCATTTTAAGGACAGAAAAGTCATGCATATTAAGGATAGAATGGGAATATGGTCTAGTAATAACATGAAAAAGTGGGAAGAAGAATTATTAGAAATATAAGAAGATATACATAAAGCAAGGTTTGAACAAAGAAAAAATAGATGATACTGAAATTATTAAAAAGTGATAAAATGTCAAATGATTTTAATGCATAAATTGGAAGTAGCTCTAGAAAATAAAATTACAAAATTATGCAAGGACTCCAAAAATCTTCACAGATTAGCTAATAAAAGATGTTAAACCAAAAGGCACAAATCAGTATTTGAAATCCTCACACTAAGCAGCTTATTTTGGATGTAGAGAACATACTATTTTACGTAAAATTCACGAGGATCTTTGCAAAGATTAAAATAATTTCAATGATTGCAAAATTGATAAGTACTTAAAGAATTTAAAAAAAAACAGTGCAAGAAACCTGCATTTTTCAATTTCTGCATTTCTAGTTAATCGCTATATATTAAAAAGCAGAAAAACATCAGAAAAAAGTAAAAGTAGTGAAATTAAAAATGTCCTAAACCAAAAAAAATAAAAACTTATTTTGAAATATTATACAGAATTATTAATTCTATTAGATATTCATAAGCAATCAAAGCAGGGTTGACAGCATTTCCAATCGAAAATCCTTTAAGTACACAGACAAGTGATCCAGACAAAAAACAGAATGATAATTTCATCACAAACTTTCCGACTAATATACTTCTTATGACAAACTTTCCGACCAATATACTTATCAGGTATGGGACTGGTTTATTTAGTTGCAAAGCAAAGTGTAATCTATACATGTTAAATTCAAATCCCTTCATCCTTATCAATGTGATATCCGAGCTGGCACTGCTCTACTTATTAAATGTAATAATAATTTAAACCTTATGCAATTTAAATAAAATTAATAATGATGTGGTACTTAAACAATTATTAAACAAAGACTATGAATTTATCAAAGACATAATACATGGTTGGAAATATTTAGACCATTTGGCAATCAAAAAAATATATTCTGGCATCCAGATTTCCAAAACAGTTTATTTCCATAAATTATTAAAGATCACTTTTGTCCCTCTAGACTTCTTAAAGAAGAATGTTACTAATAAACTTAATGATCAGCAAATGTCTACATCAAATAAACTCATTATCCTAACTGAAGTTAAAGATATTTTTAAAAAGGCAAAAATGGCAATGCTCCAGGGTTAGATGGTTTACATATGGAATCATATAATCTGCTTCAATTAAACATTTTAGAATTACTGAGTCAAGTTTTCAGGATAATCCAGAGTGAAAAATAATCTCTCCCTCATGGAAATATTTTATAATATCACCTATACTTAAACAAGGAAGCGACACAAGTTAGCTTAATCTTATAGAACTATTTTATTAGATATAGATTCTAAAACATTTACTTCCATTTTTTCCATAAAATTAAGAGATATAGTAGATAAGTAGAGATCAATCAGGATTTATAGTTAATAGATTAACTTATAAGAGCAAAATGGTAATCTTTGATTTAGCAGATGGAATGAACAAAAAAAAAAGCTCTAATTTAGATATTAAAAAAGGCTTTTGATTTTATGGATTGGACTATTTAAAACTTTGGAAGCTTTTGAATTTCCAGAACAAGTTATTGGAATATTAAACATTTGTGTAGATATTCTAAAGAATGCATTAACACTGGATGTTGTACATCTCTCAAGGTACAAAATAAGGATGCTGCTTATGTCCTCTACTATTTTCATTCATCATTGAGCCCTTAGTCAGTAGTTTAAGAAGCAATGATAAAGCTTTTCTTTTTAAGTTAATCAGGACTGTCAATCTAAAATACAACTTTTTGTAGATGCTTTATTAACTATAGGAGATCTAAACATCTCAACTGAAGAAGCAGATGAGAGAATTAGAAAAATATTCCTAAAATTTAATAAAACAAACAATGATGAATCGACTACTAGATAGCAAGTTAAAGATAAATATAAATATAGTTGGGAAGGGCAAGAAGTAAAATATTTAGGAATAAAAATGTAGCAAGATGTAAGATTATTAATCATAATTTTGAAAAAAATAATTGAAGTGTTACTCCTTATTAAAACATGGAAGGAGAGTTTTCTTTTGTTTACTTTATAAAATAGGTTAGTTCTTATTAAATTATTACCAGAGATTACATATATTACATTCAATCGCATTCATAATTGACAAAAAACTATTAAAATGAAAAAAAATGTTAAATCATTCTTATAGCCCCATAAACTGAGAATCCCTTATAAAATTAAAATTACACTGTGGGTGCATGGTGGTATCAGCTTTCCTGATGTAGAATCTTAATCCAGTGTTGCAAATATTAACTATTATACTTTGGCTAAACAACTTATACTAGTTAATGGAAAACCATTGTGGAATAATAGAGTATACTAAATTTTTATAGGTTTTCCAAATATAATAAATTAGAAGTATATAACAATTCGGTTACTAAAACATACTTTAGAAGTAAATTAATTTCAATCTTTAGACTCGTGTATGAAATCAATCCAAAAAATAGTCAAGACGTTTTTAAAATTCCATTAATTTTAAAATGGAAATTTTTCGCTTTCATATTAAATACACCTCTAGATTTGTGGAAACTCAGAACATTATTGAAATGAATATACTAAAAAAGAATGAGCTAGTATTATGGTCTGATTCTTTGAAAAAAAGTAAAGCTGTATCATCAGAACATTTAAGGAAAGATAAGTTGGATGAATTTGTTAATCAGCTAATATCTATTAGAAAGAAATTAGATAAATTTGGAGGTAATACAAGTGAAAAGAACAGAACACTATTCCCCCATTATACAAGTATAATACAAGTGAAAAGAACAGAACACTATTCCCCCATTATACGAGTGTAATACAAGTGAAAAGAACAAAACACTATTCCCCCATTATACGAGTATAATACAAGTGAAAAGAACAGAACACTATTCCCCCATTATACGAGTATAATACAAGTGAAAAGAACAGAACACGATTCCCCCATTATACGAGTATAATACAAGTGAAAAGAACAGAACACTATTCCCCCATTATACGAGTATAATACAAGTGAAAAGAACAGAACACTATTCCCCTATTATATGAGTATAGTACAAGTGAAAACAGAACACTATTCCCCCATTATACGAGTATATGGTTGCTATTACTGAAGGCAAATTGACAAAAGAGAAATCTGGCCAGGTTATAAAAGTTAATTGCAAACTTATGCAGAGTCTTGGAATTTATTTTAGATGGAAGTAGATTAAGTGACTCAATTGATAAAACTGTGTTGCTTAAGTCAAACATCTTCAAGTCTATACTGGAAGATTTTTATGTGGCACTATATAGATAGAAATGTTTCTAAGGGTTACCAGTCTAAGTTTAGTAAAGTGAGTTCATTTCACTGGTAACGCAGTAAAGATATAAAAATGGATGCAGCAGATATGTTTATGGATTATGAAAAACTAAATCTTTATTGGGAAGTGATGGGTATATTTTAAAGGGGTATAGTCTAATTGTTCTTTAACTAGATCAATACTAATGAATATGCTCCACTTCCATTATCTTCAAAAGCTAAACAAAAAAAATGGTTTAAAGTCTCCTTGTAGTACCTAGAAAAATTACAAAAAAATAGGAAAAAAATCGGTTCCTACACTCAAATAATTTTTAAATTTAACCACAATGTTATATGAAAATGAAAAAAGTTGGTGTAAGGTCTGTAAATCATACTCCGACATCGGGACAATCTTGAAATGTTGCTAGTGAAATACCCAGATACTTATTTAATTGTACTGATTACTCCAATGGTTTCAAGTATTTCTAACACTGCATATACAGTACATGATATTGAATTTGTTCCTGTGGATATATTGTACAAAAGATTTTTACTGGTTTAACATGTAAACAAAAACACCCAGTGTTTTGTTGTTACTGGCAAACTCAGCATAATTTTGCACAAGGTTGGCTTAGTATACTTAATATTTGTGTACTGTATTATAGTATTTCCACATAAAGTGCAACTTAAATAACTTGTAGGAATTTCACTGAATTTTATGGTTAGTGATAAACATTTGTTTTAAAATTCTCTGTAGCTGAGAATGGATTCTTTATCTCAGTATGCCATTAAAGATGTGCTAAGGATACTGTCCAGTGTACCAAATGCTGTGTATATATAAAGATCACGCAACCTTGGAGATGAATTCCTCATGTGAATAATGTTGGATGATTTGCTTTCTAATATTGATAGTAAATCTAGAGTTAGTAAAGATAACTGCACTTGTGCAATTGGCACAGCTTGGAAAACTGATGCCCAAATGACTTATTTCTTCAGCCAAAGTACAAGCAAAAACACTTGGGAAAGAAGTGTCATTGGGTAATAAAGATCAGTCAACTGCTATTATATACAATAATACAGATGACAACAATGGAATTCAGGATACAAGTACCTCAATATGAAGATGCAGAAATGTAGAAGAAAAAAAAGGAATGGAGAGGTTCACAACAAATAACTAGAAATAAAATACATTTTTCTAATGTCTAGAATGCATAGAGAAAACACACTAAACAAAAATGCAGTGCTTTGTTATGTAACATCAAAAAATACAGGGAAACAGCATTGTTCAGTCACAAAACATTAAGTCTAGAGAATCATTGTTCCAACAGTGGAGAGTAAAGGTGTCAACTAAAAGGAAGAAATCTAAATTGATATTGGAAAGATTAAATCAGTATTTCTTCTCATGTTAAAGTAATGTAGAGTTGACAGCAGTATAGGCTTTGCAACTAGAAAGACAACTAGATGAAAAACGTATTCTTGCAAATAATGTAGGAAGTGAATTCATGGAGATAAACAAGGATAATGTTGGTAAAGATTATTCTTTTTACTGAATTAGAAGTGGGAGATCCTTCATACCAGGTCAGAAGTAATACACTAGTAACTGGAGATTCAGTTGTTAGAGGAACTGATACTTTCAGGTGTGCAGAATAACGATCACAGTGTTATACTTGCCAGGAGCAAAAATACAGGATGGGAGTCTGGCATTAGAATGCCTTAAATGTAAGGAAGACAGGAACTGTTTTTACTCTAACTGATTGAAATGAGCTAGTCTTTAAGGACTCATTTATCATTAGGAGGGAACATGCAGCTAAATCGCATATAGAGCAGAGAGTCAGGTTACTGTAAATGGAAGGATTCTTTGGGTAAATGCCTACATGAAAGTGGCCCATTTCAAAAGTGGGAATGCATAGACCATCCAAGCCTAAATGTTAGGAACATGGGATGAAATCCACTTACTAAAACGAGAAGATCATTATTGTGACAGATATCCAACAATATTTGACGAAGGAAACAAGATTTTTCCCAGTCATGGTTCATACCCAGCAGAATTTTTTTTTTTCAAAACAGATTTATTGTTTTAACATATAAGAGAAATATCATAACAATTTTATACAAGTAATTAAAAATAGGTATTATTATAATATTCAACAAAACAACTAAAGTATTTACAAAGACATCCACTACAATCAGATCAATTAAACTAAAATACCATGCTATTGAAATTAAAATTTTTTTAACAATTTTTTTAAATTATCCCATACAATAAAATAAGATGTTTTTCTATTTGTTCTAGTCCTAATTGTGTTTATTTCCATATGGCACACTATATTCATAACATTTTTAAATTCATTGAACGAAGGAGGTGTATCTGAAATCCAATTTCTAGTTATTATTTTCCTAGCCACTGCTAGAATAGACCATAACAAGGGAAGCTTAACCTTTTTAACACTTTGAGGTACAGCTGTGTTGAATAATATAAGAGATTTAGAAATAATGAAATTATCTGTAAAAACAGCCTGCAAAAATTCATTAATTGACTTCCAGTATTCTTTCAATTTTATACAGTCATAAAACATATGAGCCCAGTCAGCATTAATTTCTACATTACATCTCTTACATAGATTATCTTTATTATTTATTTTATTCATCATCAAAGGTGTATAAAAAGATCTATGTAAAAATGTCCATGTATAAAGTCTCCAGACAATGGAAGACATAGTTCTATAAGCAGATTCCAATATATATTGTTTATCTTGTTGATTTGGTGGGTCCCCATTAATAGAAGTGAAATAATTCCAGTATGAATTTACACTGTAAAAAGTTTCTTGTCATGTATGTATGAAAGTTTACCTTTATCAGAAACTTTATGCTGTAAATTTAATATCAAGTAATCAATCAGTGTTGGAATAGATTCTTTAACAGTTATAGACATTAAATCTATTTTATTAAGGAGATGTTGTCTAAAGGTCTGAACCTCTAACCAGCAAGTTTCTCTTAGATCAAATTCTTGTTTTAAGAAATCTAGATTTTTAACTTTATTATCAGATATCAACTGATACCAGTAATTTAGATCATTATCTATAGCTAAATGAGTTCCTTCAGAAGTAGATGACAAAAGCATACCCTGAGTATACATTATAGGAAATACAATAAAATTCCATTCCCTATACTTAGGGTGCATGAATATAAAGTTACGATAACTAATAATAATATTTAATGGGTAACAAACCATATGTTTAGGTGTAATAGGTGAAGTACAAAATTCCTTTAGTAACCATAACATGGAGTTATTTACAATCATATTTTTATGTGTTAAGGAGATTTTCATGAAGTGTATACTAATTAGCTCCCAATAATCTTTCCATTTTGTGACATATGACTGATCTATTAATAAATAACTTTTACAATAGAAGAGATAGTATATAAATTAAAGTCTGGAAAAGAAATACCCCCTTGAGACCAGCTATTAGTATGTTTCTTTAATGCAATCCTAGGTATATTAGGTGCCCATAAGAAATTTAACATTAGTGTGTTCAGTTTCTTGATAATTATTTTTGTAGGTGGAAGTATTATTGATTGTATTAAGTATAAAATCTTGGGGAATATTATCATTTTAATAATTGTAAGTCTCTCCTCCATAGTAAAAAACATATTATTCCAGGTATTAAAAAGATTTTGTATATTAAGAAAACAGGTATTATAATTATTATATATAATAGATTTAATATCTTTAGATAGTATTATACCTAAATAAGTTATCTGACCTGAATTGGGTACATATTTAGTAAAATCACTAATGAGAATAATTTTTGTGTATATATAGGTAGTATGTTAGTTTTTCTTCATTGAATATTAAACCAGAAATACTTTTAAAATTCATCATGTTATCAAATAGAGACTGTATAGAAGAATTAGATCCTGCTGATGTAACTAGAACATCATCTGCAAAAAGTTGAATTTTGGATGTTGTATTTTCATCTATTTCAAAACCCTCTATGTCAGTACTGTTTCTGATCAAATTAGCCCAAGGCTCCATTACTAAAGTGAATAATAGTGGAGAAAGTGGACATCCTTGTTTTGTACCTTTAAGAATGGGTATTTTTTGTGAAACATATGTTCCTACCTTAATATAAGCCAACGTTCCTTTGTATAAATGTTCAATTAGATTTACAAATGCATCCGAGAAGTTTGTGCACTTCATTAAGGTAAACAGATAGTCCCAACTTACTGAATCAAATGCTGAACTTATATCAAGACTAATAAGTGTTAAATCTTTCTTTTTCCTATTTGCAAAATCTATTAATGTTAAAGTTCTTCTTATATTATCAAAAGTATTTCTATTTACAATGAAGCCTGCCTGATCTATATCTATAATTCCGGGAATGATTGTCTTCAATCTATCAGCAAAGATATTCATTTATTTATTATTTATTTATTTATTTATTTTACATTTGTTAACCGGGCTAGTCTGGCTGGATGCATGTCCATTTTCAGCAGAGGCCCGAGGAGAAAAGCTCCACTATAATACTAACTATACAGTTTAAAGAAATTAAAACACTAAATCAAGAAAACAATCAAACAATAAAACAATGAAAACAATGACTAACATTTTATAATCAACATTAAGTAATGAGATGGGCCGATATGAAGAACATTTAGTTGGATCTTTATTAGGTTTTAAAATTGGCGAAATAAATGTATATTGCCAAGATGGGGGGGTTATTAACTCAGTTTGGGCCAAAATAAAAACCTTATGTATTAATGAATATGTATTTTTAGAAAGGATTTTATATATCTCTGGTATAATACCATCATTACCCGGTGCTTTGTTTGATTTAAGCTTATTTATTTGTGTAATAACTTCTGTATATGAAATACTCTTGTCCAATAGTTTAATCTGTTGTTTATTAAGCTTTTTATTCATATTTGTGGTTATAAACTCCTTTATTTTATCTTTAGGTTCCATGTTAATATTATTATGGTTAATTTTGTGAAAGTGATTTCTAAATTCATCTAGTATTTCTGGTATACTAGAAACATTCTTCTTTTCCTTAGAGAAAAGATTTCTTTGATATGGTTTTGTTTATTCAACCTTTTCGTTTTATTTTTAAGTCTATGTAAGTATTTGGGGCTTATTGAATAAGACAAAAACTCGTATTTCTCTAAAGTTATTTTAACTTTATGAGTTAAAATTTCTTTGTATTTCTCATTTAGTTTGTTTATTTCTTCAATAACTTTCTTGTCCATAATATTTTCTTTATTATTATGTTTATAAGAGTCTAATTTACTTTGAATATCTAACAATTACTTATCCCAAGATTTCCTTTTATTATTATACCATCTGATACTTTGTCCATATAGATATGATTTTAAGGCATCCCAAACATAAACAATGGAGAATTCAGGAGTGTTATTTATGTCTAAAAAATGTTTTACTTCTGAAAGTATATATTCTTTATAGTCTTTTAAAAGAGTTAAGTATGCTGGTATCCTTTTGATCTGAACATTATGAGTATTTTTTATCATGAATTCAAAAACAATTGAATTATGATCAGATATAGGACATGAAATGATTTTGGAATTAATTAAATCTGTTACAATCTGGTTAGAAATAAAGACCCTATCTATTTTTGAATATGTTTTGTATCTGTTAGAAAAAAAGGTGTATGGTAATGATTTTGAATCTATCTGATTATTAATATCATTCAAATGATAAGAATTAGCAAAATCCTTTAAATGGTTTGCATTAGATGTAATTCTTCTCTTTCCTATAGTGGTAGTATCACTTTCATGTAGTATACAATTAAAGTCACCAGCTAAAATAATATCTCCTATAGAGAATGATATGATCTTATCAAGATGATGTTTCACTGTATTAATACCAATTCCAGGTATCCAATATACATTAATTAAAGTGTAAGTCTTCCCATTAATTTGTATTGTAACCATACAAAACATTCCTTTGTCATCCTGATAAGACTTAATGGTTTTAGGAATGGGCATACTTTTATTCCATAAAATAGCCACTCCTCTTTTTTTTCTGAGTGTGCTCTGAACTAACCAATACTGTATATTTGTTTGTGGCTAGTTTATCAATATCTTTTTTTCAAGAGATGGGTTTCTTGTAGGAAGACTAAGTTGGCCTTATGTAAATTAATGTATCTTATTAGGCTTGCCCTTTACATGGATTATTCAATCCATTAATGTTTAAAGAAATTCCTTTTAAAGATGTCATTTGGCATTTTTAAAACTTAAGAATCTTATGATCAAAATAACAAGATAAGTAATGTTACATCTCCTCCTTTAGGTGTACCTTTAAATATAGCTGTATTTATTGAATCTCTTATGGGATTTCGTATAGGATTCAATTTTGTTTGTAGTGACAATGAATGTACAAAATATATTGTGGATGTCAAAACTATATACAAATAACAATGAACAAGTGAAAATAATGTAAGGATTAAACCTTGCATCCAGCCTGGAGTTATAAACTCCAACTTAGAGTAGTATTTACCACTCAAGTTAACCCCCTACCCTAAGCAGCAGTACGTCAGCTACCACCTTATCAATTTAATACTAGTTATATTTAACTGAAGTTAACAGTTTTCAATTCAATTATCTAGGAAGACAAGACTACACATTTGGTAAAACAGCATCATATAAACTAAAATAAACCTTTTTTTTTTTTTTTTTTTTAAAAACTGTTCATGCTACTATATACATCCATGTAATATAAAACACTTGTATTCAAATAGCATTCAAATAATCTTGATGTTAGAAATCAAGAGGAGAGAAAAATAAGTTCTAACATTCATTTAAATCAAAAACTTTGGCTAATATGATTCAGACATTACATATATTAGGATGCATCTATTTTCTGTCATGTAAATACAGTTAACAGCTTCCAAAAAAAACCTTGAATTGCTTGTTTATGAGCATTTACTCAAACTCATTATTGCCAATAGAATAAAATATTGTATTCATAGAAATTGTTATAAATCATACTTCATAGTTAAGCAGATTCTCAGAAACATTTATATACATATCTACATACACACACGTACACACACACATATATATATATACATACATACACATATACACATATATATATATATATATATATATATATATACACACACACATGCATACACACACACATACACACACACACATACACATACACACACACACACACATACACACACACACACACACACACACACACACACACACACACACACACACACACACACACACACACACACACACACACACACACGCACACACACACACACACGCACACACACACATACACACGCACACACACACATACATATATATATATCTGATCTCACTGAGTTGTATCTTTAATGAGCACCATCTTACATTGCTGTCCCTTCAATAAATCTGTCTGCTTCATACAAAATAATGCACAGCAAACACATTTTAGTAACCAGATTTTACAAACATGCTATACTACTGCTTTAAAATATATCACATGACAATTTCTTCCAGTATAGAGTTATAAAATTATTTATGCTTGTCAATCAGATGAATTAAATGAGTTATAGTAATGTATATGTTTGGGACATAGGTTTTTAACACATATTATTAATCTGCTATTCCTGTATCTGTGATGTGTCAGTGTGATATCTAGGTCAAAGGTGAGACCAGCTGCTTTCAGCTTCTCTGTGAGAATTCTGTGAGTTGAAGCTTTTGAAGTAGCTCATGGACACTGTGCATGAGACAGCCCACATCCCAGATTGTCTCTCTTACATTTTGGCGGGAAACTTATTAAAAACTAGTGACAAACATTCATTTAGCAGTGTAAATGCATCTAAACATGACAAAACCTTCATAATGCATTCTACAGGTTATTACAGACTCTATGTAAGTGAAATCAAGCCCAAAATTATTAATAAGTAACAAAACTCAACATTTTTGTCCCAACTCAACTCCTATGCGAATCTTATTATTTACTGTGTCTATATGATCAAAAGTATTTCTATATATTAATAAAGAAAAGAAAAAGAGTAGAAAGTAAAAGGGTGTAAGGCAGAAATAAAAAAAAATCTAAGAGAAAGCTATAAGAAGTATATACAATAGAATATTACTTACTGTTTATATTAATAGAGTTAAAAATAAAACATATTTACTATTATTTAGTTCTAATTATTATTAGTTAAAGCATGACAGATTATTTACAAACAAGCATAAGCAGTGTAATCAAGAAAGTATAATTAGGTAGTGTCATTCCTGTATCTGTGATGTGTCAGTGTGATATCTAGGTCAAAGGTGAGACTAGCTGCTTTCAGCTTCTCTGTGAGAATTCTGAGAGTTGAAGCTTTTGAAGTAGCTCATGGACACTGTGCATGAGACAGCCCACATCCCAGATTGTCTCTCAACATTTTGGCGGGAAACTTATTAAAAACTAGTGACAAACATTCATTTAGCAGTGTAAATGCATCTAAACATGACAAAACCTTCGCAATGCATTCTACAGGTTATTACAGACTCTATGTAAGTGAAATCAAGCCCAAAATTATTAATAAGTAACACAACTCAACATTTTTGTCCCAACTCAACTCCTATGCAAATCTTATTATTTACTGTGTCTATATGATCAAAAGCATTTCTATATATAAATAAAGAAAAGAAAAGAGAGTAGAAAGTAAAAGGGTGTAAGGCAGAAATAAAAAAAAATGTAAGAGAAAGCTATAAGAAGTATATACAATAGAATATTACTTACTGTTTATATTAATAGAGTTAAAAATAAAACATATTATTTACTATTATTTAGTTCTAATTATTATTAGTTAAAGCATGACAGATTATTTACAAACAAGCATAAGCAGTGTAATCAAGAAAGTATAATTAGGAATAGCATTTGAAGAACATATAAACTTTTTACAAGGAATAAATGTTATTATTCTATTAATCATATTTTTATTACTCTTCTCTCCCTGCCCTCCCCCACCCTTTACCCACTACATAATCTAAATAGAATGTCATTGTTTAAACAAAGAAAAGAAGAAAAGATAAAGGAAAAAAAATGTATCAAATTACTGACCTTATTTTTCCTCTTCAGAAAGAGAAACAAGTTAAATCACAGCTTGCCATTAAATCTCCAGATATTTTGACTAGTTATGAAACAAAACATTTATTTGCACACAGAGAATAACTTTGATTAAATCTTTTTCAAAATATTTGTTGCTTCTTGGAAATGCAGGAACTATATTTAAAAAGATTAATAATAAAATAAAATGATGAGAGAGAAAAAAAAAACATAGTACAAATCATTAGTTTTTTAGTCTCTTCTTCTTCTCTGAAGTCTTCCACAAAGTTTCAGTTGCCAGTCTCTTTAACGAAAGACTAGCCCATTCCATTTCTTCTATTTTTCCAAAATCTTATTTTTTTTGATAAACAGTAAAGCAGAGTCTAAGTCATCGAATATTTTAGGACCATCAGGAAGGAAGATTTTAAGCTTGGCAGGAAACAGAAGGTATGTTTTAAACTCTGCTTTTTAAGCTCCCTTATTAGTGGCAGAAAAACTTTTCTTTTAGCTAATACCATGGAAGAATAGTCATTGTCAAAACGCACAGTTGTTTCATTAATCTTAACAGGAGCTTTAGCCCAAGCAGATTTAAGAACCATCTCTTTATCAAAAGATGATAGAAATCTAACTATAACTGATCTAGGATAGTTTTTGTTAGAGTTAGTATTAGCTATAGATCTATGTGCTCTTTCGATACCAAAAGAGAATGCTTCTGGTAAATCTAAAGTTTTAGGGAGCCATGTTGTTGAAAAAGAAGTAATATTGTTACCTTCAATATTTTCTGGCAGTCCAAAAATCCTAATGTTATTGTGCCTAGATCTATTTTCCAGGTCATCCAGCTTTGTTTGTAAATGTGTATTTTGTTTCAGCAGAAACTCAATGTTGATTTCCTCTTCTTGTATTCTATTTTCCATGTCATTCACAGCTTCTTCTATGCCTGTCATCTGGATCTTCTGTTGTTGCAGGTCCATATGTAACAAGTCTATTTGTTTTGTAGTTTTTCTATGAAAGTGTCTATTTTAGTATCCATTTTATCCATCTTAGCAGTAAGTTGCTGGACTATAATTATCAGAGACTGAAGTTCTTTCTTGATGCTGGAGTCTTGAGAATTTGTCTTACTGGAACTCATTTCAGACTGATAAACTGACAGGAAAATTTCCAAAGTAATTTCTGACAGGAATATTATTAAGATTTCCTTTCTTTTTTAGATATAGTTCAAGAACTATATAAAACAAACATATTTAGAAAGAAAATTACTTCAAAAATTAATTTTTTAAGTAATTAATTCCTGTCAATGTAATGAAATTGGTGGAGCTGAAGAAATCTGCTGCTATCCTGTGTTCATCCTTGGCCACGCCCCATACCTAGCAGAATTTGAGGTACCGAGAATTCATTTTTTTTTATTTGAAAAATTTGCTGTTTATATAAACTTCTACCCCTTAATGTGGTAGACACACACACAACTTGAGTTAGATCTAAAGAGGCATTTTTTTTTACCCCAGAACAGTCAAAGTCCCAATAGCAAAGACATAATGAAAGCTTGTTAGCTGCAGCAGTTGTGTTCACTAGAGGCTACATTTTTATGTAGTATAAGTACTAGCTTTTACCCAATTCAGAGTCACAGAGGAGGGTTATATCCTAACAAGAATTGGGTGTAAGACAGGAAGCACACTACATGTATACCCACACATTTGGGAAGTTTGAAGTATCTGAAATTCACTTATGTGTTTTTGAAAGTGGGAATAAATTTGATAGTCCAACAACAACCCATACAAGTAAAAGGAGAACATGCTAAATCTGCACACATGGCACCCCAATAAAAGGCTCAGATATGTAACCAAGTGCTGTCAGATGAATCTAACTGCTGCCCCACTGCATGGAATTAAAGAAAAAAAAAGATTTTGATTTGAAATCTTATGAATCTGGGCAGTGCACTTTCCTCCTCCTGCGTCATGAACCAACAGAGAAATGCTGTTCCCTTAAATGCTAACCAGTGTTCTTTTAGAACCTTTATGAAACACCAACAAACCACAAACGAACCAAAAACTCCAACAAGAAGCAAAAAGGAATGCCACCACAGAGATTTTTTATTGTTTTTATTATTTTTATTTTACATTTGTTGACCGGGCTAGTCTAGCTGGACATGTATCCGTTTACAGTAGAGGCCCGGGGAAAAAAGCTCCAGAAAGGCAAGCAACAATTATATATCACAAAAAAAAAAAACTAATATGCACAAAAATATACAAGTTAACAAGAGAAATTGCAAAAGAATCTAAAATAGTTAAAAAGTAGAAATAAAAAAGAATAAATAAAAGCATGGTACTATAGTTAGACTAATAAAACAGAAGGAAACAATGCAGGAATAAATTACAAGGGGAGAAAAAAAGATTATTAGTAAGGCATAATTCTAAGAAGTGACTCTCAACAATTGAAAGTGTAAGTTAGGAGCTCAGTAAGGGAAGGGGAGCAAGATTAGGTGTATGGAGACATGTTTTCAGTCGGGGTTAGTACAAGGACATAGCCATTGAGTTTTAAGATGTTCTTTGATATGTTTTTTGAAAAGAGTAGTAGAGTCTTGATTAGTTATTTCTTGAGGAAGTTTATTCCAGTTTTTACCTATGGAATTTGAAAATAATGCGTCACCAGCTTTATTGTATGATTTAGTAACAGATACTAGAAGTTTATTGGCAGAGGGAAGTATGGCTACGTTTTTATAAGGTGAAATTAGTTTTGTCAGGCTAGGAGTATCATCAGGGTAGTAAAGGGTCTTATGAATGATGAGTAGTTGTTGGTAGAGTAAGTGGTTATTTGGCTCTAGCCAATTTAGTTGTTTGAGGTTGAGACAGTGGTGAGTTCTGAGGGGAGTAGCAGTAATGAATCTTGCTATACTATTATAGCAGGTAGAGAGTTTTAAAGTATTGTTTTTTGATAAGTTAGTGTATAAAGCCGAGGCATAAAAAAGAGTGGAGATCAGGTGGGTCTGAGCAATGGTTTTTCTCGCTACTGGGGTAAGGAAGGGTTTAATTCTGTAGAGCATCCCAACCTTTTTATTTACAGCTTTAATAGTAGAGTTAATATGGTCATCGAAGTTAATACGGTTGTCAATGGTTACACCTAACAGTCGAGTGGTCATATCAGGGTTTATACAGGTAGAATTATTTGAGGAGATAGTGAAGAATGGTGTGGGAGATTTATTGGTTGGAGTAAAGAGAAGAAGCTTAGTTTTTTGGGGGTTAAGGAGGAGACAGTGTTGCATAAACCATTTTTCAACGTTTTGAAAAACTGTTTGGGTGATGGACTGTAGGGAGGAAACATTTTTAGCAGTGCAGATCAAAGTAGAGTCGTCAGCATATTGAATGCATATAGCCTGTGGCACATTCAAGTGTAGGTCATTAATAAATAATGAGAAAAGAAGGGGACCTAAGATTGATCCTTGTGGAACACCAATATTTACCGGGGTTAAGGATGATAAGTTGTTATCCCAAAGCACTGCTTGTTGCCTGTTATTTGAGATAGCTCCTAAACCACTGTAGAGAGTGTGAGCTAAGAGAAAAGAGGTTGAGGTTGTGAAGAAGTATATTATGGTTAACCATATCAAAGGCTTTTGATAGGTCTATGAATAGAGCGGAGGAGAAATGATTATTGTTTCGATTATTATTTATGGAGTCAGAGAAGGAAAGGAGGGCAGTCGTCGTGCTATGGAAAGGTCTGAAACCATATTGACAGTCAGCTAGAAGTTTGTTTTGAAGAAGGTAGTTGAGAAATTGTTTGTGTATGCATCTTTCCATAATTTTAGCTAATGGGGAGAGTAAAGCAATAGGGCGAAAGTTGGAGAGCTCAGTAGAAAAGCCCCCTTTATGTAGAGGAATTATATGAGATATTTTCCATATGGTGGGGATCACTCCTTCAGAGATAGTCCTATTAATCAGTATTGATACGGGGTGATTAATAGCTTTTGCAGCAATTTGTAATTATTCAGATGGGAGTTGGTCAGCAGAAGGGGTACATGGTTTGAGTTTGTTGAGAAGCTTATAAATAATAGATGAAGTGACAGGTTGAATCTGAAAGGCATTAGGAGAGGCTGTAGAGATATTTGGTGAGGATGCAGAAGATGTGGGCAATGAATTAGCTAGAGTTTGAATGGCTTCTGTAAAGTACTTATTAAAGGCATCTGTGATCAAGGTAGAATTGTTAAGGTTAAAGCCTGAAGGGATAGGAGTAGGTGAATGCCCTGGTTTCAGAAGTTTATTAACACCTGACCAGAACTTTTGAGGGTTTTTGTGACTAGTTTGTTGAAGATGAAGATAAAATTCCTTTTTATCTCTAAGTGTATCTTTCTTGGTGGCATTTCTTAATTGTTTGAAGAGGAGGTGATCTGATGGATGTTTGGTAGCTCTCCATTTAGCCCATATTTTATTTCTGAGGATCATTTTTTCTTTAGTTTGCTTAGTTAGCCATGAGGCAGTCCTGGCTCTTATCCTAGTAGAGCGTAAAGGAGCATGATAGTCAAAGATTTGCAGAAAGTTTGTGTTAAAATAGTTAACTGCTTCATTAAGTTCAAGATGTGTCAATGGTGACCAGTCACATGCCTGCAATTCAGTCAGGAAGTTATCAGGGTTGAAAAATTTTTTTGAGTGGGATGTCCTAAGTTTATGAGCATTTGGAATATTTAATTTTTTCCTAATGACATATGTAAGTATATGATCACTAATACTATCAGGAAGGGTTCCTGGGGTATAGCTGCTTGGGTGGTTATTAATAAGGATCCAGTCCAAAATTGTTTCTTTCTTATTAGGTTTATGGATTCTAGTTGGAGTTGATATTAATTGTGAGAAACCATAGAGATTAATGTGGTTAGTGGGCTGCTGGGATGAACAGGTTGTCCAGTCAATGTTGAAATCCCCAAGTATAATGGCTTCTTGGGGTGGTTGATTAGAAAGGGAACTAAGTAAGTCTTCTAGATTCTGAATATTGTTACCAGGGGGAAGATGCATACAAATTAGATAGATTGATTTGTTGTTGCTAATCTGAAGTTTGGTTACTAATATTTCCGCTTTGTGGTCTGTTAATGGAAGTTCATTATAAAGGGTAACTTGGAGGTTAGATTTGTAGATGATGGCTATACCACCACCTTTCTTCTTTGTGCGGTCATATCTAAGTATGTTGTAGCCAGGAGGAGTCATTTCCTGGTCTTGAGTAGAGGGTTTTAACCATGTTTCTGTTAGACATAAAATATCAAATGAGTGCAAGTTAAGGAGTGCATTGAGGTGGTGAATTTTGTTATTGACACTTCTAATATTAAGGTGGGCTATTAGAAGGGAGTTGGCTGCTTTAGTACATGATGAATGTAAAGGTAAAGGTAATCCTTTATTGACATATCCTGGTACCTCGTCAAGTCACCTTCAATGGAACAATTCATCAGACAAAACCATCACCTTAAATACAAGGCCAATTAACTCATCAATTCACTAATTAATTATTTAATTGATTAAACCTGCTTGTTGTTTGGACTGCAAACTCGAATACTTCATTACCTGAAGTTCAAGACTAAGATACATAAGTTCTGAATAAAAAAATAAATAAATAAATGGATAAATGTTCTAAATTCATATGTTATCACAACTTTTCCACCTTCACTCATACAATCTGTTAATAACATCTTGAACTTCCTGATACAAAATTTTCCTCATATAACAAAGGTTTATTAACAAATTTCAAAAATCATAGTCCGCAGTCCAAAAACATATTATATAACATTGAATAGATGAGTAAGTGGATACTTCTGATGCACATATATTTTTTATTTTATTTTATATAACACATCTACCACTTCTCTACGTGAAACAAATGTAGTATATACTTAAACTTCGTGATATAAATTTTTGTAAAATATTACAAAATGTGACAATTTTATAACATCACAATGCAAGATTCTATGATACTAAATTCACTTAAATACAAAATATACTGATGTATCTCAAAAATATTTCAAAAAATATTTTATAGTGGAATTCATACCTCTTGGATGTAAAGTATGGTAGTTGAGAATCATCTTATATTCTAATTTATTAAGTTCAACTTTGAAATTGCCTGCCTCAAAATGAGGCCTCGCCAAAACACTAAAAATAAATCCATCTGTATTACTATTGTGTACACCAATGAAATGTGAGGCTACAGGACTATCCAGATTCCCCCTTCTCAAGTCTCCTAAATGGTCTAAAATACAAACTTTAATCTTTCTGGTAGTTTGACCAATATACCATAACAGTCTGGCACAATCACAACCCAAAACAAACCACCCCATGTGACAAACAATTAAATCTTTCAAAAGCCCAGTATTTCTTTCCATTAATTTTCTTTCCATTTAAATTTCTAACCATGTGACATACAGAGCATTTACCACACTTTTGCATACCAACATTCAAACCATCTATTGAATGCTCCAGCTTTTTACTTAATTATTTCAAATTGTTAAACCTTGTAACATGTTTGGGAAACAAACATCCTACGGTCATATCTTCACAAATTAAATGCCAAAACTGTGTTATGGTCTTTTCAACTACTAATGAAAAATCTGAGTATCTGGAGACGAAAAACAATTTTCCATCCTTTGCAATGTTGTTTACTGTAGCATTTATGTATTTTCTGTCCTCCACATAACCTGTTTTTAATGCCTAATAATGTTTCTTCCAAATACCCTCTGTTAGAAAGTCTGAGAAACACTTTGTGTCTCATCCCATAATTTTGGATCAGAGGTATTCCTTAAAATCCTTTTGAATTCCCCTTCAGGTAATGCTTTAATTAAATGTGGAGGATGCATGCTACTGGCATGCAAAAAATTGTTCACTGAAGTTGGTTTCCTAAACGGTTTAAATTGCACCTTATGATCTTCCCCAACATAAAATTCTACATCCAAAAAAGAAATTTTTCTTTTGAATATTTAAACACAAAATTAAGCCCATGTGAATTCATATTCAAATCCTGCATGAAAACACCAAATTGGGGTGGCCTTCCCCTACACACAAAAATGAGGTCGTCAATGTATCTTTTGTAAAAAAACGACATTAGTAATAAAAAAAATTTTGAAACATGAATTCTTTTCAAACTCCCCCATATATATAACTGCATAAGTAGGAGCAAAGGCTGCACCCATAGCTGTTCCTTTCACTTGAAGGTAAATTCATCCTTCCATACAAAATAGTTGTGTGAGACTATATTCCAGCAAGGATAACAAAAACGTGGTTCTGGGGCCTTCACCCATCACCCTTTTCATTGCTGCCAGGCCCCATCGCTTATCAATATTTGTATATAAATGAAGAGATGTCCACTGTGGCCCAATAAAATTCCTTGTCCCACATCATCCCCCATAACTTATCACATACATCCTGGGTATTCTTAACATGTGAAATCACTCTGGGTAAATAAGCCTTAAAATGGAAACCAAGGAATTTGTTAGTTCTTTCAATATATGAATCAACCCCTGAAATAGGTCTTCCAGGAGGGTTAACCAGATCTTTGTGAATCTTTGGAATTGCGTAAATATAGGGGTGCCTGGGTTCTTTCGTAAGCAGTTTTTTTACATCACTGCTGGATAAAAATCCAAGCCTCTCCCCTCTCTCAAGCAATTCAGCAAGTTCATCTGTATACTGCCTTAATGGATTATCATTCAATTTCCTAAACACATCTTCTCTAAGCAAAGTTTCAACAATGCCAACATATTTTTCATTATTCATGACAACCCAGTTGCCTCCTTTATCAGTGGGTCTGACTGTTACTTTATCTAAATTTGTCCTAAATTCCTTTAAAGCAAACCATTCTTCCTTAGAGAGGTTAAATCTCTTCTTTTTACAAAATTCTATGTATGCTTTTTCAATACTAGCATAAACTACATGTTCAAAAACATTAATAGCAGACGAACGCTTAGGAGGCAAAAAGGTACTATGGTGTTCCTTTTTGCTTCTTGTTGGAGTTTTTGGTTCTTTTAGAACCTTCTAAGGTACCCCTGCAAATTATTAAAACCTAGTGAAGCCTGTTCCTGACCAGTTATTTTGCAGAAACGTCTGTCCTGTTGTGATGCATAAAGACTGGTACTAGAGTTAATCAGAAAGTACAGGGGCTTGTAATCTGTAAGACTAAGTAAGGAAATGAGTTGTCAATAGCCATTGATTTTGAAATACAGAACAAGTACCGACTCAAGCACACACTCTGTACTGATACTGAAGTGAAAATCGATTGCTTCCACCTCCACTTGTCTGCCATGCTAATCTGAGCAAGTCACTTAAGTCAGCAGTGATAATTGGTCTCCCGTGAAAAAGGACACTTGTGTCTATTAAACTTATCTGCTCAAAAACAAAAGAAAAAGAAAAATTTAACCTCAATCATGGAAGTAGCTGCAATAAAGAGAGAAGGCAATATTTCAAGCTTCATTGTTAGATTTGCATTCTACTCTGCTTGATAATCTTGGAAGTGCTTTGTCATGGTATTTTTGTGTTGATTTTAAAATGTCACCATTTTAAATAACTCAGTGTCAGTGCTCAGATTTCATTTTATTTCGGACCTTAGAGAACTTAATCATGTCTGCAGGAATATCTGTAGTCTCCTCTTAATTTTTTGGACTTCAAAAGTCTATATTTTGCAGTTATGTAGGTAATTAACAGACTAACTGGAAAAAAACACTGATCTGAACTCAACCTTTTCAGTCATGATGGATGTTGGCCATACCTCTCAACTGTACAGATTTTTACATAATGTCTAGATTTTCACCTCATGTTTTGGTGTGTTCCTCCTAAAATCTCTACTTTTCTGGCAAATAGCGGAGGATTGAAGTAATTACATAATGACAAACATTTGAGGTTAAGACTTCATATCCTTCAGAAAATTCATGCTAATGCAAAACCTATTATTCTATCAACTTTCTAAGTTTGTATGAGCAATATTTAAAATCTGTCCCTATTTGCACCCACCCCCCATCATTTTAGGCTTTGCCCAGATTTTTTGCTCCAAGAGGTTGAGAGGTATGATGTTGGCATTTACAGAAACGTTAAGTAAATTTGACTGAGACAGTGAATATTTCATTATTTGCCACTGGGGTAGATGCTGTTTTTATTTTTTGTCAGTATATTATGTCTAGCAAACGTGTGATGTTCCTGGATTGTGACCAGAGTGCCAAAAGAGGCATCATCACTTATGCAGTAACATTTGATAGTGAATGAAGGAAATGTATGGTCCATATAATAAATGAAACAGTCCATATAATAAATGAAACACTGGATGGAATTGTCGTACCAATACTGGTGCCTAAAAATGCTCCACGTGTCAACCTCATCACCTGCTCAGCCATTCCCAATTATTTACCCAATCTTGTCTTGAAGAAATCTAATGAGGCTGCTATCCTTACTTCTGGAGAGCAGTATGTATCCAACTTTTTACCACCCTACTCTTCTGATTTACCTCTGAGAGAACTTGCAGCCAGAATAACTCTCATCCAAGAAATGTATCATTTTGTCAAATCTATCTCTGAAGCAATGCAGATAATGTTTCATAAATATTTTATGAGACAGAGAGCAAAGGGTGTTTGCTCATAAAGTAATGGTTCCAGCAATTAGTGCATTTCAGCTACAATATGTCCTCATTTTGGACAGTTTTTCACATTACTACCAAAACATTGAGCCATTTGTTCTGGGGACACTGGAAATTTGCATTATCAGGCTCAGCAGGAGAATTACTGCCCATTTAATTTTGCCTTGGAATCCAAATCAACCCCTCTCTTTCCTAATAACAACTTGGAGGAAAGATGAGAGCCAGCTTGCTGGTCCTGGGGTGGGGTTTGAGGGGATGGCAGACCTTCAACTCATTAAGAACACCTCCCCCCTCCCTCAATAGTTCATCCAAGCCTATTATTGTCTCAAGAGGAGAAAGCATACCTATGCATGCTGAATTTCTTTTGGATTTCCTGGTGCTAAGCACCATGTATGCATTGACTCAGCTGATTGAACTAGACTGTGCAATGCCTTGTGGCATGCAAGAACTGCCTGCTTTCCATTTAGGATGAATAAGCTGGCTTTATCTCTCTATACCAGAGAGCTGTTTGCAAACTTGTCTGAAGATATTACAGTTAAAGATGATGTGTTTGTATGCATTCGTACCCATTCCAAGGGGGAAGACTTGTGGAAGCTTTCTATGTATTCATACCCATTCCAAGGGGGAGGACTTGTGGAAGCAAGGGCAAGATTAACAATAAAGCCAATGGAACATTTCTGAGGAAAGAATCTGTGCACATCATTGTGCTCAAAACTGAATCAGTAAACACTGCAGGTATAGGAATGAGGATTATGCAAGAAAAAAATATAGTCTTCAAAGACTTTGTTTTAGTAAGAAATATTTTTTTCCAAAGGGGAGCAAATGGGCTCATAAGGGTCTTACACTGAGAAAGAAATGAATGGGCCATCACATGTTCACTCAAATAACACACAGACCTGGTTTGCACTCCTAGAGCAGTGATGAATGGGTCAAACTGGGTATTGGGGTGGTCTAATGGTTAAGTTGTTTGCCTTACAAACACAAGGTGCAGGGTTTGAGTCTCACAAGGGATAATTGGCTAGGCTTAAAATGGCTCGCAAGGGCAGTTAGCTTCATACTAATCTATGAACCCTAATGCATGTGGGGAGGGGGATAAAAAAAAACACAGAATTTATTTTATTTATCCTTTGTCCACCTTGGCTAGTATCCTCTCCAGGTGTCATTTATACTACTATAGGAAATTTGTCTGGGGGGTCTGGGAACTTGATAAACCAACCACAGGATCTGGGATGCTGCAACACTTTATTCTTCCGGTACCTCGGCTAAGTGCCTTCAAAGGAATAACCACAGAAACAGTTGCTGCATCTTATATAATGTGTACATCAAATTAATTAATCAATTAATCAATTACAAATGATCCAAGAATTAAAGAGACCATACAAAAATGACATTCAGAAAATTCCATATGTAACAAAAAAAGCAGACACAAAGTAAATGCATAACCATAATTAATACATAACATATTAATATGTTAGATAGTAAGATTCATTTCTAAATTTAAGCCCCTAGGTTTTAAAGTGCCAAATTTTAATATAAATCTACTCTCAAGATTCAATAAATTATGCAAAAAATTACCCACATTATAAAATTTAGGCTGGGCTAAAGCACAGAAAAATAAAGAATCAAGCATACCGTTGTGGACTGTATTAAAATGCTCAGATATCGGGCTATCCAACCTGCAATTTCGAACGTCCCCCATGTGTTCCAAAATACGTATCTTAAGTTGACGTTTAGTTTGGCCAATGTAATACTTAGGTGGAACACAGCCACAGCCAACAATGTACAAAACCCCATAAGATTTACAATCAAATTTATTAGTGGCATAATATCTTACCCCATTGATATTGATGCCAGATAAATCTTTGACTTTTGGGCAAACTTTACATTTGCCACAGTTAAACATTCCAGATGTCATAGTGACATTATTAAATCTAACAGTGTCATAAGATTCAGATCTGGACTTTAAAATTTCCTTTAAATTGGCATACCTTCCATAAGAGAAAGAAACGTGATTGGGAAACAAATTACCTATATCCTCATTTTCACACACTATAGGCCACAAAAAATCCACAATATCTTTTAAGACTGATGAAAAAGGAGAATATTTTGTCACAAAAAATATATTTTTACTATTATCAAACAAAACCCCATTATCTTTTTTACTTTTGTCAAAATGTTTAAATGCATCATTCCTTTTTCTATTTGGATTTAACAATCTATCAATGCTTTTGTTAAGACTTTCAGAATTAAATTTAGAAATGAATCTTACTATCTAACATATTAATATGTTATGTATTAATTATGGTCATGCATTTACTTTGTGTCTGCTTTTTTTATGTTACATATGGAATTTTCTGAATGTCATTTTTGTATGGTCTCTTTAATTCTTGGATCATTTGTAACTGATTAATTAATTTGATGTACACACTATATAAGATGCAGAAACTGTTTCTGTGGTTATTCCTTTGAAGGCACTTAGCCGAGGTACCGGAAGAATAAAGTGTTGCAGCATCCCAGATCCTGTGGTTGGTTTATCATTGCGTTTGGATGTTTTTTATACGGGTCTGGGAACTTCCCATACTCTTAGTAGTAGGGGGAAGATTTTGGGAGTTCTTGTTCACATTCCAGGTGTGGAGGCAGCCTGAAGAAACTGGGAGAAAACATGGCTGCTGAGAGCCAATGCAATCTGGTAGTTAAATGCATTGAAAATGAAGAAAAATGGCAGAATCACTACCAGAATCGTTTTCAGGTGATGTGGGAGCAGAGAAAATGTTTGCTGATGGTGAGAATATCAGGAAGGAGATGAAACCATCTTGTGGAGCTGGATTCAAAAGAAAAATTTCAGAAAAACCTATTTGAAGTGTCCGGCAGAAAAATGTATTATTTCAACCCCTATAGTGTGGAAGGTTGCAGGACAAGTATCCAGAAGAGCGAATTAACCAGAGTCAGCTGGAAAGTGCATCACTGAGTGACATTATGGAAAAAAACAGAAAAAGTAAAGAGGCATAGAAAGTCCGCCCCCCCCCCCCCCCCCACACCAAAAAAAAAAAAGTCCGGTGTTAAAATGGTGGAAGGAACCAAGGAAAAGACAGAAATGAAGGGAAAAGAAAAATGTTTGGGTGAGCAGTAAAAAAGAAAGGCCTGGACACACACGAGGTTTGGGCAATGTTATCGCACCTCGGGGAGGAAAAGCTGAAGAGGTAAGAGCTTTTATTTTAATTAAACTTTTTGTGGCTTGTTTTTTTGAAACTGGTCATGCTATGGAAAACGTTTTGGGGGCCTATGAAAAAAGAAAGCAGACTTGTCAGAATATGTGGTGCAAGCCTTTTCAGGCAAACAAAAAAAAAGAATTTTGATTCAGTTTAGGAATGAAGTGAGAGCAAAAGAACTGAGTGAATATTTAATATGTAAAGTGTTGGACACTACTAAAATGATGAAAGAGGATTACGGACTGGGGGTTGGGAATGTGGCATCATTTTGAAAATGGAAACTGACATACCTAGTAGCGCAAGAAAAAGAACAACACAAGGAAAAAATAGAAATAGTATTTAAATTTAACGGGAAAGACAAAAAAGAAAGGGAGAAATGGAAAGAAGTGGAGAAGAGTCAAAGACATACAATACAAGGCAAGAGAAACTGACAGAAGAGAGTTGTGGAAAGAACACATTTAAAAGAAAATTTTAATAACTGTTGTACAAAGCTGATGTTAGTTTTGAAAGTGAACAGCATGAAAAATATCAAAAGAATTAGTATTTTACAATGGTGTGCTGCAGTAGATGTTCAAGTAATAGTGTTAGAAGACAGAATATTAACAGAAGAAGAAAGGGTGCAAGCAGAAAAAACTTTGGAATACTACTGTTATTTGGGACACAGGCAAAGAAACATGCTTAGGTATATGTATATTATGGGTCTAAGACTATTCACTGAAACACATTTGACTGTGCACAATTCACTGAAAGTTATATATGGACTTGCCCCCCACCTATTTTAAATATTTTGAACTATATATACATGGATACTTGCAATTCCAATAAATTACTCTTTTCTGAACTTAATATATATCCAAAATATGTGGGGGGCTATGCCTCCCACACTCCCCAATGTGGGGGCAGTGCCCCCACACCCCCTTACTATATATATATATATATATATATATATATATATATATATATATATATATATATATACTAACTCCAGGGTCACACAACAGTGGGGAAAAGGCCATATATAACTTTCAGTGAAATCTGTTTTCAGTGAATTGAGCTTTCAGTGATTTGTGCACAGTCATTTCACTTTCAATGAATACTCCTAGACCCGTATATTATGCAGAGAAAATATAAAAATATTAGATAATACAATAGAACTGGACTGAATAGTAGTGGATACATATGGAAGAAATGTGTATATAGACCAAAAGCTTTATATGCACATATGACAAAAAAAAGTAACATTTAAAAGTATACCTAATTATGTCTGTGTTAACATGGATATAATAATGACAGGTGACTAATAGTGATTTGAGAAATAAGAATAGTTATGTTAGAATGGTTACTGAAATTACGAAAAGTGGAAAATTAAAGGGAAAATAAACACTGAACGTATAACAGTAATGGAATCAAGATAGAAATTGAGTTTTTGATATCAGAAGGCTTCAAAATTACACAAAAAGGAATCAAATATACTGGGCTTCCTGCTCATGTGGTTATTTGGATAAGAATTTATAAAAATGATGAATATATTAACGTAGGAAAATGTATAAAAAGAGTAAATGAAATAAGAGTTAGAATCAGGAGAAAGAAAAAAATACAGAATTACGGCAACAAATCAGTATGAAAGATTTTTATGAAAATTAGACAATCTAATGGATTGAATTTAAAATGAAATATAAAAAAGTATTTTAGAATGTATAGAAAAGAAAAGAAAAAATGGAATACAAAATATTAAGTCAAAAATATTTAGATATTTAATAGAGAAGAAAAAATTGTTTTATGAAAAAAATTATAGAAGAAAGCAGAATAAGGTTAATTAAGAGCAAAAATATTTTTTACAAGGAAAAAATAGCAGCACTATAATTATGCAAGACAGTAAAAAGGTGAGATGAGAGAATTAAATAAAGGGAAACACGTTAAAAAACAGGGAATATATAAAATGATTAAAGAATATGTATTAGCTTTATATAGTAAAAAAAGTTAACAGAAAACATTTACAACATGGAAAAATTAAATAAGAAAGATAATTTTTAGAGAGAAAAATAAACTAATTGAATGAGATCTTGAAAGATAAACATTAATTCAGCTACAGGTTTGTTGAGAATTGAATATAATATACATAAAGAAATGTATGACTGGCAAAAAGTGGTATTTATAGAAGTAATGATTTCTCTAGCTCATTCAAGTATAACTAAATTGTGCACAGCTGTGATAAAATTTATATTAAGGAAAGGAGATAAAGATTAAATAAATTAGAGACCAGTTACACTGAATGACACAGACTAACATTTTCATGCGAAAAGTATCTAAAAAATTACAATGTAAAATAGAAAGAGTACTTGATCAGAATTTGATTTGGAGAAAAGGAAAGGGGAGTCAAGATCTATTATGGATAATAAGGGAAGTTACTGATAATAAAGTGGAAACAAATCATGAAAGGGATGTTACTAAGGCATACGATAATACTCGGTATAAAGCATTATGAGGTATTTTAACAGCAAATAACAAAGCACACTGATGACGGTTTACATAGCTGAAACCGGTTTGTGATGCGAATACAAGTGATTCCACCAATATTGGAGTGCTGGCCTGCTTTGTTGTTTGTTATCTTATTGTAATTTGGCTGTGCACCCATGGACTTTACTTGCGCAGGTTGTTGGTATTTTACAAGCAAACATCATAAGTGAAAAAATATTACAAGTAATTAAAACAATACGTGAAAAGAATTATGTGAGATTGAATGTAAATTGGATTAGGGACAATTTGAAAATAGTGTGGTATAAAACAAGGATGTCCTGCAGGCAGTACGATTGTTGCTATAATTATGAACGCAGTAATAATGGAAATTCATGTCAAGTAACGGAGGATGTAGAATGACAGCAGAAATACAGTTCCAATAACGCGTACTTACGCTGCTGATATTGTAGCAAAACAAAGCTCGGATGTAGAGAATGAATGGAAAATTAAGTATACAGCTGGAGATTGGTTTAATCATAAATAAAAAGAAAAATAAAGGAGTTGGGTATGAAGGTATCATAGGTGGCGTGGAATATAATGAAGAGTATAGATATTGTAGGAATAGTATTTGAAGTACAGAATATAGACATGAACAATAGGATAAAATTATTAAGTGGATCAAAGATGATTACATTCTAGAAGACACAGATTTTCATACAAAAAGAAAGCACATTTAATAAACACCATAATAATAGATAAAATAGCTTGCATAGAAAACATTTATATTATGCCAATGAAATTTAAAAAATTATGTCGATAATTGTTTGGGGGGTGAGATTGAACCCGGTTAACAGGGGAATTTGTATATGAAAGAGGAACAATGGGGACTGGTGCTTAATAATCCAAATGTACATGTAACCTCTATATATAATGTACTAAAAGAAATAATGAAAGAGAACAAATTTTATAGAAACAATAATGTAATGTAAATAAAGGGAAATTTGGGAAGAAATAAAAATAAAAAAAGTAAAAAGTGTTATCAATGTAGAAGAATTTTTTCAGCAAAATTGTATTGTGGGAATTAAAGAATGTGATAGAAAAGACTGGCATGTTAACACCGAGATCCTTTTATTTGGTGAATCCATGAAAAGAGCTAGAAATAGACCAGAAGAAACCAATAATGCCTAGATACAGAAATTATAAATGAAGGTTGTCCATAGGAAAATTACCAGTGGGGGCAAATATGCCATATAAAAGAAAACAGGATAGAGTATGTAATAAATGTAAATTGGAAACTACAGAACATTTTTTTTAAATGTGAGAGAATTCAAAAACTGTGGAAAATATGTAAACATGAGTTGATTAAAACTTATTTAAATTTTGAAATGTTAAACATGGATATGAGAGTGTGAGTTTTATGGGACTAGATCCCAGAATGAAGCAAAGAAAATGGACAATCTTATTTTATGTAACATGGGTTATATGGAATGAGAGACAATGAAACCAGATACAATGGAAAATGGAGGTGGACAAAAATACTGGAAAAATGTAGTTTTGGTTGTGGGTTAAAGAGTGGGGAGGGGGCTTAAAATGTGAACACCAATGTATTGAATGATGTTAAAATATGTAAATAATCCATATGTAAACATGTAAAAAATGACTTGTATACATGTACAGAAATAAACCTCCCTACTTGTCATTGAGAGTAGAAACCTTTACAAAGGAACACTTCCTGGTCTTGTTATAGGTGCACAGATGACCCAGAGAAACAGGGAGGCAGATTGGAGAAAGGATTATATGGAATTTTATTTTGCATTTGTAAAAAGATTTTTTATTGCGTTTCAACAAATGTAAGAAATAGGGTTAAACAATTTGTTGCTGGAAAGCTTTTCCCAAATCAGAAAGAATTATTATGCAAAAGTGGAGAAAGGAAAGGCAAATGAAGCTGCTTAGGATCATAGGAGATTACTAGGCTAATGGCCCCAGGGCCATTACAAGCCTAGCCAAGTTCTACAGGAGAATGAAACTGCTTAGGATCACAGGAGGTTACTAGGCTAATGGGTCTATAGGGTTGTTACAAGCCTAGCCAAGTTCTACAGCAGAATGAAACTGCTTAGGATCATAGGAGATTACTAGGCTAATGGCCCCAGGGCCCTTACAAGCCTAGCCAAGTTCTAGAGGAGAATGAAACTGCTTAGAATCATACAATGTTACTAGACTAATGGGCCTATAGGGCAGCTGCTACAAGCCTAGCCAAATTCTACAGGAGAATGAAACTGCTTAGGATCATACGATGTTACTAGGCTAATTGCCCCAGGGCTATTACAAGCCTAACCAAGTTCTACTCTTATTTCCACGATCAGCACCTATCACCCCTGTCCATGAGGGACATAGAACCCCTGGAGTGAATTTACGGTTATCCATCCAATCGTCCAGATTGCGTTTGAAGAGGGCCAATGAGGCACTCTGTTTGAAGTGATATTCTGTTCCAAAGGTGTGATAACCTCTGGGAGACAAATCTGTCCACCAGCAGGTTCAATTAACATCACATATCAATTTAAGGTCTTTAGAGCGATAACCCATGTACCATTTGACTTGTGGATATGCAGCATTTCCAATAAAGCAGGGTCAGAGATTGCCTTATATGCAAGACCTCTGAGTAGTCTGTATATCACCTCTGTGTAGTCTGTATGAAATAAAGTGACAGTAATTTTAGGTGATCCACATAGGGCAAATGCTGAAGACATTGAATTTTCCTTGTGAGGAACCTTTGTGTTCTCTCCAATTGTTGCAGATGCTTGGAAAAGTACATACCAAAAGGGGCATTGTACTCAATTATTCACCTGAAGAAAGAGTACAGGGAGGTTATAACTTTTTTATGGAGGCAATGCCCTTATTTATGAGAGGGGCAATATAGAATGCCCTTCTTACCACTGTGGAGAAATGCTGTCAACCTGTGTGCCCAGGTCTCTCACAACTGATTGCATACTTAGGGTGTTGCTAAATTATGTGGTAGTAAGCAGGAACATTGCTCTTACTGAAAAGGATAATACATTTTTTTGCATTGAGTTTAAGGCCATGACTTTGGCACCAATCATGCACAGACAGGAAGCCAGAGGTCAGTGCATCATGACCAGATGGGCTCTTATGTAAGCATTATTGCATATCGCTCTCCTCTGGAAGGGTCATGGCATACAAAAAATACCTGCAATCAGCACTGAATAATGCAAGATTAGGTCACCTCAATACTCCCTCTGACCCCAAAAGAGGGTATCAAACAGTCTGCCAGCCATGGACAGGTTGGTAATCCCATTCTACATGACAGCGCAATTCGTTAGAGTGGTGGGGGTGGGAAAGACAAGGCTTTCTGCAGATGATTATCTTGGCTTAAAGGGACCAAAAATAAAGTATGCAGGAATTAAAATTAAAGGATGCTATAATTTTAATAATGAAATGTAAGAGTTACTATCAATTTTGGAGGAAAAATGAATATACAGGTTACATGGGAAATATATTGGGATACAAAGGTGCCACAGAGGTCTGGGCAGTCATTTAAAGGAGGAAGACACCAAGGAAATGAAAATAGTTAGTTCCAAGGTAAATGATGTTGAAACATCGTAGGTACTACACAGAATATCAAACAGAACAGTACGATGCTGAAGGTATGGTCAGCAAAGAAGGACGGTTAGTAGACAGAACACAGAATGTAATACTGGGGATACTGAATAAGAAAAGAGAGAGTAAACTCAAAGTAAGATGATAGCAGGGACACATGGGGCTGTGGCTAAATCTACTTGCTTATTAGGATTTGTTTGACTAGAAAGTCTGACTGGGCCATGACAGCCCCTCTTCAGTGGAGGCCATGGGAGAAAGGCTCAACAGTTAAATCTTACAAGATGTCACACAACAAAATGTAAAATATCATACAATATACAAAAATTTGTATAGAAATTTTAAAAAAGCAAATACTGGAGAAGCAAAAAACAAACCAAAATTAAAACAAAAATGCAGAAAGGTAGCAGTCTGGCGATACAAATCCACAAAATGTGAAGAGGTTTGAACGCAAAATTAGTTTAATAAAGTAGCGTTTTCGCTGCTTGAAAAATCCGCAGCTTCTTCATCTTTTTTTTTTTTTTTTTTTTAAAAAAAAAAAAAAAAGTTTCACTGCTTGTTTTTAAGTTTTTCTGAAGAAGCTGCGGATTTTTCAAGCAGCGAAAACGCTACTTTATTAAACTAATTTTGCGTTCAAACCTCTTCACATTTTGTGGATTTGTATCGCCAGACTGCTACCTTTCTGCATTTTTGTTTTAATTTTAAAAAAGCAGAAAAGTTATTACCTTCCACAGAGTTGCATTTTAAAATCAAATAATATGCAGGCTAAACCACGCTAGTGCGGAAGAAAAGTGATGCATATTTAACAAAATAAATAAAGATAAATAATACAGGTTGAGTGCTTTCATTTGAAAATAAGACCATCAGAATATTGGAATAAATTAAAACCCTCCTTTTATCCCCATAATAGAACTCCTAGTCAATAAGAACAAGACAGCAATTATTCAATAAGAAACTTAGCCAATATAACCACATATGAAAACATCAAAAGTAAAAACAAAATTTGGAGAGGACCTATGGATAGCTTAATGGAATTCTTTGCTTATATTGGGAGCAGTACTACCTTTTTGAGGTTTACCTATTCCCACTTCACAGAATGTATTAACTACTTGGATGTCACTTTATACAAGGATGTTAAGAATGGTAGGTTCCAGTGCAAGGTGTATCGGAAGGACACCTTTTCTAACTCCTACCTCCATTACCTTAGGGAGCATCCTTTTTATCAGAAAAAGGATATAGTCAAGGAGCAGATGATCAGGGCTGCTAAAATGACTTTGGAAAATCTTTTCTTCTTCTTGAGGAAATTGATTTTGTTAATCAGCTATTTGTGGAAAGGGGATACTCAATAGAATTTATCAATCAAGCCCCCCTTAAAACCTTTATATAAACGTTTAAATTCAGTCCAGGGATATAGAAAGGATTGTTAATATGAGGGCATATTAACCCACATCCCAGAATTTTTGTTCCTGAAACCCCAGTTTTTTTTGGGGAAAGGGGTAGAAATTTATTTGAAAAATCCACCCACTGATGTTCACCCTTTAAAAAGTAATAATCAAAATGTAGGTTCTTTTAAGTGTGTTTTTTGCAGAAAATGAGAGTTTCTGTGAAATACTAATGAAATGTATTTAGAGGCTACAGATCTAAGTAATAAAGCTACCAGGCATTTTAATCGCAACAGCAAGGGGGTTGTCTGGTTATCTGCAATACCTGCACCAGTTTTTATATAGGTAAAACAGAAAGAACATTACGGAGTAATATATATGAACATGTGTATGATGTGACTCACTAGTAGGAAACTCATGCACTTTATCTACACTAAAAATTGTTCCTCCAACAAGTTCCATTTTTTTTCTGCTGGAGCAGGTATTTCCCAGTCCTGGGGAGGTTCCTGGAAGACTAGAATACAAGGAGTTTTTTTTGGCAACTCAAATTAGAAACAGGCAAATTCCCCAGGGTTCCTTAGGGTGGCCAGACTTGACCTGAACATTTTTTTATGGTTATCCCTTGAGGTGTTAATACATCAAAACTTGTTTTTAATTAGTTGTGTTTTTACTTTGAATGTTTTTATATGTGGTTTATTATATTAGCTCAGTTTCTTACTGAATAATTGCAGTCTTGTTCTTACTGGCTAGAAGTTCTATTATGAGGTATAAAAGGAGGATTTTAATTTATTCCAATGTTCTGATGAAGTGTTATTTTCAGATGAAAGAGATCAACCTGTATTTATCTTTTTAAAGTTTTATGATTTTTTTCCACACTGGTGCGGTGTCACCATCATTTTATTTGGTTAATTTTGGATGTTTGGAGCTGCATTTCAGTTTTACTGAAGAATGATACTGTTTGACTAATTCGATTAGGTTTATAGACAGGTGCAATAGAATAAGTGTAGGACATTAAAACTAGATAGCAGATTGATTTGCAAGAATTTCTAGGTATGACTAAACGTTTTGGTCTTCTGATGAAAGCCCAGAAGCTTACATAAATAAAGTAAGATGAAAAGGACACAACAGATAGAAGACAGATCCATAGAGGTGTAGCAATGTTTTAAGGTACTGACAATAAGAAATAAAAGGTATCTCTACTCTCCTTAACCCCAGCAAACCACACCCCCCCACCCCAAACCCAAATGCTCCAGAATTAGACTTAGCTACTCAATTTAACTCCTTTTTCATTGAATCCATTGCCAAACTAACCTCCTCATTCTCTAATACACCCCCACCCTCCCCTGCCAACAATCTACCCTGCACTGCTGCTCCTCCCTCATTCCCATCTACTAACTATCTACCCTCTACCTCTTCTACTACTCCAACTTCCACATCATCTTCACCACCCCCTAATACTCCCTCTCCCCACTCTCCTCTATTCTCATTAAAACCTATACCTACTTCTACTATAAAGAAACTCCTTCAGAAATTGAAGCCATGCACTAACGCACCTGATAACATCCCTTCTTACTTTCTAAGTATAGCTGCTGAAGCAATTGCCTATCCCATAAGCATTTTAATCAACCGCTCCATCCAAGAATGTACAGTACCCCAAATCTGGAAACAAGCCTTTATCATACCTCTGCATAAAGGTGGCAACAATAGCAATGTCACTAACTTCCAACCCATTGCTATCCTGTCTCCCATTTCTAAACTTCTAGAAAAGTGTGTCCAACTTCAACTCTTACCACATCTCTTAGATAATAACCTTCTAACTCCCACACAACATGGATTCAGACCAAATCATAGCACCATGACAGCCCTCCTCTCCTTTCTTGAAACTATAAATAAAGCTCGTGACTCTGGCCTAATTGTTTCTACCCTACTACTTGACCTCTCTAAGGCCTTTGACACTATCTCACACAGCCTGCTCTTAACTAAACTCTCAAAACTTATCCTGTCTCTCTCCTCCTTGAACTGGTTCTCCAGCTACTTATCCAATAGATACCAAGCAGTAAAATGGAAAAAGGCAACCTCCTCATTTCTTAATACCCCCACTGGAGTTCCCCAAGGCTCCATACTAGGTCCCCTTCTATTCAATATATTTATTAATGATTTCCGCAAATCTATTCCATTCTCAAACATCATCCAGTATGCAGATGATTCTACCATTATCTGCTCTGCCACATCTACCCCCATACTCCTAAAGCTTACGCAAGAAGCTTTTGCAATCACTGAGCAATGGATGAAAATAAACCACCTAGCACTCAATGCTTCTAAAACTAAATTAATGATATTTACCCCCCTCTAAAGTTACTCCTTTTGATATAAACACATTCTCGATTACTAGTCAAAATAACTCACTTCTGGAACTGGTGTCAGAAGCCAAGTTACTTGGGATCCAAATTGACAGCCAGCTTAATTTCAACTCCCATCTACAATTAAATATCAAAAAACCCATCAAAAACTAGGTATGCTCTACCGACAAAATCAGTACCTTACAACCACCTCTAAAATCACTCTCTCTTCTTCCTTTCTTATCCCCTCCCTTCTCTATGGAGCTCCAATCCTAACCAATCTTCAGTCCTCTCTAAAAAACAACTTTCCTCTTGCTACAACAAAATTGCCAAGTTCGCTAACAGCCATAGGTCCTCCACCCACCACTGTTCCGCTCTCCAAAAACTAAAATGGCTAGAACTACCCAATCATCTCAGCTATACTCAGCTAACTCTTGCCCACAAGCTCATTTTCAACCCCTCTCTCTGTCCCTCCCTGTCTTCTGCCTTTAAGATGCACCTACCTGATAGAGTTTTAAGGTCAAACAATCAAAATCTATTAGAAGTGCACAAACCAACTCGTCCCCCAGGCAAAAACCTACTATCCTATAACCTAGCTCGTCTTTGGAACTCACTACCACCATCCATTTGCACCACCTCTAACCATTATATGTTCAAAAAATCTCTTCACGTACATCTAGTGTCCCAGTGGGAATGCTCTTGCTCCCACCCCTCATAACTAACACTGGTAATTTTCATCTTCCTTTTCTCCCATGTTTACTCCAGCGATTCTTCCTTATTATTTCCCATAACTCACATTATTATTCCCATGGTATCTGCATAGAATGTACTAGACTGCACCTATTAAGTTTATGCTTCTTACGTAATAACTACTCTGTATCACTCTGCAATATTACTTTTCACAGCCTATAACACCTCCAAGTTTCATCACTAGTCTGTAGTGTTTTAAATGTTTCCTGTACTTTTGAAATTAATTGCTTGTATCTTTTACGTTTGTATAATTATCATTAGTAATCTACTGTATGTACCTAGTCTGTATTGTTTTAAATGTTTCCTGTACTTTTTAAATTAATTGCTTGTATCTTTTACGTTTGTATAATTATCATTAGTAATCTACTTATGTACCTAGTCTGTTTTTGGAGCTTTTCTCCCCAGGACTCCATTGAAAACAGGTTCATTTTGGCCCAATGGACTATCCTGGTAAACCAACTGCAAATAAATAAATAGACAGTTGCAGATCATAATAGGAGTGATTCAGTTAGTCGATTGGGTCCACCAATTCCTGGGAGGGGACATGGACAAGAAACCAAATTAAAATAATATATGTTCAGCACTGCTAACTCGTTTTAGTTAGCTTATGTGCTGAACATAATAGTTAATGTGCTTTTCAGTTTTAGATACTAGACAGAGAGCACTAATTCTGCAGTGTCTACCATTTTTGCATGGCCTGGTACCCTGCATGTCCTCCTTTCCGATAAGAAAACATTTGTTAATTTAAAATAAAAATATATAACCTCCCATGGGCCACAACTTTCTGCTGATTACCTGCCCATGATCTACTGGGAAGGCAGCCACCTGAATGACTGTTGATATCAAATGGTATAGTGGAGAGATGTGGCAGTAATGCAAAGTAAGTTTTTTAATCCTGGCAGGCAACCATAAATACTTAACACTGGCAGGTGTAGTCCATAAATAATGGGGCTACTGGAGGTCTGTGGATGAAACCCTGCATGCAGTTTTCTTAATGTTTGATTGCATGCATTACTTTCTGGCTACTGTGGATGTTTAAGTCTCGATGGTCTCTGATTTTGCCTCATATTTTTGTCCCGGCCCTCAAACTATTTGATTTTCTGCTAAACAAATGATGATTAAAGTTGATCAAAAATGTTACATCTTATTTAGCCAGAAAATGTGCCTTAAATTAATAAAATAGGCTATGCTTTAAATGAATTAGAGGGACGTTTAAAAACTGGCCATGATTTTGGGCCTTTGCTGCCCTATTTTTGGCTTTGTCCCAGATTCCTGAGTGAAGAAGCAGAGAGCTGTGTTTAAACCACTTCAGATTTTGCAGACTGTCCCAGACTTTGCATCATGTTTTGTTTTGTTTTGTTTTGTTCCTAATGTTTCCTGGTAAGATATTGAGTATTGCAGCCAGCAAATTGGGGGGGGGGGGGGGGCAGGGAGGATGGATGGCTGTAATAAAATCAATATATACAGTCAATGTTGTTTGAACATTTTGGAGCTTGGCTTAACAGGGCACTTGTGCACATATGTGAAATACATATTTCTTTTTCTGGCACCTATGAAACAAAGGTGAAATTGTCCTCGACTTCACAGTATGTCTCAGACTACCTCATTTTTTGCCTGTGCCAAATATTTCTTGTTTTTCTGGAACATCATAGAGGACTACAGAGACTACATGACAGAAATTTTAATTTGTAGACTTCATATTCTTCAGAAAATGTGTTACATTACAAACAGTTATTTTAGCAAGAGTATTACAGCAATATTAAAAATATGTCCCTCATTTTGGGCCTCTGTCACTCATTTTTTGGGTTTGTCACTGATTTGTGCAATAAGACATTGCAAGTGTATTGTTTAATACCAGCAGATGAGGTTCACATGCCAAAGTGGCTATAACTGTTCTGGGCAGGGGTGACAGTGGATGACAATAACTCACTCTCTGGTCGATTGCTCAATTAACCATTTGGCTTTACAGGACTAATATATATTAGTGTGAAATAAGTGTTTGCGATTTTGCACATTTTTAATATATTGCTCATAAAATTTGTGGTTTCTTGCAAATCATTAAGGATTGAGGTCACTAGAAAATTGCAGGTGTTAAGAGTTTCAGACTACAGCTTTCAGAAAACGTATGTTAGTGAATTATTATTCTAGAAACTTTGTAAAGAAATCTGCCTCTGATTCTGGGACAAGTCGTGTGCTAAGAGGTTGAGAGATATTTTGTTTGGTCACAATCAGAGGTGATATACATAGCAATTTAGCTACAACTGCTGGGTGGGTTTGTGGACTGTGTGAGGGACATTAACTTGCCCTTTTGTTTATTGAGTTTAAGCAGTCTGGGTTTGCAGGACTAATGTGCATTTATGTGATGTATGTTGGAATACCTGCGCTACTGTATTTGTGTGACACAAACTATTTTATTTCAGTGAGTGTTTTTACCACTATCAGACATCTGAGGTATACACATTCAACAATGGGGCTACAACTGCTGGGTACAAGAGTTGTCTGTAGATAAGATGTCTTTGAAGTATTGGTACTCATTTGTGTAAAGCAAATTGGAATACTTTATTTATTGAATACTGAAGATACACACAGTAAAGTAACTGTAATTAATGGGTGCAGACATTACTTGGCTATGATTGTAGCAGCTGAAATGGTCATAATCAGTAAAAAAATATATCTGGGTGGCCCATGGTTTGAAAACAGCCGAGAATCTGAAGGGCACTCCCTCTTCCTCTTTATGTAAAGTAAACGATAGGATGTGGTACAATAAGGAAATGGAGCAGACTAATAGGCTAGCATTCATTTCCTAAAAAACACTGTCTATGGGTTTGGGAAACGGGAGAGGCATTATTATAAGTTCTAGGGCTGATGTTACAGAAATGAGGAAATGGTCACAAAACCAGGCATGTGCATTTAACCGCAGACGTAGAAGAAAATCTGACATGCTCAAGACCATGTCTGAGGTCCACATTAATCATGAGGATAATGAAAAATCACCAAAGTAACCGTTGTGAAAACGTTTACAAATCACTCCTGAAAAAAAAGAAACTCCCCTAATAGAAGACTGAAGTATATGGAGTACCAAAGGCCTGTACAATGTTTAAACTGCACAAGCAGCGGCATGCTCACTGGGAACAAAGACTCACACAGGGACAGAGCCTTGGCCTACTGATCTATTGCACAACTCCTACTTTTATAATCAACTCTAAATTTGATGCATGGGGGTGACTTTTCTCCTGTTGCAGTAATTCAAATGCATTTGCCACTAAAAAGCAAGTTTTTTTTGTCTTTGTGGTTCTGTTTGAAGCACGTTCATGTAACTTTTTCTTGTTTCTAGGCTACATACTTAGTACTATAATGAAATTAAGACACTTTATGTATATTAGGATTAACACCTTATGGTCACAGTATATGTGCACGTGGGGGTAGGGGTACCTTTCTTGCTCTTAGAACGTTTCCGTTTGGAACTTATAACCTTGATAGAAGCAACTTTGGCAAACTAGTCAGAGAATAGGCTCAAACACTGATCCTCAGTACTCCCATAATGAAAATTTTAAAGAATGTGGGAGCCTTTTCTGGAAGACTGATTCTGTAATTGATCCCAGTCACCAGGCCTGAAGGCAGCATTTTCTGGTACATACTTGATGGGCATAACTTACATAGCCTGACTAGCCTCAGCTAGAAAAAAGCCATGTGCAATTAAGCTCTCAACTCAAGGTAAAAGATTGTGGTGAGTTGCAATGGCAATCAAATGGCAGGCAAAACTGAACACTTCTTAAAATAGACTAGGCACTGGCAATGAAAACTGTCTCTTGGGATATGAACGGTCACCTCTCGGCTAGGAAAGGACACATGACTTTAGTGTAAAATAGAGTCACCTAGATTTATTAGTTCTTGAGTCTCAGAAGAGGGCCCACCTAGGTGTGGAGACACAGGTAAGCCTAAACTTAAATCCATTTAGTTGCAGCACTAAATTACCTCAATGTAGCAAGTTACAGATAGGAAAGGTGATTGTGCACAGGGACTAAACATCTATTTGGGGAGGTCAGCCTTCTTTGAAGTCATTAGTGCCATCTACCATCTATGATTTCTGTAATTCCACTGGAAACATTCCATGCTCATTTATAGGATGTTGCAATGTTAGAGTTCAAATTCCAAGTCTATTAAGACCTTCAACTAATTTGCTTCCGTACAAACTAGGATTAAAAGATCCATCACCCATCCAACTATTCAAATCCTGCTTAAAATGAAAGATTGTATTTAGTTTCCTAATTTTTTAAAGGTAATGTATCCCACAAATTACTAGTCCTGAAATAAACACAGTTTTGCTTTACTCTCAAATTACACTTTCCACTGACAACCAAATAATTATTCTACAGTCTATAGAATGCTGTAATTTAGCAGCACCCACACTAGCATGAAGAGGCATTTGTGAATTACATTTTGGTCCCCCCTAAGTAATGCATATTTAATAGAACATAGGGATAAGGATTTAAACTGATTTTGATACCTAATACCCCTTATACCACTTAACTGGTGGGTAAAAAAACTGTGTATCCTCAAGTCTTTCAAACTGGTCATACTATACATTAGTAGAGAGCCACTATATTTAATTCCAGGTCTTATGATTTTAAAAATGTTTTAATCGTGGTCCCTACTTACTATTGTAACTATTTTTTGTAATTCACAATAATACCTTATTGTTTCAGTTAAATGCAAATCATAGCTAAATATTTTATCAGTATTAATCCCCATGTCCTTCATACTGTCCACACTCAATAATTCATTGGATAAGGATAGTATAAAATCATTTTCCCTAAATGGATGATGCAGGTCTTTTTCAAATTAAATTCTATTTTATTGTAGTAGTTGTCCAAATAAATATTCTAAATATCTCTGTTACGATTCTTCCAGTTTTGTGACAACCAGATTGACTTTGATGTAATCAGCATATTTACTTCTCCACAAACCCTTTTGGGTAAGAAAAGATGCCGTAACCCAAATACGGATCCCTGGCCACATTCCTCAGTATCACAAAGAGGAAACAGATTTCATATCAAAGATTATCTTTAATTCTCACCCTACAGGTTCTCTGATGCAACTAGGTTTTTACCCACTTTATAATATAAAATTGTTCAGATTGTTTGCAACCATTAAAGAAATGATTTTATGGTGGGGAATTATGTTAAATGCTCTTGCCATGTTCAAATATACAGCATCAACCTTTAACCCATGGTCAAATGCCTCCTACAATGGTCAGTAAAAAGACAATAAAAACAGTCCAGATCTACCTGGAATAAATCCATGTCAGCAAATGTCCCAATTCAGACTTATTGTGTATAAAATATATTTACCTACAAGTCTCTCAAAACACATTTCCAATAAAAAAGTAAGGCTGATTGATCTAAAATTAAAGACAAATCCCCACCCTTAAGCACCTGGACCAGAATTTCCTTCTTCCATAATTCTGGAGCAAAATCTGTTAGCAAGGACCTCTGTAATAAATAATAAACTTACAGCAATACATATTATTGTACTTCTTAAAAAAATACCATTTATTCCATCAGGACCAGATGCAGAGCTTGGATTAATCTTGAAAAACTCTTAGGATCATAGGAGGTTACTAAGCTATCGACCCAGAAGTCATATCAAGCCTAGCCGTTTCATCCCAATGTAATACAACAGATACTATAGTCAGTACCCAGCATTGTATTTATTAATGACTGCCCATGTCCTGGAGGGTTGTGGGCACCATCCCCAGTAAGATTTTACAGTGTCCCATCCACTCATCCAGGTTCCTTTTGAACAGTGTCATAGACGCTCTGCTTCACATGAATTGACAGCCTATTCCAAAGATGCGGCAGTCACTTGGAGACAAATCTGTTCCTCTAGCACATCCTACTCAAGTTGCAGACCATATTTAGGTCCCTGGAATAGGTAGCTATATAGTCTCATTTGATTTACAAAAGTGCAGCAAGTTCATTAGGTTTGGGTGGGAGATTGCTTTTTAACCTAGGTAGAAGTCTCCCCTAAGAAGTCTATACTATAGAGTATAGTGGCATGGACTTCAGTTGGTCTGTAAGGCACGTGCTGGAGTTCCTTGATCATCTTAGTTAGAAACCTCTGAGTTATCTCAAATTTTTGCAGGTGCTTTGTACAGTACATGCCTAAAGGGGCGTTCTACTCAATTATGGGCCTAATTTGGGATGAGTATTGAGGGGGTATAAACTCCTTTGCTCTAGAGGCGATATCTTCACTAATCAAGTGTGCTAGGCAGAAAGCCTTCCTTACTACAGTAGTCACATGATGGTCAAAGTTAAGGTCACAGTCTACTTGTGATCCCAGATCTCTTACCACTTCGTAGATACATAGGACATTGTTTTTACTGAAGGGAATGATGATGCATTTCTTTGTATTCAGTTTGAGACCATGACTAAGACATCAGTCGTTGGTCTGTGTAAGACCCTCCTGAAGTATACATCATTTGGGGATTCAATAATTGCACCCACTTTACAGTTGCCCACAAAATTGATAAGCCACAGCCCCTTAGTTTTGGCTTGAATATCTGAGAAGTATATACCAGGCAGTAAGGGGTCCAGCAGTGACCCTTGTGGCACCCCACTGCTGACATGTATACTGATGTGGAGTCACCCACTTTGACAGTGTGCGACCAATTGTGAGCCAGATGGTAACCTATCATAGCAAACTGAATGTAAACCCCTTTGTGTAAGTATATCAGTAATGCTAGAGTGTTGGATTGTGTCAAAGGCCTTTGCCAAATCTAGGTATGCTGTGTGCAAAAATTTGTCCTCGTCAATGGCCCTGGTCACATTTTTGAAGACGTCCACCAGGTTTAACAGGCAGGATATGCCCCTGACAAAGCCGAATTAGAACGGATCCAGGGTTTGGAGGTCACCTATGTCTATTTATGAGGTCCATGATGATACATTTCATAGATTTACAGATGGGCTGGTCAGACTTATGGGTCTACAATTCCCTGGGCTCTGTTGCTAAGCCACCTTTGTGGAGAGGAATAACTTGTTGTTCTCCATTCCACAGTCTTTAGGCTGTGGCTGAACAGGGTACTTAACGGTGCTGCTAGTTCATGTTTTAGCTTGCTTAGAAGATAGCCTGGGGATGCCATCTGGTCCCATACAAACTGTTTTTTTTTGTCTTAGACAAGGCTTTAATGGACCTGCTCTTCAGATATGTAGGGTGGGGGGAAGTTTGGGGTAAAGTTTGTGATGAGTTTGAAGGGAATAAGGAAGTAAAATTTTCACCAAATCTGTCCACTAGCAAGTTTGCTATCCCCGCGGGATCAGTGTGTGATACCATTAGTCACTAGTTTGGCACATGCTTAGATCTTGCCTTTTAAGCTGCTTGCATAGCTGTAAAAGGCCTTATGATTATCCTTAGCTGTGATTGCCAAGTTTTTCTCAAAGTTACCCTTAGAGGATATGACATCATGAAACAACAATGAGAAGGAAATAATTCTATATAATGCAACTTATAAACAAAGGTATGGCATCCAAAGTCCGAGGAAGTAATTATTCCACTGTATTCAACATTCATCAGACCTATCGAGTACAGTACCCCCTTTGGTATGTACCCAATCAGGCATATCCAACAACTGGAATGCCCACAGAGGTTCCTTACTAAATGAATAGAGCGCATAAGTAAAATGTCGTATGAAGACTGCTTTAAGGCCCCATCCCTGTATTCTGTCTTCTACAGGGTTTTGAGGGGAGAGCTATACTGGCATGCAGGGCACTGGTCACACCCCCATTCTGCTGGACCTCCTGCATACCCACAAAACAAACAGTGTCAGAATTACCCATTCTAAGGACTTAAACCTTACCTGCGATACAAATAGGTCCTACTGGACAGACAGGTATGTATTCCAGAGAATACCATGTCTATATGGAAAAGGCTCCCCAACCATGTGAAGCAGAGCTCTTCCCTAACCCAATTCAAGTGCAACTTGGACAATTGGATAGGAGACCGGAAAATGATCCCTGGTTTGGCACCTATGTCTCTAATGGACAGAGATAACCTGTAAATGTTAATTTCCCAAACCCCTACTTAAACTTACCAAGGGTATAAGAACTGTCAATTTGGGATGCATGGCTAGGCTTAGGCTAAACACCTATGAAGCTATGGACACTTTGTCTTACTTGCCTGTTGAGGCTGAGGAGGGTGCTTTTCTATTGTTGGGGACTTGCCTTAATTTCTTAGAAACTTTTTGCATTTGTTGTATATTGTCAGGGTGTTTTTTTTTTTTTTTTTTTTTTTTTTTTACTTGGGGCTCTGGCTTGGATTCTATCTAGAATAACAGAGTCTATACACTTACACAAGTGATTGTACAGGGCTTTAGTGTTGAGCTTTGGTGTCATTACCACTTCTAGCTGGGGGTGGGGCTTGAAATGCATTTATACCTTCCCCAGGAATATGGGGGTGGGGAGAATTTTGAGGTGAACCTGTCAGCCAAAAAGATGGCAATGGTCTCCAGTTCACTGGGGGTGATATCATTTACAATATGTTCAGTACATTGCTGCACATTTCCCCTGAGGTTACAGACAGTTGTAGAAAGCTTGTCCTTTCCCTGAGAAGTTAATTTTTCTTCAAATCTAGTTTCATATTAACCTAAATGTTCTTTAATAGCCCTTTCCAAATCATTATTCTACCAAGCAGAACATTTATCTCTTTTGCAGGGATAAGAGAAACATGATCTTCAATAGTTTGACTCAAGAAAAAAAAATTCTCCCAACCAGTAGAAATAAATCAAGTCTTCCTTCCATTTCCAATTAATGTTTTTATTTACTTTATAATAATCTGCTCTATAAAATGCACATGTACAACTTTTTTTCTAACTGTGGTTGGACAAAAAAAATTAAATCCATCTAATACTAGTATGGTTTGATACAACTAACTCTGGCCCAATAGTACATTTTATAGCGTTCTTATATAAGTTAGTCCAGACAATATCAAGCAGATTACCCCTAGTTGGCTTCTCAACAATCTGTTCCATAAGCATGTTCAAGGGGTCCTATTAGATGACTGAAGATGCATTCTTTCAAATCAGTCTTAGTCGAACTTGAAAAGGCAAAATGATGAAGCAGTATATAAGCAAATTCTTTCCCTGGGAAAGAAATCACTTGGCCGCGTCCGTTACTTTGCCGTTTTTGTCACTTTAGTGCAATCTTGGAGTTGGTATATTTAAGTAGGGGGGGTATGGGGGGCACAGCCCCCCACTTTATGTTTTTTTTTTTTGTTGGAACAGCGATTTGTTCTAAGCGTTCGAGTTGGGGTCGATAAATAATCGTTCGCTTTTCTAAGCGTTCGATAATTTAATATAGACACCATGTTCAATACTAGATTTCAATATTTTATTAACTCCTCTATGATTATTTTCTCCCACTGCATGTTTGGCACATTCAAATCCCCAGATACAAACCTCTAAATCCCAAAATTAACCAAGATAATTTTGTTAAATGCTCTATACTCAGTAGATGTAAAGTTCAGGGACTTATAAAATACACACACTCTAAACTGACAATAATTAAATTTATTTATTATTGTACTTTTATTTGGCATTTGTTTACTGTGGAGGTCCGACTGGATAAGTTACCCATTTGCAGCAGATGCCCAGGGAGAAAAGCTCCAAATATAAGTTAGCAGGTACCAGTTATTTACAAAGTAACAGAATATACA
>NC_056732.1:15217581-15411730 GCF_019279795.1 Protopterus annectens | reverse complement strand
GGAAGTTTTTATGCATTTTTTAAACATTGCGAGGAGTTTTGCATGCTCAACTGGTTGTATGACTGTGTTGTTTGCTGACAGAATGGTGAAAGGAGGGGTGGTTAATGATGGTTTGCTACTGGTAAATAGCATTAGCAGTGTCTTTTTGGGGTTAAGGATTTACTTGGATATATTTCTATATTATTAAAAGCTTGTTGGGCTATTTGGAGGTCTGGTAAGGTATCTGCTGAGCAGATTAAAGTTGAATCGTCCATATCCTGAACTACTTCAGCATGTGTTGTGGATGAGGCTAGATCATTAGAAAACATGGTGAAAAGAAGGGGTCCTAGTATGGACCCTTGGGGGACTTTGACCGAGATAGGCAGGTGGTGAGAGTTTGGATTTCCATCGTACTGCTTGTTGTCTGTCAGAAAGATAGTTTGGGAACCAGGAGAGGGACGTCTTTGATAGGTATAGTGAGGCACGAGTACTAAGGAGTTTCTGATGGGAGACCGTGTCAAATACTTTTGACATGTCTAAAAACATTGATGCTACTTGCTGGTTTGAATTTCTCAGCTGGTTGATGTTGTTAGAGAAATTAATTAGGGCTGTGGTGGTGGTGTGTTTCAATTTGATACTGTGTTGGGAAGGAGAGAGAGAGTTGTGAGATAGCAGGTTTTGTAGTAATTGAGCACATATACATTTTCCAGAATTTTGACATGGGGGGGGGATGGCTATGAGTCTGTAATTGTTTAATCCTGCTGATGTTTCTCTTTTATGTAGAGGGTGATATAGGACATTTTCCATAATTTTGGGACATATTGTTCTGCTATAGAGCTATTTACCAAAATGGAGACAGGCAGAGCTATGGCATAGGCTAAATGATTGAGGTACTCATTGGGGAGTTGGTCAGCTGCTAAAGAAGAAGGTTTCATTTTTTTCAGCAATGTTCATATGGTGTTAGTTGGGACAGGTTTGAGGTCAAAAGAGTTGTTGTTAGTTTCCACATTATGTGGAAGAGATGGCGAGGTGGAATTGTTCCTTGTAACTGAGGGGAGGATAGTGTTTATAAAAGCAGGTGTTGATTTATGAGGCAATATCCATGCTTTGGTGATTGGTTCTGGGGTTGTAGCTTTACTTGGGTGGAGGAGCGAGTTAACTGCTTGCCAGAACTTTTTTGAGATTGTTTTCATATTTGTTTTGCACAGATGTATAATACATTTTTGTCTAGTTTAAGTTTTTTTTTTTTTTTTTATTTTTTTTTATTGCAGAGCTGCTGGTATGCTAACAGTTTTATTCTCGTTTGTTTTCTGGTACTGAAATCATCTTTTGTCCCTTCGTTTTTGAAGTGTAATGGTTTCTATTAATATCCAAGGCAATCTCTTAGTTTAACACAGTATGTAGGAGTTGATGCCAAGCTAAGTTGGTGTAGGTATTTGAACAAGGGATAATGCATGAAAGAAAAAGCTGGAGAGGAAAAGGTGGGGAATATTAAATGTGGTTATGGTGATGATACAAGAAAGATTAGGACAGGTGAGAGAAAAGCTGTACAAGAGATGGTATAGTTAAGCCCAGGGATGTGATAGAGCAGTGTCAGGTGCTGGTTAAATGTATTTTGAGATCTTTAAACTTGGAGGGGTTTGTAGCATTTAAGATATGTTGAGGGATGTTGTTCCAAGCTCTGGAACTTTGGTTAGAGTAAGACGAATCCCCATAACTGTTATTAGATTTGGTAACATTTACTAGGAATTTCAGAGGATCTCAGGTTTCTATTATTTGATTAGGGTTGTAAAAGATTTTGAAGTGCTGGGCACTTATCACATTAGTATATGACAGAATGGGTGATAGGGAGTTGAATGAAGGATAAGAGATTGGGTGGTTCTAGCCATTTCAATTGAAGAGCAATACAGTGGTGGGATCCATTTGGTGAGTTTGCGGCAAATCTGGCAATTTTGTTGTAGCAAGCTTCTAGTTTAGTTAGGTCTGCTTTCTTAAAGTTGGTGAAAATGGGAGGGGAGTATAGAAGGGAAGATAGTTGGTGGGTCATGGCAATAGATTGTCTGGTATAGTTGGTGAGGTATGGTTTGACTCTGTAGAGAGAGTCTTTTTTTTGTTATCCTTTTTAATGACTAGTGCTAAATGTTTATTGAATCACGAGTTATCAATGGTGACTCCCAGAAGTTTAGTATTGAGGACAGGATAAATTTGGTAGTGTTTGATAACTAGATGAGAAAAGGGTATTTGAGTTCAGGAGATTTGTCTTTTGAAAAGAGCATTAGTTTAGTTTTATTGGGATTGAGAATTAGTTGATAAAGAGCCAAGACTCAATGGCAGAGAAGGATTGTTATTTCTTAGAGTTCTGGAATGGAAGGTGCTGCACAGATGACAGTGGAGTCATCTGCCTATTCACTGATCGTGGCAAAGCGGGTGGCAGTGTAAAGTTTGTTGGTGAAGATTGTAAAGAGGAGTGGTACTAGGACTGACCCTGTGGAACACCTATTCTGATGGGTAGTAAGCAGGAGAGGTCACTTTGCCATTTGAGAGCTTGTCAGTCAGATAGGTAGTTGTGGAACCAGGAGAGGGGCTGTTTGCTTTAGGGATGAGAGTTCATTGAGATGTCTTTTGTGGGGAAATGGTGTCAAATGCCTTGGACGTAGCTAGGAATATGGAGGATACAAGTTGTCCATTATTTCTGAGTTGGTTGACTGTGTTAGTGAAACGTACAAGGGCAGTTGTGGTACTATGACTGGGTTGGACGCTGTTTTGGGAACTGATTAGCAGGTTATTATATAAAAGCAATTCATAAGATGTGAGTGTATACATTTTTCTAGAAGGGTAGATAGTGGTGATAATATGGTTATTGACCTGTTTGTTGAGGTTCCACCTTTATGCAGCAGGATAATGTAGAACATTTTCCAGAGCTTGGGAACATACTGTTCTGTGATGGATCGGTTGGTCAAGATAGAGACAGAGTAAGAGAGAGAGAGCATCAGCTGCTAGTTTGTTTTTTTTTTGCTACAGTACTGGTGTGGACAGGTTTTAGGGAAAAAGAATCGGTAATTGCTTCAGCTTTAGGTATGGACAGGGAGCATCGCTGTTATTTTAGGCTAGAGATGGTATGGAGTTGATGAAATATGTAGTAAATTGGGTAGCTATGCTATCTGTATTATTTGTGGCTGAAGGGTTTGGAGTTGATGATTGCCCAGGTTGTAGTGGTAATTTTATAACACTCCAGAATTTTTGAGGATTATTTCTGTTGGATGTCAGTATAGTAAGTTTTTATCATCAATCTTGACCAGTTTTTTTGATTTTTCTTAATTGCCACTAGTGGTCTAGATTTCATTTTTTGGTTGTTGCATATATCTGTATGTGAAGAGTTCTGTCTTGGTGGTATTAAACAGATGTGGTGCTATGGTAACATTTGTGTATGGGGAAGGAATGCGTGGGAGATCATTTTTTTTATTAGTTAATTATGATATGGTGCAAGATGAAGGGCTGGAATTAGTAAAATTAGGAGAGATGTGTATAACACCAACATTGTGGGATACAGGGTGTTTTAGTAGTATAGTAGTTAGGAGTTTTATAAGTGGTGATTTGATATACGTAGAATAAGTTATGCAGACAATTTAGGAGAAGAATAGGGAGGAGAGATTTAGTGATGTAATGGGAGGGTAGGTAATTAGTGAGTCAAGTGTGTTTAGTGGATAAGCTTTGGTAGTGGTGATTGGATTAATTAGGGTTGGTAGGTGTGGTCTGGTTAAAATAAATGTAGGTGTAGTGGGGGTGGATGAGATTTGGGGTAGGGGTGCAGGATTAATTAGGGTTGGTAGGTGTGGTCTGGTTAAAATAAATGTAGGTGTTGTGGGGGTGGATGGGATTTGGGGTAGGGTAGTGGTGCAGAGCAGGTAGAACATGGCCGCACCACAAAATAAAAAAGGGTGGGGTAGGAGAGTGGAGCGGGTAGACCCTGGCCACACTATGAAATAAAAAAGGTAAGTTAAGGGGAGCAGAGTGGGTAGAACCTGGCCATACTGAAAAATAAAATAAAACAATTGTAGGGTAGGGGAGCAGAGCAGATAGAACCAAGCTACACAGGGAAACAAAAACACAATCTGTAAGCAGGTAAGGGGCAAAACATAGGTGCAAAATCTAACTTCTGTCTACTTCACAGAGTTATACTGATTGAACAACCTATTAACTATTTAAACTTAACAATTAACCTCACAGTGCTACACTAACATTTTACTTAGATCAGGAATTTTAGCAAACTTGCTTTACTTTGGTCACTATTAAAAGCACTACAACTCCAAAGGATGGGAGAGAGAAATGTAGAGAGTGATGGGAATTCAAAATCTGATGTTCCCACGAGTGTGCATGCCACTGCTATAATTGGCTGCAGTTAATGCAGAAACAATACTGAAAGATCTGTATCTCTGTGGCTTTTATAACCTACATTAGCTGCTCAGGTGCTCTGTCTCTGTTCTGTTTGCTTTTCAGGTTCAGTACATGTGCATCGAGGGAGTTGTCAGCAGTTTAGCTATCCAGCCTGAGTGAGGGAGTTACAGTCAAGCTGTTCAGGCTGATAGGGGAAATGGCACACAACATGAAGGGGTGTGATCAGCTCCTTCTCTCTGCAGAATGCTTTTTTAAATGTTGATACAATGTCTACCCTCTCCCTATTTATCAGGTGGGAAGGTAAATTCTCATTCACATAAATACAATCACCACCACGTTTTTTTCCTATGCTCTCTGAAATTATGATACTGCCTGTAACCTGACAAGCCAAGGGGAGTATTTTTGTCAGGAAACCCACATTTCTGTAAATAAAAGTAAATCATTAGTTTCGCATTCACATTTAGTTTTCAAGAGAAAAAAATATATTTAGGCTTTGCATATTACACATCACAAATTTCAAACTGAAGGCCTTCTCAGAATTACACATCATTTTGCAGTGATGCAGCAGTAGCATTGTCTCCTTTTAGCAAGAGGTTCTCTGGTTTGATTCTTGGCTGGAGTGCCTTCTGTGTGGAGTATGCATGCCCTCACTGCATTCATGTGGGTTTTCTCCAGGTACTCCCGTTTCCTCCCACATTACAAAGACGTGTCTGGAGTGCTTCTCCCTGAGCCTCCACTGAAAATTGGCTTAATTCCAAGTCAGACCTTCCCAGTAAACAAATGTTAAAATAAAGACATATTTCCCCTATTAAAAAATATTTACAGAATAAATAAGTTTCTTATAAAGAAGCCTACTTCCAACATAACTTAGAAGAAACAACACCAAAACAACTGCAATTGTGAACCATCTCTTCAATATAGCGCTATAAATTCAGTCAAAGCGTCTGGACATGTTCTTAAATTTGTAGATTCTTTAGCCATATTAGTCAAAACTTGCCCAGACCTCTGAGTTGCATCACAGAAAACAAGTTTAAACGACTTTTCCCTACTTAGTTCAAGGATATTCTTTACATTACTATTAAATGATTTACCCACATCAACCCCTGCAGCTATAACAACCTCACTATATGGTTTCCCTAGAAAAACAACCTTTAAGGACAACAAATTATATTGCATCACAAAGTCCCTAAATATGTCAGTATTACATTATCTTTATTTTTACCAGATATCTGATTTCTGATCATTCATAGCATTGAGTCACCTACATTTCTATTGCGATGATTCTCCCAAAGCCCCCTTTCTTTCTTACTAATTCAGATCCCTCAATGTCTGCTTCATTCTCATTAAACCCCCCCTTTCACCCCAGTTCCTATATGCAGACTTCTGGATTTGCACACATCACCTTTAAATTCTGATTTAAATTATTTTCATTCAGTAGTAAATTGCTTTTGGTGATATTCTGAATCACCTTATTTGTCTCCTTACAAGCTAATTTTCCTTTAACCCCATTGCATATTCACCTGTTCAGTCTAAGTCACCAACACCAATAGGCAAAGTTTGGTTGTCAGGTAGTGTCACTGGAGTCCACAAACAAAATACACTTGTAAAAAAAGAAATAAAGTGACTCATACACCAGAAGTTAAATAAATGCCAAATACCAATGGGTAGTAATAAATAAACAATTTAATAAAGGTAAGCGGTTTTGCATTAACAACAATGCTTCGTCAGACCAAACAATAGTGCAAAAACTTCAATATAAAGCCATAAAACTCCTTCCAACAATGAAATTAATTAAAACCAATTACCTGTGTATGCAACTCACAAACAGCCCTTGCTACTGAACCTCTCAGCAAAGTTGTCACACACTGATGACATCATCACCATGAGGCCCATTTTATGTATACAAGAATATTCCTATAAAGACATTTCATTAAAACATCATGTATTCATAACATGAAAATAAGAATGAAAGCTAATGAGTTAAGGAATGTGCCTTTTGAGCTGGAGGGAAAGCATTTCATTTAACCCAGGAAATGTAACTCTTAAGATCCAGCTCTGTTCTCTCACGTCAGTTTTGTTACTCAAGTCACCAACTCTCATATCAAACTTCACAACCTCCAACACAAAAAAATAAAGGTATGTTGTTGTCCTAAGGTGGAAACGTGTAGCTAGAGCACTGCTGGTCTTGTGTCTAAGTCTCTGAGGTGTTCTAAAATCCTGTCCATCAAACAGCGATTCGTTTTGTTGATATTTTTTTGCTGTGGAGAGACACCTGTGAGTCATTACAGGAGTTTGAGTTTAAGCAGAGTACTACTGAATTTTTAAATTTAAATGAAATGCTTTCCCTTAAACCAGCTCTAAAGGGACATTCCGTAACTCATTAATTTTTCATTATTTTTTATTTTATAAATACATGATGTTTTAATGAAACATCTTTATAGGAAAGTGTTCTTGTATACCTTTATATAATATATATATATATATATATATATATATATATATATATATATATGTATGTGTGTGTGTGTGTGTGGGCCTCATGATGATGGCATCATCAGTGTGCGACAAGTTTGAGAGGTTCAGTAGTGAGGTGTTTAAGTCACATACACAGGTAATTGATTATAATTAATTTCATTGTTTGGAGGAGTTTTATGGCTTTATATTGGTGTTTTTGTAGCATTCTAATTTGTCTGATGAAGCATCGTCATTCTTAATGTGAAAGCGCTTACCTTTATTATAGGTTCATAGGTTGATACCAGGCTATCTGCCCTAGGGCACTTATAAGCCTAGCCAGAGTGTGTTTGGCTTTCACCACCCTTTTAGATTAGTTGACTGTGTCTCTGTATAGTAGGTCACAGAAGGTAGCCAGATTAAGGTTAGTTTACTGCTAAATTCTTGTTTATGTGTTACTACCCATTGGTATTTGGCATTTATTTAACTTTTGCTGTGTGAGCTGCTGTATTTTTTTTTTTTTTTTTTCAAAGTTTGGGTGTCTCTCTTCTTTAATACTTTATCCACTGGGAAAAATGCAAGTTACATATTTTGAAATCGGCTCAAATCTCCATGTCAGTTGTAAATTTTGTAACTCCAGAACTACATTGATACTGAGTTTTCTTTTAACTTTTACAGATTCCAAAATAATCATAGCACCTCTTATGCATTTCACATACCTTCCATTTTGGATACAAAATCTGCTTTGTAATAAATCCAGTATGCAGAATATATCCATTTCTACCAACATCTAAAATCAACTACCTAACATGTAGCCATAAACTGTGCCTGTACACTTGCGGCTACTTTTGTTGCCTTAAGTGCAGTAAACAAGCAAACAAGACAGATGCACCTACCCCAAGAAACTCCACTCAAAATAGGATCACAGCATCTAGCCCTAAAAAGGAATCAAGGTGAAGTTAAAACAAATTAACTGCCCAAATAATTCAGACATAACTTGTACAACAGAATTGTCACACATGCCATTTTTATAAATGAGCACTACATCATAACAGAGGTAGCCATGCCACATACTCTGTTCTCATTCATACTAGCAAAGCCACAAGCAAGGCACTGATGGGGATAAAGACAGGACTGACCCTGCACTTCATCGTCAAAGGAGCCATAGGCAGGACAATGAATGAGGGACCCCCATCAGGACCTTGTTGTGCCATCATGAATTCTACCCCCAACATATCACTATCCCACTATTTGGCCATCATAAACTATAGTAGAAGACGCCACTGTAATGAACCACCATACACAGAAAGGCCAGTGATAAAATTAATAAACTGTGTTTACTGTGAAAGAAAACCTAAAAAGTCCTCCTAGTGCCTCGGCTTCACAGAGCCTTTATAGAGTAATATTTGCAATGAAGCACATGATTTATACATCTCATACTAATAAATTAATCAAACAAATTAAACAATTAAGCAGTAAAATAAACCTAATTGCAACCTCCCATCACAAAAAAAAAACATTTCCAATTACATTCCCTGTTATGTCCTACGAGGAAGAGAGTATTGAACTTTAAAATTAAAATAGACTCCTTTCTATATAGTTTATTTTTAATGTCCTGAGGGGACATGCTCCTTATGAACATGATTTAAGACAGTAGCCTGCAACACTGAAGGGTGACTTTTGTGGTACTGTTGAAAATGTATAGCAACTGGAGTGTGTTCATTAGCTTTTCTAATATCTGTAATGTGTTCTTTAAGTCTGGCCAAAAAACTGTTTTGTGTCGCCCTATATAGTATTTTTGACGTGGCATTTAAGCTCGTATATGACCCCCTCTGTTTCACAGCTATATAATCCCTGTTCCTGAAATTTAATTCCATTAATATGGTCATTGAAACTGCCAGCAGGTTTGCTATATCCACATGTTCTTTATAGGTAGTACTATTGACTACAAGTTCAGCACAAATCTGGACCTTACCTTTGAGGTTATGGATGTAACTAAAAAAACACCTCATGGTTATTATCCTTAGTTAGGGAAGCTAATTTGGATATGTAGTTAGCTTTGGAGGACTTCACTAGGAGTCTTATTTGCTTTTGAGGAGGAACTGTTTCTAGTTTTGAGACCATTCCTTCCTACTCTTAGACAGCAAATTCTTCCTTCTATTGTATTGCCTATTAATGGCAGTTGTCCGCAGGTGTCCGCCAGGCAGGTTTGTTTTCCTTGAAGATCTTGCTTTGGTTCTATCAGGTACAGCAGAGTCAAAACAATTGTACAGGTGCTTCTATAAAACACTGGTGTATAACTCAGCATAGGTGTCTATTCCATCAGTGTTGGGGGGGCTACAAAGCTATTTATGCTGTCACATAAGAGGTTGTAATTGGCCTTGGATAAGTTTTTTAGTCTAGTTATTGCTAAGAAGGGGCGTCTTGTGTTGTAGTTACTTCTAGGGAGAATGATTTGTGATTAGATCTCACCAATGATGGCACCAGATTCAGGATACTTGAGCCCCTTGTGGGTGTGTCACCCAGCTGGTCCAAGGCATTGCAGTTAATGAAGTCCAGGTACCTTTGGGCAAGTGAGTTAGAACCTGTATATTTTTAATTTATTTATATTTGTTGACCGGGAGTGTCCGACTGGATGTAGGTCCATTTTCAGAGGAGGCCCGGGGAGAAAATCTCCACAGTTAAAATAAACAGACAGTAGTTACATTGGATTACATAGTGATTAACAATTTACATAGCAATTACTTACAACATATTTACAGATGAAGAACATAGTACATCAGTAGACAACTAGAATCTGTATCTGTGAAGTACATAACAGACATTAACAAATATACAATAAGATGTTCCTGCTGTATAATAAGTACTAGGCTTATAAGCATCTGAGCTTGCTATAATCAAGGTAGTTAGTGGAGTAGAAAGAAAGGTAATGGTTGGATGGGGTGGGTGATAGAGTGGGAGTTGCAAGGGCATAGCCAGCATGTTTTTAGGTGTACTTTTAGTAAAGTTTTGAAGTGGGTGCATGATGATACGAAGGTAATTGTGGGTGGGAGGGAGTTCCATAATTTGGCTATGGTGCAAGAGAATAGTGCTTCACCAGCAGAGTTATTGGCTTTAGTGATCTGCAAGTGATTTTTGTTGCTGGATCTTAGTGGTCTGGTGGTGTGATAGGGTTGGAGTAGATTCTGGAGGGATGGGACATTTAGTGGATGGTTTACTAGTTTGTGGGTGAGTGAGAGTTGATACCATTGAAGGAGGTGAGGGAGTTCAAGCCAGCCCAGTTCAGCAAGTGAGAGGCAGTGCTGACTGCAGTAGGATGCCCCAGTGGCGAATTTGGCGATTTTGTTGTTATCAGGTCTCTAGCTCGTTTAGATCGCATTGTCTTAGGTTGGTATATATTGGAGAGGCATAAAGTAGGGTGGAGATAAGGTGGGAATTTGCTATTGAAATCTTTGCTGCTTTGGTGAGAAGATGCTTATTTCTGTATAACGCTCCTAGTTTTTTGTGGACTTTATGGTCATGGATATGTGAATGTCAAATTTTAGTTTATTGTCTATTTCCACTCCTAGCAATTTGGTGTGTTCAGTTGGGTATATAGTGGTGTTGTCGTTTGCTGTGATGTTAAAGTGAGAGTTGTTTTGAGTATGTTTGGTGGGTTGGAAGATGAGTAGCTTAGTTTTGTTTGGGTTGAGTATTAATTGGGCATCAGATAACCAAGTTTCAGAGGAAAAGGCTTCCTCTGTGTGACCTTTTGCAGTTTGGGTAGGGACTGGGCTGAGCAGATGATGGTAGAGTCATCTGCGTATTGTAAGTGTGTGTCATGTTTGGTGGCAGAGGCTAGATTATTTGTGAAAACAGAAGAGTAGGGGTCCAAGGATGGATCCTTGAGGAACCCCTATGGAGACAGGTAGTTGGGGAGATGTGTCATTCTGCCATACAACAGATTGTTGGCGGTTAGTCAGGTAACTCTGAAACCAGTTGGTGACCGATTGTGATAAGGGTAGGTTATGGAGGACAGAGATAAGTTGTTTGTGTGGGACCATGTCAAATACTTTAGATAGGTCTAGGAAAGTAGCAGAAGAGAGATGGCCATTGTTTTTATGCTGAAGGATAGTGTGAAGGATAGTGTTAGTAAAGGAGAGTAAGGCAGTGGTGGTGCTATGGTTTGGTCAGAAACCATGCTGAGTATTGGAAAGGAGGTTGTTAGCAAGGAAGTAGTCTGAGACCTGAGAGAGTGTATGCATCTCTCTCTAGTATTTTGGAGAGTGGATAGAGAATAGCTATGGGGCGGTAATTGGTTAGTTCTGTGAAGGGGCCGCCTTTGTCGAGGGGAATTATATGTGATACTTTCCATAGTGTGGGAACGTAACTTTCTGACAGAGATCGGTTAATCAAGATGGATACTGGATAGGCCAGAGCATCAGCTGTGATTTGTAGGTATTGACTTGGGAGGTTGTCTGCTGCTAATTTGGTGGGTTTAAGTTTAGTTAAGAGTTTTTTTATGTTGGAGGTAGGTACAGGAGAAAATAAGAAGGCAGTGGGGAGATTACTAGTTGAAGGTGTGGGTTGGAGGGGAGGGGGGTTGTGTTGTTTAGCTAGTGATAGTATGGTTTGTGTAAAGTGTGTGTTGAATGAGGTAGCAATATTTTCTGAGGAGTGAGGGATGTTAGGAGGAGGGGTACTGACTTTACCTGGGTGGAGGATGGAGTTTATGGAGGACCAGAATTGTTTGGGGCTGTGTTTGGAAGAGTCTAGGGCAGACTGGCAGTATTGGAATTTGTCCTGTTTTCATAAGTTAGTACTAGGCTAACTGCCCTTGTGGGCCATTTTAAGCCTAGTCAATTACCCCATGTGAGAATCAAACCCTGCACCTTGTGTCGACAAGGTAAACACCTTAACCATTATGCCATCCTCCAACCCCATTAGCTTTTTGACTCTATTGCGTACTTCTAGGAATTTCTGCCCAGCTGAGGGGGTTTTGCTTTTGCGCCAGTGCTCCCAGGCTTTATCCCTGTTTTTCATTTAACCTGAATTTTGGTGGAACATTAGTGTTGGCTATACGTGTGTTATACTCTGTTCGAGCTGCGCAGAAGTTACTATATTTTACCAGCTAGCCTTTTTCCTTCTACAGTCGGTTTCTTGTTTTTCATTTCTGACTTAGTGGTTTTCTGTAGCCATGGGGAGGGTTGTGCTTTGGTTCTGGAAAGTCTTATGGGGATATGGTAATTAAGGATGCTCAGGAATGTAGTATTAAAAAATGCAACTGCGTCATCAAGACTGAGGTACTTTAGAGGATGCCAGTTATATTCTTTAAGGGATGAGATGAATGTGAGTGGGTTAAAGTTTAGTTTTTTACGTATTTGACTGTAGATGACCGGTTTAGCTTGGTATAGGTATTTTTTGAGTAGGAATGTTGGGGAGTGATCACTGAGGCTATCTGATAAACAGCCTGTTATATATGACTGGGGGCTCTTACTAGTATCCAATCCAGGGTAGTGTGCTTGTTGGAGTTTTTATTTATCCTGGTTGGTGACTGGACTAGTTCGGTGAAGCCATGAAGGTTTACATGATGGGTTGGATGGTTGCCAGAACAGGATTGCCAGTCAATATTGAAATCACCTAAACTGATAGTTTCTTGGGGGAGATGGTGGGTAGACCAGCTGAGGAGGTTTTCTAGTGGAGGGATGTTTTTGCCAGGTGGAAAGTAACGTCTAATTATGTTGGTGGTTTTGTTTTGGTTTATTTTGAGGTTGGTATATATTATTTCTTCATTGCCTATTTGTGGAGCTGATGATTTTAAGATCTGGATGTTTAGATGCTGTTTAAATATTATAGCTACACTGCCTCCTTTCTTGTTTAGCCAGTCTACTCTTAGTATGCCATAACTTGTAGGGAGTATTTGCTCACTGGTAATGTGAGGTTTTAGCCAAGTTTCTGTCAGGATGACTATATCTGGGGAGTACAAGTCTATGGTGGCATGGAGTTCATGGACTCTGTTGGATATACTTCCAATATTTAGGCTTAGGAGAATGAAGTCACTTGGCTTTCTATTGGCTGTAATATGGGAGAAGTTGTGGTTTCTAGTCTGATTATGAGGATTGGGGTTGGAGATGGTAGGGCCAGGGTTGGATGTCTCCACTTAGGGCTAGTTTTGATATGCATGAGGTTATTAGTTTGCTCAGGTTTTTGAATGTGTTTATAAGGGAAACTTTATGATTGTGCTCTGTGGGTAATAGGTATGGTGGGAGGGTTACTATTGTACGTTGTAGGGATGCTTTATGTTTGAGTAATATAGTTGGTAGAATATGCGGGGGGTGAATAGGGATGGCTCTGGAGTTGGTGGGAGGGGAGCTGAGTGAGGGTGAGACATGAGTGGTGGTGTGAGTAGTAGTACAGTGGTGGTGGTTGAGTGGGGGAATGATGGAGCTTTGGTAGGATGTAGGATATGCAAGGAGAGTGCATGCAGTGAGCATAGGTAAGGTATGCTTGTACATGTTAGTTGAGGAGGTGTGATAGTAGTGGGAAGATGGAGGAGGTAGTGTTGGGTTAGTGCTGTGGTTGGCTATTGGAAAGATGGGAGGGGTTTGTGAGTGTAATAAAGGTGGGACCACTGGGGGAAGGAGGGAATAGGGGGCAGGGTGGGGAGCGAAGCAGGTAGAGACCCTGCTAGTTGCCCTTATGAGGGGACTGGAAACAATCAAGTAACAGATGGTGCCTGCCACAGGTAATATTTATTAACTTTGGGATTGTCTTAAGGTAATAAACAGGGAAGGGGGAGGGGAGAACAAGGGTGTGAGCAGGCAGTTCTTTGCACTGCTGCTAATGAGCCAAAGCAAAGACAAGTTTGTGTTTAAGAAACAATCACAATTGACCAAGGACTGCTCAAACTGTAAGTCATTTCTTAACCATTTCTCAGGTGGAAAAACAGGATAAGCTTGTATCAGTAGGCTACTGTGGTCTCAGTTTAAATTAACAAACATACAGTATTGATCAGTTATGGATACTATTTGCTAACAGAAGGGAATAAGAGAGAAAGTGGAAGATGAGTGCGTGTGTGTGTGTGGTGGGGGGGGGGCTGCTTACAAGCCAAAGCAGAGTGCTCTCCAGAGGAAAATGAATATTGGCTCAAACAGGTAGACACATACTCAAAGTTAACTTTAGCTGTTTGCAGACAGTTCAGACCCGGACTGCGCTTTTCTTATAAGAATGATAAAGGTGGTACCGCAGTTGAATACTTAAGAGTGGTGTAATAATTTACCCAGTCAATGGATAGGTAATTAAAGTCCCCAAAACCAGGGTATTTGGTTGTACCTTGATTGACTTAAGTAGATCCAAGTAGCCTGAGTGGATGTCTTAATTCATGGAGGGGGTTCTATAGCTGGAAATGACCTGAAGAGGGGTCTTACCTACAGTCAATTGTACCTGAAGTAATTCAAGGGCATCTAGAGGTGTATTTACCTTTAAATGAATAGTGATACACCACCTCCTTTAGCTCTCCTGCCTTCAGTTTGTGGTCTGAATGTGTGGAAGGAAATGTAACCTTGTATAGCTGGGGTGCTCTCCACAACTTTAAATCAGGTCTCAGTGACTGCACAAATGTCAGCATCTTCCAAGGTGAAGACTGCTTCCAATGAGTGGAGTTGCTGGTTTAGAATCCTAGCATTTAGCAGCCTAACCCTGAGGTTTTTAGAGGGTATTTTTACATTAGGAATTTTGCTCTTGTGACGTTGTCTAAAAAGGCACTATAGGGGTAGCAAGTGCCTTAGCCAGTAACCAAAATCCCAGGGGTGACAGATGACCATCTTTGGCAAAGCACTGAGATCCGTCGGCCATGTCATCCCATACGGATAGATGCTGGATACCCTTTGAATAACATCACTAAGCCAATTGTTAAAATCAATCATTTTATGTTTGTATTGAGATATCATCCTAGGTGAAGCTAAAATGCTGCTTAAGGCTAGCAACATACCTGCCTGAGATGCATAGCTCCATCATGTCTGTCTTCATATTGTCCAGTGAGGTACGTCTCGAGTCATTCACACCAACATGGAGTACGATAGAGTCGTAACAGTGCCAGTCAGATCCACAGTGCCTGTTGTTGAGATTAGAGTGTGTGTGTGTGTTTATGTGTTGTTGATTTGGTAGGAGCAGGAAGTGAGATGTGCATGCTGATAACCTGCTTAGTATTAGATGAGTTGACTGGTGAGTGAGAGAGCCTGGATTCTAGGCTCTTCATATACATGCAATCTCTCACATAATGAATTTGTTTGGACTAGAAGTGGGTTGTCATTGTGCATGAGGCAATTGCCACATTGCCTCAGGATGCCCATGTTAACCAGACTGGCTGGAGAAACTCTGGGAAACTGTCCATCCATAATGCTAGGTAAGTTGATATGGTCAGAAAAAAGAGATGGGATAGAAGGACCAGGTAAAGTAGAGGACAGGAGAGGTAGGCAAAAAATACAGAGGGCTAGTGGGTAGGATTTGTGCATTTGCTCTTGTTTTAGCAAAGCTGCACAGAGCCCGATGACCAGCTCCTGCTCTGCTGTACTTATCTGACCAGTCCAAGACATCTGCTGACCTCTGCAAAACTTAAGTAGAAGTTCTCACTTATACTGCACTTTTGAACTGCATTTTTACCATATCACTGCTTATTTGAACTGTTTTTTTTTAATTGTTGCACTTTGATTGCTATAGCATAGACGAGATTTGGACCTGCTGAATTCAGTGATCCTTAGAATGATGAGCTCCATCATTCAGTGTGAGCCCAGGTACCTTGTGAAGGAATGTCATATCAATCACTTTGATCCAAGTTACTTCTCTTCATCATTCAACAAAGTTCATAACTTTAAATCAGGATGGGGACATTAACCAGTAAATTGAAAAACAATGATTTCTCCTCCATTGCCCAAAACACTTAAAATACCACCGCTGCACCTAACCTCTGACCATTCCCCTGATCACCATTACCTTAATTTGTGAGCAAGACCCCAAAATACATAAAACACCTCTAAGGTGCCTGCTCCTCCCTCATGTGCAGATTGCAGTCCAGTCCTTCAGAAGACTGCCATGACATCTGATTTAGAGATGCTGATTTTAATCCAAACCATTTTATCCCCCTACCACACGAGGAAGATCCATTTTACTTGAGGCTAACAGGTCATCATCATCAGCATTATCTGCAACCACCACTCATGTCACCCTCATGTCCTCAAACTAGGATGTTGATGGTACCTAGATATCCTGTCCATGAAAATGGACAGAAGAGGAAGCAATAGAGTTACCCATTTTTGAAATCTGGTAATCACCTTGAATACATTAAAAATACAGATGACTGTCACTAGTCAAACACCGGCACTGACTATCATGTCACATCCAACTGGTGACACCACACGGCTGTAGCTCTTCCACAAGACACTCCATGGTATGCGGACATAGGTCTTCTCCAAGTACAAACAAACATGCACTGACAAAATTCCATTACCCTTCTGACATCTGTGCAAGGGCATTACACTAATCCCATATTCCACAGCCTAGACAGAATGATCTTCCTGAATTCAAAGACTCAGTTATTTAATGAGGGCCCCTTCCTAGCACCCTTGGACAGGATTTTTAAGGGAAGCTGGAGTGCCTGATCTCTCGCCAGTGCTGATCACACTGCTCAGCCCCATACTGGCAAAGCAAGTTAACCATGACACCCCAACAATGCTTAGAGCCTTCGGCATTTATAGTTGAATCTCAGACTCATGCAAACATGCCACAAAGGAATGGAGATAAGCAGCAAGCAAAGGAGAGCAGTATTGCTGTAACTGAATTCATCCTCAAGTCATGGCAAGTACCTTCATGAGATGGACCCTATTTTTCACAAAATCTCACCAAGACAACAGCAATATATAGACTATTTTATATAGCATACATCATGGACAGAGGTAGGTTAAATAATAAAGACAGCTGGGTACACAAGACCCAGGATAAAAGTGCCTAATGCTGGTAAGCGCACTGGTGCCAAGATTGGAAAAAAATGACAGTGCAGAATCCTCAAGACATGGAAACATTCCTAGGATAGTGCTAGGCCAGGCCCAGGGGGAGGATGGCATCCTGTTGTAGAAGTAGTAGTCCACAAAAGTTGATAGGCCAAAAAAAAAAGAGCCATAAAGTCGATAGAGCGGCCTTTTCAGGATAAGAAAGAAATGATGTGTTACTATTGTGCAAGAAGCCCAGAATTTCCAGACAGAAGATACACAAAAAGATTAAGAGAGACATTAGAGGAAAGAAAAATACTTGAACAAAAACTGTCAAAAGCTTCATATGAAATGTGTGTCCATTAATACAACATATTTATGAAAAGCATTATATAGATCATACATTGGGCCATTTGAAAAAAGAAGTGACTGAGGAAGTGTCAAAATATAAATAACAAAATCTAAAGATTTTTGAAAGGTATAAAAAAGAAATATGGACACTGGAAAGAGAGACATATAATATGGTACAATATTTATGCAAGGAGGAAGTCAAATTGATCAACAGAAAAAAGCAGCCCAAAAGATATTCAAAGAGAAATACAGGCAAAGGCATCCAGATACGGAAACATTTCACAATACAAAAAAAGATCACAAAAGGGGAATGTAGAACAGATTAATAAAGTAGAAGTAAATAACAGAAGATGAAGTTCTGGATACCTGCAAAGTGAAGGATTTAGTGTAGAAAGTCTACTAGGTTATAGCACAGCATGATGGAACAACAAGTCCCCCAAGTAAGGAGAAACAGGAGGAGCGGGAGACAACAGAAAAATATGGACACAGGAAAGAAAGAGAGAGAGATTTAATGTGGTGCAAAGTTTATGCAAAGGAGAAAGCAAAACTAATTGATACAAAAACAGCAACACCAAAGATATTTGAGGAGAAAGGCAAAGGCATCTGGACATTGAAGATATTACAATGCAGGAAGAAAGAAAACAGAGGAAAAGTAGAATAGGATTAGTAATGTAGAAGTTAAAGAAACAGAAAGTGAGGTTATGGAGTAAATGTGAAGTGAAGGATTTAGCATAGAAAATCTGATAACATCACGGCAGAATACAGCAATGCATCCCCAAATTAAGGAGAAACAGTGGAGTGGGAAATATCTGATCAGTTGCCATATGAGAAGATACTTTGGAGCATTTCACAGGAAACCAGTACAAACGTTTAGGTTGAGTTACACAGCAAGGGAAGGAGCAGGAAAAGGTAACAACTCTGACTCGCTCAATGTTGTGGGGTGATAGAGCAATGGATGACGGGATGAAATTGAAGAGAATATGGCACAGGAAGATGCTATAGAACTTTTTATAGAATGCCCCCTCAGTTTAGAAGAAAGTGATTCAAGAGAAGAGTTGCTTGATTTAATAGAGATGGACAGATATTAAAATCAATGAAAGAAACAGACAAAAGTCAATAAAACCCAAAAAGTTAGAAGGTTGATAAAACAAACAAACACAGTAATTAGGACTGTTCATAGAGATTCATGCGATATAACAGACGTAAATAGGATACATTACTGTGCAGCTAAATTAATAACAGATGAAGCTTTACCATAAGAATACAGAGCAATAAGGAATGGAAGGAGAAAAATCAAATGCCTTCAGGGAAGCATCAAATAGAGAAAACTATAAAGCAATTAAGACAATAAGCGTCACTGTTAGAAGAATATAAAAGAGGGAACAGATCAACAAAAATACTCAAAGATAGATGTTATGAAAACAATGCATAGTATTGGAACAAATCAGGATCTATCGTGCACTATTGCAAATAAACTATAACTATCAGCATAGCAGAACTTAGAAGATATGCAGATAAATATAAAGATAAAGTACAAAATAAACAATTCATTGATGACCCAAAAAAGTTTTATAGACAAATGGTAAACAAGGCTAAATGAACTGAACCACCAACTAAAAAAGAAGAAATAGATACATTTTGGAGAAATCTATGAGTGTCCTGTTGAAGGATGAGGATGCTAAATGGATAGAAGTAAAAGAAAGAATAAGAAGATCAAATGTGCAGGCTATGAAACGGGACGAACTAATGGCCAGAGTGATTGAAGTGAAGTTAAGCCGCAAATCTGAAAGCCCCAAGCCCAGAACTACCTAACTTCTGTTTAAATGATGAAAAGAAAACCCACTGGAGCCACCACGACCGGTAATAGCTTTATTTTAAAAGACTTATAAGCGCTTTTGAGCATTAGCACTTCATCAGATTTAAAAAACATTTAAAATCAGCCATATTTAAACAAATCAAAATCAATAGCAGAACCTACGCCCCTTCAATAGGGGGTATTAAAGGCATACAACCATTCAACCCAGGTGTATGGTTAGCTTGTAATTCAGCTATCCATCTTAGCGCAGCTAATTCAGTGCTATGCACAATGCCCCCCCATACTCTCGTGTTGAATGTATAGCACCATAAACTGAAATCTATGCGCTCTGTTTAATTCTATATGTTGATACAAAGCATTGCTTTTCAAGCATAATCTAATGTCACTGATATGTTGCCATACACGTTGCTTTAACATTCTATTAATTTTTCCAGCATAGAATACTTGACATGGTGTCACTCATTTTTCATTCTGCAGTCTGCATGTAATCTAGCTATATACCTCCTACCTAACACAGGGTGTACAAAAATGTTATTTTCTTTAACGTATTGACAAGTCTTGCATTTTCTGCATCTAAAAGTTCCAGACATCTTCCTGTGTATATTAGACTTATTAGAAAGCATATTTTTACATAAAATTGTTTTCAAATTTTGGCTGTTAGTATAAGCAAATCTGGGGTGGGGACCTACTAATACTTTGAGTTTATCATCAGTATGTAAAATCTTCCAATTCTTTTTTACCAATTGGGAGACCACATCAAAATTGCTATTAGTGTGTAAATGTATTCCCCCAAATGATTTATTATTCCATTTCTGTTCATTAACAGCCCCCATTGTCAGAATTAGCTACATTACATTCAAACCAAGGCTTGCCTTATTCCTTCTTCAACTTTCTGTCCCAGTTATTGTTCTCTGGTAATTCTTTTGGATAACTATAACTGGAAAACATACTGCATATTATTTAACTCACTTTCATATATATTAGCTTTAGTGCACAATCTAGAAATTCTTAAACTGCCCACTCATTACCTTGGGAAAAATGTGCCTTGGGTTCATGCTGTCATACATTAACATATTTCTCCAACAACTTTTCCTATACACTCTGGTTTGCATTTTGCCAGTCAAATCTTTGTAGATTTTCACATCTAAAAACATCTATTGATTCAATATAATAATTGACAGTAAAACGTAAAAAAATCTGTTTTTTCCAAATAATTAACAAATGACTAATTCTTCAGTGGTACCACTCCACAAAAATATATCACCCACAAATCAGTGGCACACTTTCAAACCTGCTTTCCAAGGGCAAGTATTAGATAAAACATGGGTAGCCTCCCACTGTGCCAACACCAAGTTGGCATGTGTTGGCACAGGGGTTGCCATGGCTACACCACCTCTCAAAGTTAGTATTGATCATAAAACATGAAAACGTTACCCAATATCAGTTCAAGAAAAGCACATATCTGATTTGTTTAAATATGGCTAATTTTAAATGTTTTTTTTAGATCTGATGAAGAGCTAATGCTTGAAAGTTCTTATCTGTGTTTTAAAATAAACCTGTAACTGGTCGTGGTGGGTCCAGTGGGTTTTCTCATCATTTATGGTATATTTTTACCACCGTGGACTTTTGCATCTTCCTTGGCTGCTGTGGATTTTCATTGTTGTTGCTTCATTTTCGGCTAAGAAAGTAGACATTGTTGGTGCTGATCCGGAAGCTATTGAACTTTAATACCTCCCTACGACACCATGTACAAGAACATTAAAGGAAATAGCAAAGGGAATGGTAAATATGAACAATAACCCTCTATTTGTCCAACCGAATGTCCGTGGACAATGCAATGATCCTAATGTGTGAGGAGGACTGTTTGAATGAAAATAATTTGGAACTAAGACTTCATTTAGAAGCCTACCTTCATTTTAAAATAGTTCCAAGAAGACGGCATAATTCATGTATGCCTTCCTATGGGGAGGCTTACCCTGAACTGTTAGCCAGATTATGTGAGATGCAGCTATATCAAGAACCTTGAATCCAGGCTCTCTCTCTCAACAGTCAAGTTCATCTAACACCAAGAAGTTTGTCAGCATGCTCACCTCACCTCCTGCACCTACCAAACCAACAACACAAACCTACATATGCAAAGGTCCTTACCAGAAGCTTACCCAATCAGATACCTCCCAAACACAAACATGATTCCCATGATGCATCCTCTGCAGAACATAGTACACAATACATCACACACCAGTGTCTCACCAGTCAAGCACCTAAGGCATAACATGGCAAACATCTTAATCATAGGTGACTCAGTTGTGAGACACACAGATGTCTCTTTCACCAGGTTAAATAAGCAAAAAGCCATGGTCAGCTGTCTGTCAGGTGCCAGGGTCCAGTACATCATACTCACTGAAGTATCACAACAACAGGCACTGTTATGACTCCGTCATAGTCCATGTTGGTGAGAATGACTTGAGATGTACCTCACTGGACTATATGAACAGAGAGAGGACTCCGTTCCCTAATTATGTATTACAGGCAGGTGTGTCCCTAGCCTTAAGAACCATTTTACCTTCACCTAGGATGATAACTCAGTACAAACAAAAAATGATTGACTTCAACAATTGGCTTAATTTCTGGAATCATTCAAAGGGTATCCAGTATCTGTCAGCCTGGGATGACATGATTGACAGACCTCTATGCTTTGCGAGAGATGGCCTCCATCTGTCACCCCTGGGATTTCAGCTACTGCCCAAGGCTCTTGCCACCCCTATAGTGCCTTTTTAGGCAATGTCACAAGAACAATATTACTGATGTAAAAATACCCTCTTATAAACCTCAAGGTTATGCTGCTAAATGCTAGGAGTCTAAACTAGAAACTGCACTCACTGGAAACAGTCCTCAACATGGAAGATACTGACATTTGTGCAGCCACTAAGACTTGGTTTCAGGCTGCAGACAGCACCCAAGCTAAATCAGGTTGCATTTTTCACACATTCAGACCACAAACTGAAGGGGTGAGAACTAAAGGAGGTGGTGTATCAATATTCATTAAAGATAAATACACTTTTAGACTGGTTAAACAGCATGATTCACTTGAATTATTTCAGGTGCAATTGACTGTAGGCAAGACCCCACGTCAGGTCATTGCCAGCTACAGGACCCCCCTATGACTTAGGACATGCACTCAGCCTATTTGGATCTACTTGAGTCAATCAAGATACAACCAAACACTATGTATTTGTGTGACTAATTACACATCCATTGACTGGATAAATTATACCTGTTCTAACTACTTGCCCCATGGTTCCTGGACTTCATTAACTCCAATGCCCTGGACTAGCTGGTTGACACACCCACAAGGGGCTCAAACATCCTGGATCTGATGCTCACCAACATGGCGGACAGCTGCACCACCCCCAGTGTGCGACTATCCCTGGTGAGATCTGCTCACAAATCAGTCTCGTTAGAAGTAACTATAACACAAGACCCCCCCCCCCCTTAGCAACAACCAGCCTAAAAAGCTTCTCCAAGGCCAATTACAACCTCTTACATGACAGCATAAATAGCTTCACAGCCCTCCCCTCACTGATGGAACAGACACCTATGCTGAGTTATACACCAACGCTTTATACGAGCACCTGCACGACTGTATTGACTCTGTTATACCTGATAGATCTTCAAGGAAAAACAAACCTGCCTGGCGGACAACTGCCATTAATAGGCTATACAACAGGAGAAAGCAATTGCTGTCTAAGAGTAGGAAGGAATTGTCTCAAAACTGGAAACACTCCTTCCTCAACTTAAACAAGCAAATAAGACTCCTTGTGAAGTCCTCCAGAGCTAACTACAAATCCAAATTAGCTTCCCTAACTAAGGATAGCCACAAGGTGTTCTTTAATTACATCCATAACCTCAAAGGTAAGGCCCAGATTTGCACCAAATTCTTAGTCAATGATACTACATATACAGAACCTGTGGATATAGCAAACATGCTGGCTTACACTTTCAGTGAAAACTTCACACCCCTGTCCCCACCACATATACACCAAAGCATCCGTAACACTTGTCCCCCTTCTAGCATGTCCAAGAAGCAGTTCTTAAATGTCCTCTCCAAGGCCAACACACAACCTCTATGGGACCAGACAACATCCTGGGCTGGGTTCTACATGGGTTAAAACAAGAATTAGCATCACCACTGGACACACTTCTCATTCACAGTCTAAACACGGACTTTGTCCCAGCAGAATGGAAAACAGCTACAGTCATCCTTTTGCACACAAAGGGTGCATCTATGGACCCCGGGAACTACAGACCCATTAGCCTGACCAGCCTTATCTGCAAGGCCATTGCACGAATCATCATGGAGCTTAAAATTTCATAATAAGATCACAACGCGGGAATGGAGCATTAATCAAGTAGAAGTTAAAAAAATAGAAGCTGAAGTGATGGAATATCTGTGAAGTGAATGATTCAGTGTAGAACAGGTCATTTCACAGTGCGATGGAACGACTAGTCCCCAAAGTACACAGAGACAAGGGGAGCAGGAGATGTCTGAAGAAATATGGACATGGGAAGGAGATGTAATCTGGTGCAATATTTATGCAAAGGAGAAACAAAAACTAATCAATAGAAAAAGAGCAGCACCAAAGATATTTGAAGAGAAATACAAGCAAAGGAACCCAGATCTGGAAAACTTTACAATAGAAAAATAAGACAAAGAGGAAAAGTAGAAAATGAGATTAGTAATGGAGAAGTTAAAGAAATAGAAACTGAAGTTATGGAGCAGCTGCAAAGGGAAGGATTCAGTGTAGAAAATTTAACTTGGATAACACAAAATGACAGAACAATGGACACCCAAATTAAGGCGAAACCAGTAGAGCAGTTGCCATATGAAGATATTTTGGAGCCTCCCATAGGGAACCAGTACAACGTTGGTGTTATACAGCAAGGGAAAACAGAAAACTGTGGCAACTCTGACACAATGTCATGGAGTGATATATGAAAGAGCAATGGGTGACACAGGGTGAAACTGAAGAGAACGCGACACAGGATGGCGCTCTGGAACTTTTTATAGAATGTTCACAGGAAATGGAGAACAACAAGGTGCCCTCAGTTTAGAAGAAAATTATCTAAGAGAAGAATTGCTTGATTTAATAGAGATGGACAGACTTAAGATTAATGAAAGAAAGACTGCAGAATTTCAATAATACCCCAATAATACCCCAAAAGTCAGAAGCTTGGTAAAAAACATACAGATGTGTGATATAACATAAGTAAACCGGATACATTACTGTGCAGCCAAAGTAATAACAGATAAAGTCCTTACACAGAAACACAGGATAGTGAGGGAAAAGACAGGGAGAAAGTGATACCATGGAAGTATCGAACAGAGAAAACTATAAAGGAATTAAGACAAGTCACTGTTGGTAGAGTATCGAAGAGGGAAAAAAATACTCAAAGATAGATGCGATAAAAGCAATGTGCAGTATTATAACGGATCAGGATTTGTCATCCACTATTGCAAATAATAAACTAAAAATATCAGCACAGGCAGATAAACTTACAAGATACTCAAAAAAATATAAAGGAAAACTACAAAAGCAATTTATTGATGCCCCAAAATCATTTTAGATAGAACTGGGAAATAAGGTAAAAGGAACTGAAAGACCTCCAAAAAAAGGAAAATAGATGCATTTTGGAGAAGTATCTAAGAAGATCCTGTGGAACATAAATATACTAAATGGATAGAAGAAATAAAAGAAAGAATAAGTTTAAAGGTACAGGGTATGAAATGGGATGAAGTAACAGCCAGAGAGATTGAAACAAAGTTAAGAAAATCCTTTAATTAGAGAACCACAGGCCCAGATGCAGTACCTAACTTCTGGCTAAAAATACTAACATCTTTGCATGAAGATATAGCCACAAGTAAGAACTATTTATATGTGCACCCCAAACAGGCACCAGCCTGGCTAACAGGAAAAACAATGCTCCTACTTAAGAGTTAACCTGCAAGCTACCCTAAAACCTATAGACCAATAACTTGCCTTCTGACAAAGTATAAACTATACATGGGAATTGCTGCCAACAGAGTTTATTGTCATTTATAAGAAAACTCAATTATGGCAACAGAACAAAAGGGTAATAAAAGAAAGTCATATGAAACAAAGGATCATTTAAGTCATAGTTGATGGAAAAAGGGGAAGAATCTGAGTATGGCACAGATAGACTACGAAAAAGCATTTGACAGTATTCCACATTCATGGATAAAAGGGTGCTTAAAATGTGTAAGATATACCATACACTGATAAACTACATCACAGCAACCATGAAACAGTGGCAAACCAACTTGCAGTTAAAGCCATGATAAAGGACAAATTATTATCCCAGGGATAAAAATCCAAAGGGGGATATTCTAGGTTGACTGTCACCGCTGCTCTTTTCCATTGCCCATAACCCATTAAGCTGTTTAATAGATTAGGTCATGGCCATAATTTGGCTCCCAGAAAGCAACAGAGTGCAAGACTTATCTTCCGTTTGTCAATGATTTAAAACTGTATAGCTCAGATGAACTGAAAGCACAGCTACAAGTAGTCAAAACTTTTTCAGATGTTAAGATGATATAAAAATGTCATTTGGTTTTGATAAATGTGCAAAAGCAACCTTTAAAACAGGAAAACTGCAGCACCAAGAAAATCAGTTTGGGACAAGAATGTGATATAAAAGAACTTGAGCAAGAGGGAGTGTATAAGAACAAATGTGAATAAAACTTTGTAAGGAATATTTTAGACGACTTAATCCTGAAAACAGCAGTGGCATCTAGGAACAAAGTTCAAGCTATGAACCAATTTGCTCTTCCTGTCCTAACTTATAGTCTTGGAGTGATTGACTGACCTCAAAAAGGTGTTGGATACATTAGACAGGAAAACAAGGGGGATGCTTCATGCTCAAATGATTTATAAAAATCAGTGCATACCAAATTATATATTCCCCATTCCGAAGGAGGGATGGGCCTCCTTGAAATTGATTACATGTATAGTTCTGCAATCGTGGGACTCCACACACATTTACTGACCTCACAAGACCCAAACATAATGAAAGATTTGAAACATGAGGAGACTAAATCCAAGATGACTTCCCTTCTTAGTTTAACAGAAGCAGATCGGTGTCAAGCATGAATGGAAATCAGACCAGAAGTAGATAAAAAATCAGGCAGCAACTGAATGTGCCAAAAACAAAACAGAATAGAAGGTGAAGGATCAGATGAGATGGCAAGAAATGTGGAAAAGGAATAACTATAGTTGCAAGTACAGAAAACTCCTCGAACATGCTGATCAGGATCGAACACAGGAACGGTTAAGGAGAGGCAAATTCAAACCAAAAGATGAAAAGCTAATATTGGCTGCCCAAGATAGTGAACTACGCACATATTGGTTCACAAAGTCCATTGAAAATGTGGCAGAAACAGGCAAATGTAGGTTTTGTAAAACAGAATTGGAAACAGTTGCACACCTCATTGCTGGTTCTGACATACTAATGGCAGAAGGACTGTATACTGAAAGGCATAATAACGTGGCAAGACTGTTCCACTGGGGATTGTGCAAACATTATAATATTGAAGTGGCTGAAAAACACTGGAAACAAGAGCTATAAAGTGTCATAGAAAATGATGTTTACATCACATGGGATCACTCATTACCAACAGTTCAAAAGACAGATGAGAGAAAACCAGATATAGTGGCCCATGATAAGAAGACAAAAGTAGCATTGATCATTGAAATTGCTACACCCAGTGACTACAGTATCTTGTGTACAGAGAGACACAAAGTCATAAAATATCAGGATTTGCAGGGAGAAATGGCAGCGATGTGGAAGAAAGATACCCAGATAGTTCCAATAGTAGTACGAGCAATGGTCTTATAAAGAAAAAGATCTACAATTGCATTTGGATATGTTACAGATGCATGTAACTCGGTATGAATTGCAGTAGTTATTACTGGGCACATTGTGGGTGCTGAGAACTTTAATGATACTTTGACTTAGGAATGGGTTGACTTAGGAATGGGGTCCGTTCCCACCTTGGTATTAGAAACACAAAAGATTTGGAGAAATTGAAAAAAAGAGACACCTTAAAGATATAGGAAATCTCCAAATGCTTAACCCTAACCAGTTTAGCTTTGTCCAGGGGCGATCATGCCTGTTAAACTTGATGGAATTCTTTGAGACAGTCACTAAATCCCTAGATGAGGACAGGTCGGTGCACACGGCCTACCTAGATTTAGCCAAGGCCTTTAACGCAATCCCCTACTCAGGCATCATTAATAAGCTCACCCAGCTGGGTATCAACCCATATACTGTCAGGTCAGTTTCAAACTGGTTCAATGATAGAACTCTGTGGCTGACAGTTTGCTGATGACTGTAAACTGGGAGCAATCATTGAAACCCCTAGAAATGTCAACATCCTGCAAGAAAGTCTTATGGAGACTGACTGGTGTCAAGGTTATGGTCTTAAACTTAATGCAAAAAAATGCATCACCCCCCTCTCGGTAAAGGTGATGTTCCTGAAAACTACCACATCAATAGCAATACCCTAAAGCAAAGCACACAGGCAGTGGTGAGAGATCTGGGCACACAGGTTAACAGCAACCTTAACTTCGATCACCATGTCTTCACAGTGGTAAAAAGGGCATTTTATATTGCTCACCTCATAAATAAGGACATTGCCTCCAGAAAAGAGAGGTTATAACCCCCCCTGTACTTATCCCTCATCACATCAGTAATAAAGTACAATGCTCCCCTTTGGTATGTTTCCTTCCAAACACCTGCAGCAATTGGAGAGACCACACAGATTCCTTATAAAATTCAGGGTCTTCAAGATTTGTTTTATGTGGACAGACTGAAATCATTGTCACTTTACTCTGTGCCATACAGACTACTCATATACAACCTGTGTCTTGCATACAGAGCAATCTCTGACCCAGCTTTAATGGAAATGCTGCACATTCTCAAGTCAAATTATTTAATTTATTATTTAACATTTGTTTACCACTAAAGTCCGACTTGGAATGAAGTCTATTTTCAGCAGAGGCCCAAGGAGAAATGCTCCAGATGCATGTCTTTGTAACATGGGAGAAAACTGGAGTACCCAGAGGAAATTCACACAAAAGCAGGGAGGACATGCAGACTCCAGACAGAAGGCAGTCCTGCTGAGAATCGAACCGGAGAACCTCTTGCTGTGAGGCGACAAAGCTAGTGCTGCACCACTGCACTGTCCTTATGGCATGAGTCACCCTCAAAGGACATTAAGCTGGTATGCAACATCAACAGAACTTGCTGTAGAGAGATTTGTCTGTCAGAGGTTGCCCCACCTTTGGAACAAGCTCCCATTTCTAGTTAAGCAAAGCCCCTCACTGGCCCTATTTAAGCTTAATTTGGACAAGTGGATGGGTAGCTGGATATTCAATCTGGGGTTCCACCTGTGTCCCTTTTGGACAGGGGTAAATAGGTGCTAATTTTATAGTGTCTGGTTGAACTTGGCTAGGTTTGTAAGGGCCCTGGGGCCATTGGCCTGGGAACCTCCTATGATCCTATGTTACTAAGGTTAACGTCCTTGTTTTTCCCTCAGTGACATCAGTACAAGGAAATCATGAATTTTAAATTAATTTTATATATGAATGCAGAGAACTAAGGTATGTTTTAAAATATCAGTAAACCACTAAGCTATATAAAAAGCTAAATCAATTACAAATTCAAGAACTTTATAATACTTAATTTTTGAAAAAAAATCTTGAGAATTACATTTTCTGATCTCCCCAAGAATATTTTACAAATGCAGTCTTGTCAGGATACAACATTCCTGATTTCTCAGAAAATTCCTTATTCTGCCAAATATTTTTTATGTTGTCCCTCATATAATGTTTTTTTTCCCTCAATAAATCAGACAATCCACAGTTTTTTTAACCTTTTTTCAATAAATGCATACCGATTCAAAATGTTATTCTATTAACTAACTGAAATTGTTACCAAATTTGAAAGTTTCTGTTACAGATTTTTGCTCTGTCCCTAGTTCTTAAGCTAATAAATTGAAAACTAACAGGGCTGACCATGTAGATTTGACTGGTCCCATTTGTGTTGGATTTGCTAAATAACTAAATATGGCTAATTATTTTGAACTTTCCTCCCCAGACTACCACTGAAAATAGGCATTTTTGCCCAGCTGGGCTATCTGTTAAACAGATAAATTACTTTATCAGTCAAGATAATATACAAGAATCATAGTGCTGGGCATGTCAATTTCTAAGGGGCTGAATGCTGTATCGACACTGCAACATCTGTGAGAAAGTACTACAAAATATACAAAGATTACTTCATAAAGCTCATATAAAGAAAAATCCATTTCTGAAAAGCTAAGAAACTCTAGAGCTCTTCTGAATGAAAACCTGTATTGCAACAATGTAACGGGTTGGCCATTTACAAAAGTATAGTTAGTTCTAATGTAAATTATACGGCTGCATGTTAACTATTCTGAATACTTGCAACATGCCTTTTTTTTAAATAATGTACCATCATTTTTTGATGTTCGAATATTCTTCAATTTTACTCAAACAAATTCCTCTGTCTGCAGCTACCCTCTTACTTATTTTCTGAATACTGTACCATATAAATTAAGCAGCATCTGCATTTTACCTTAATGAATGACTGAATCTTGGCTCTGTACTGTAAATATTTTTAGTTGTGTATGCAGGGGTGTGTGTGTATGTATATGTATATGTATATATATATATATATATATATATATATATATATATATATATATATATATTTATATGTATATGTATATGTAGAGAGAGAGAGGTAAATAAAATCCACAATTTACTTACATTTGTTTACTGGGTAGTGTGCAACTGGGCTGGTGGCCCGTTTTCAGAAGAGACCTGGGGAGAAAAGCTCCATAATAAAAAAAATACAGTACAGTTAAAAATAATATACACTACTACATTAACAAGAAAAATATTTACTGTGATTACCAAATTTTACAAACAAAAGATTTGATAATATTCCTCATTATAGTAACATTATAAATGTAAAATCCAGGGATCTGGATAACTAATTAAAAACTGATAAACAGTGAGCAGACCTAGACTGAGAAGTCATGCATTAGTGTTACAGAAAGTAAACATTCCACTTTTGAATTTTAGAAGAATGTACTAACCAGAAGTCTGTGCGGAAGCAATTCGAGGAAAATACTAGACATAAGAGCTGCAACAGAGATAAAATGAGCATAGCGGAGAGGAGCTATCCAGGCGGAGAACAAGGCAAAGCCAGTCGCTTTTAGGATGGTTTTATTTTCCTTTTAAATGAAGAGTAGCGAGGGGTGCATTATCTGCTTAGGGGAAGGGCATTCCAGGACTTAGCTACTTTGAGTAGAGGGACTTACCATGATAGTTATGTGACTGTTATTCTGAGAAATGGCCTATTGGACGATCTAAGGGACCTGCTGCCTACCTGTAGTTGGAGTAAAATTGAAATCGCAGGGCAGCTATGAGGGTTGTGTGTGATTTTGTGGGCTAGGGTTAGTTGGTTTAAGGTTAACAGGATAGGAAGTTCTAGCTAGTTGAGTTGAAGAGCAGTGGAGCAGAGATGGGTTTTTATGGGGGTGGTCTGTGGCAAACTTTGCAATTTTGATATAGCAGGATTCAAGGTTGTGCAGGTCTGTCTTACGTAAGGTGGTAAAGATATAAGAACAGTAGAGAAGTGTAGACAGTAGTTGTGACCTAGCAGTGCCTAGTCTGGCTTGGGGTGTTAGGTATGGTTTGGCCCTGTAGAGAGCACCAAGGTTGGAGGTGACTTTTTTGATAGTTTGAGAAATGTGAATATCAAATTTGCGATGGTCATCTATTGTGATAGTTAGGAGTTTGGCCTGGTTTGTTGGCTCAATTATGGTACCATTTGTGGAATGAATAAAGAGGGGTTAGGTGGTTTAACTTGGCAGTTTTGTTTGAGATTATTAATTTTGTCTTATTTGGATTTGAATGAGTTGGTGGTTTGAAAAAAATGATCCAACTTCTAGAAACGCTTTTTGCATCTTTTTTTAGTTCTTGTGGGGAAGGGGCAGAGGAGATAAGGGAATTGTCATTAGCATATTGTAAGGCAGAGGTAAGTTTGTGTGCTGTATTAAGGTTATCAGTAAATATGATAAAGAGAAGGGGGCCAAAGTATAGATCCTTGGGGTACACCAGTGGCAACTCGCAGTAGAGGGGAAAGTTTGTTTTCCAGTTTAGTAGGCTGTTGATGGCTTGATAGATAACTGAGAAGCCAAGACAGGGATGCTGGTCTGATGCTGTATGTAGGGAGTACGTTTAGTAGTAGTTGGTGGGAAATGGTGTCAAACTTTTGACAGGTCCAGGAAAATTGCAGATACTAGTTGTCTGTTGTTCATTAGGTGGGGAATGGTATTGGTGAAAGATAACAAGGCTGTGTTTGTACTATACTGGGGTCTAAAGCCATGCTGGGAATCTGATAGGTTGTTGGTGGTAAGATGGTTTAGGAATTGTAGCTGAATACATTTTTCTAGGATTTTGGCTAAGGGTGGGAGGCCAAAACAAACCTTCTCTTCATTCCAAAATCTCTCATCACAAATCTACCTTTGCCATCTCATCACCTAACACAGTCATTAAAAGTAGAATCCCACACAAAGCTCTGGATATTATAATTGATAGTCAATTAAAATTTAACCTTCATGTTAATCAGTGTATCAAAATTGGGGTTCATTTATACAAACAAAACATTCCTTACCTTAGACTCTAAACTTTCTCTGGCTCAAGCATTCTTAATACCCAGCCTATTCTATATGCCTGTCCAATCCTCACAAACATACAATCACACTAATTGCCAAGCTCGAACAAACATAACAAAATTGCAAGATTTGCTGCAAATCAACCTTATACCTCTCACCACTGCCTCGCACTAAATAACCTACAGTGGCTAGAATTGCCCCAACAACTACTACTTTCACAGCTACACACGACACTCCATACTCAACAAACTCATTGCCGGCCCCTCCCTCTCTTCTCTAGTGTCCTACTACATCCCCAATTGTTCACTCCAAAGGTCTGACCAACATCTCCTAGATATTTACAAGCCCAATAAAACCACTGACAAACTTATAAAGATACTCTTATCTTTAGCCTGGAACAAACTCCCTGCTAATGTAAAAAACATGCACATAAAAGTCGATTCAAGAGAGCTAAAAAAACTTCCCAACTCCTGGATCTGTCCCTGCCAGGGCCCCACATAACCCACCCCCTTTTCTTTCTTTATAATTCCATACTTTTTCCTACAACTCAGTCTCAAGAATTCTCAACTATGGGGTATCTCTGCATCTCTTAAACATATGATATATTCAGACAACATCTCCTTCTACCACACAAAATAGAACTCTGTCCCCAACAAAATTCACCGACTGTGAAATAAAGGGCACAAGCAGAAAGTTAATATTTTTATTTTCTTCTAGCGCTTCGGTGTTTCCACCTTCAAGGAATATCAAACATTGAAAATGCAAAGTACATATTCTTATATAGAAACTTCTAATTAATAGCACACACCCTGTTTCAATTAAAAAATTAATGGGCATCTCTTAAACATATGATATATTCAACCTGTACTACAATTTTGTTTCATTCTCTATATTCTATGAATTGCTTTAAGTTTGTGTTTTTTTACCATGCTATGCCCTAGGTTATGTTACTACCTTGCATTTTCATGTATTTTTGCTATGTAACAATGTCTGTCACCTGCGTTTTAATGTTTATTTTTGCTTTTATTGCAAATGAGCTTTTCTCCTCAGGTCGCCACTGAAAATGGGCTTTTGGCTCAGTTGGACCAACCCAGTTAACAAATGTCATATAAATAAAATAAAATAAAAGATGCTTGTTTTACTTGATAGTGGCTTATGTTGACATCTGTTTTTGTTGACTAGTTGCGAGATCAACATTATCCAGGGTTGGGGACATGGCCCTTCCATGGGGATGGTGCAATCACAGAGCAATATTAGCAGGGGTGGTGTGTGTGTGTGTGTGTGTGTGTGTGCGTGTGCGTGTGTGCGTGTGTCCCACTACACCTCCCAAGCCCTTAGCACAAGAAATCTGGACAAAGCCTAAAGTAATGGGTGGATAAAATCCCAAAAATATGGACAGATTTTAAATATTGCAGTTATAAACTTAGCAAGTTGCTAGAATTACCGAATTTGTGCTCGCATGCATTTTCAGAAGTATATGAAGTCTGAAACTCAAATGTTCATCATTTAGTGATTTCAGTCCTCAGTGATTTGTCATGGAACCACAAATTATATGAGGAACAGACCAAAAATACAAGGCAAAAATCTAAATAGTTAAGTATGCCCTTCACACGATGGGGTTTGCAGAGAAGTTTGCCCCCCCCCAACCCTGCAAAAAAAAAAAAAAAAAATGTTTTGATTTGTATGTTTCAAGGTCGTGTGCATCTTTTGTTTCAAGCTTTTCTGATCAATATTTTTCATGCTGATCTACTGAAGTTTAGACCAACTTCAGTGGATCCACAAATTATATATGGGATTACCTGAGCTAGTCAATACAAAGGAATGCTGACTGCTAAAACCTTAACTGCATAAGTTTGAACACATCAGTGTCAACATATTAGTACAGATTTGTCTCAACACAACCTTGGCAGATGCACAACTGCAACAAAAAATTAACAAAACCCATCATTTTTGTAGGGGGCTAATTATATATACTAACTACAAGATCACACAAAATTGGGGAAAGGGCATATTCTTCAACTCCGAGAATTATGCGACCTTGTAAATCTATTGACTACTGTTTAGTTGACCAAATTATGCTGACGTGGTTAACAATGTAGTTTAGACCATTTTTAAGTTAACCAGGCTCAAATACTCCAAAACCACCAACAAACCAGAAACAAATAAAAATCCAAGGCACACAAGCAAAGCAGTCCCGTAATAGTAGTTTATTTTCCGCTCCACTCCAAGAACTGTTACACTTATAAAACTTTTAAATCGGAAATATAAAATCAAACGTAAGCCCTTTTGTTCCTAAAACAATACAAGGAACTTTCTCAGACAATTTTTAAAATATAAACTGGCCAAAAAATTCCAACAGTAACCCGGTACCTCTGTGTAGAACCAGAATTAATCCAATAAAAAAGAACAAACAGAGGCAAGGCTCCAGATTCTTCAGCTTAAAGAACAAACAGAGGCAAGGCTCCAGATTCTTCTGCATTCCGTGAAAGTGCTTGTGTTCGTGTGAATAAATCAGCTGAAGAATCTGGAGTCTTGCCTCTGTTTGTTCTTTTTTATTGAATTTTTAAAATATGTTACTAACTTTAAATAACATTTTCCCTACGTACGTAGAATACATCGCAGTATGGGTCCCCTTCAAAACATCTAAAACCCATAACATCTAATTTCATAACATCTAAAATGTATAGTATGTAATAGTGCATCAGCAGATATGTAAATGTTATAGTTTAATCTGTTAATCTTGTGGTATCACTGAGATGTTGTAGTTTTTATTTCTATAGTTATTTATATAGTGTAGTAATTAATACTCTTTATATACTGTGTATTTTGCCATTCTGTATGTGTTTTTAGGTCATACAGGTAAGTGATACAGACATTCCCAGGGATTTATGAAGCTCGGTGTAGCCTTGCACCGACCGTGTGGCGTAGAGATGGCACAGCAGCACCACATGCATATTAATGAAGGTGCGCTGCCGTAATGGCCACGTGCATAGGAAACGTAGGCGTGAACATGTCGGCTGCATACGCACAACCTAAAATGCTGACTATTACAGCCTGCCTCTAATACTAATCACTTCTGTCATTGTCCATGAATACTGAAAATGTATGCAAAGCATACAAGACATCATTGCGAACACCACAATAAAAATTAAACACAAAGTCACATAGCTGAATATTGAGTCCCCGTCCCTCGAACAAATTATATTTAAATCCCTGTGCCAGTATTCCATTGTAGTGTCGCTAGTTATACCAAGTGGAAGTGAAATGCATCGTGTTAGTGCGCCGCCAATTGCTAAGCCTAGCCCAGTGGTTAAGGTTACCACCTGTCCTACATTGTGAAGGTCAGTCCCCCTCTAGGCAGGTGTGTTCATACCAACCTTTTATTTAGGCAAAACAGTGAAGTACTCCCCTTTCTACTGGATGTGGGTATGTGTTGCCCTGCAAAGTTTGACATCTCTACATACAGGTCCTATAGGGTTGCCACCTTTTCAAATGGCCAAAGTGGGACATGTTCTGTAGAAATGTCAGACTTTCCAGGACAAAACATACCTACAGCCATGCATAATACAGGATTATACTTATTTGCACAAATCAAAGCTTAATCTAGTTACATTTGAATTGCTTATGCTACTTCACATAACATATAGAAGTTTAATATATAAAATTGTTTTATGCAATTATTAATGAAACATGGAATATAATAATGTCCTGTCATCGTGACATTTGCTATGTCTTGATTATTTTTGCAGTGTCCCTTGCAAAGTGGGACAGGTGGTAACCCTAAAGTCCCACCTTGGCCAATTGAAAAGGTGGCAAACCTATAATAGGTATGTGGTAGCATGACTTGGCTGACGGATGTGGCTCCCACAACCCAACTACTTGTCTGTATTGCAGAGTCTCAGTTCCCATGTATCAGCCAGATGGGAGCGTATGCGGAACACACAAATATGATTAATTCACTGGACAGGCCACTGATTCCATACAGTCGAATGCCATGCCGTCACATAATGGGCAGCTATTCCCAATACTGTAGTCAGGAGCGGCCTTAGGTCAACTGGTGCCCTAGGCAAGAGGCACAACGGCACCCCCACCACACCACCCAGTGCCCCCATCCTGGTCTACCTACACCAAATAAATACTGGTAAAGTGCCCCCACTAAAGCAGTGCCCTAGGCAACCGCTTAGTTGGCCTATGCCTAAGGCCGGCTATGACTGCAGTCATGTAGTCCGATGTGATAGGCATCACAAGGTGGGAGCAGATTGTAAGAGGAACACATGAATATGAATGATTCACTGGACAGGCCGCTGATTCCATACAGTCAAACGCCATGCCGTCGCCCAATAGGCAGCCATTCCCGGTACTGTAGTCATGTATTCCAATGTAATAGGCATCACAAGGTGGGAGCACATTGTATGAGGTACACACAAATATGATTGTGTCACTGGACAGGCCCCTGATTCCATACAGTCAAACGCGATGCCGTCGCCTAATGGGCACCCAATCCTGATACTGTAGTCATGTAGTCCGATGTAATAGGCATCACAAGGTAATATTGTGGTCCATGCTCACACCCAGGGGTGTGAGTGACAGATGCAAGCACCAATGTTGGTGCATTTGCAAGTGTGGGAAGCGAGCAGGCGTAAGCGTGTTTGGCTACCAGTATGCGAGTATTGCACTGGTTAAGCAATGTAGAGGCTAACCGAGCCTAAGAGGATGTAACCGGAGGTCAGCAGTGCCTAACATCGTGCAAATCCACGCACACCCACTCCCAACTGCTTTAATCTGCCTTACTCCCTCCGTATCCAATGGGCTTGTTCTTCCCTGCAACCAACTAAATGTCCTTTGCAAGGGTCAGAACCAGGACCCTGCGCACACAGCTAATGTGCATTACCAATACGCCATGACAGATATACAGACAATGGACGGTACCACAAACATATCATACAGCGCAGTCATTCAATAGTATAGGAATGTATCCCATCATGTAGATGTACATGTGAGTGTTTATGTCCAGCATATAGGTACACACATGTATAGAGATGTATCAGGAACATACCATGTGGCAACAAAGCATTACAAACGAATGAAATGGGAAACACCAGTGACGCCTGTATTATGTAGTGGTGTTGCTCTACATGATCACAAGACTCCCTCAGACAGACATGTGTCAATCATACACACAAATAGTTGTACATTGGCCGTATACGTCACTCTGTGCATGTAATGTACATTAACATAACAGTACCTGTCCAATCATTATGTGTGAACAGTACTCTTGCAAGGTGCTGTGTGCAACATCATCATGATAAAGGTAAATGGGGTAACCATAGAGGGACCGGTAGTGTTTTGTGTATGATGGGGTTGTCCTCCTCACGTGTACCTGGACCATGTAAGAGTGATGTGCACACCAGGATTGTGCGCTTGAGGGACAGATAACAGTAGCATGTTATGATGCATATTACAAGGGTTTCATGTATCCAGTGGGCACGTGTGTGTAATGGACAGCTATGTATAGGGCAGATGGTGTCCTAGGAGCCGAATGGCCTTATGAGGGTCAGATGTTGGGGGAGGAGTGTAGGTATGGCTGTGGAGGATAGGCAGGATTACAGAAAAGACAGCATACAGGGTTGGTATATGACACATGGGGGGATACACCCTGGAGGGTGGGAGATTGGCCTAATGGTTAAGGTGTTTACCTTACAGACACAAGGTGCATGGTTTAATTTTCACATGGGGTAACTGGCTAGGCTTAAAATGGCCTGAAAGGGCAGGTAGCCTAGTACTAACCTATGAACCTATGACAGGATGGGTCTTTGGCATTCAAACGCCCATAGGAACAGTGGGATGGAGGTCCCCAGCCATGGGCAACTGCCACGGCACCTACATAGCTGCAAAGGAGGCAGTGCTGGGGGCTGTCCAGGAGGGGCAGCATCACCCTGTAAATGTGACACTCTGCCCTTGAACTAGCATATTTGGCTTCATAACCCCTTAGGGAGCCACCAATGCAACACGTCCAGGACTGCACAACAGCAGATATGTACTTGTCTGGTCCCGCTCCCAAGGGGAACATGCTCCGTCCTCAGTGGTAGTACCACCAGAAGGTGGTGCAGAGCCAACAAAGGTTGATGTCTATGGCTGGGCCCCAGATGGGCTAGTGCCCGGTGCCATGGTCAGCTGAAGTGGGACAGGAGGTTCTGCCAGGACCTTCCAACCCATTCAGCCTATGGTGTTGCATTTTAAACCCACATATGGCTTAGTGATAGACAACAGCATACAGGATTACCTACAACAGTATGCATAGATATCACCAGCAACCCAACACAACAGATGGTATACATTTGCAGAGGGAGCACAACACATGCATATATACCGCATGCCAACTGTACAATGTGTAGTAGACGTGTAAACGCAGCTATGAACAGCTGTCCATCATTGGCTTGTCACTGGGAATCCCACACAGTGTCAGTCATACCACTGTCTCATGTGACACATGTCCAGTCAGGGATGAGATGGCAGTAACACATCCCTATCATCATGTACTGTCTGCAATCCTCACATCATGCTTCTGCTGTGTACAGATGTATGTTCAGTGTGAAACACAGGAAACAAATGGTTGCACACACTGACCAGTTCACAGATGGCCCTACAGATGGGGTTCCTCATGAAGAGTACTGTCATGTCTGTATTATAACATGCAGAATAGCCATTATCACACACATGTTAAATGGGCAGTAGTCTCAATACAGCATAGCTACACTTACATGCTGTAGTCATGTGTGGCGCATCACCCTCCTGTCTTTAGGCTATTTCCCACTGTGGAAAATGATTGAGTTACATCCAGATATCATCTGTGATGCTGTGTCAGAGCACCACATCCAGGTACCACACTCACAGCGACTGCCATGGCCAGATAATAACATGTTTCTTAGATAGTGTACTGTGTTTATCATGCTGATGCTTATGGGAACACCATCACAGCTGTACCACATGCAATCAGCTAGAGGAGGACTGCAATAGGTGCAGAGGCCATCACCTGACTATTTCCATCTCTTACAATACACATGCTGTGTACACCTTCACATCCAGCAGAGTGTGTGGGCGGGGCAGGCAATGTACACCAGGGAAGGGCTTGGAGACTTAACCATCTGCCACACGCTGAATAGTCTGGGGCAAACCCCCGACTACTCATTACTATTACATATGCATAATGTTACTACATGTGCCATAAAGGCGACATGTTGCTGTACTGTAAGAATGTGTGTAGGTGAGCGAGTGCCATCTGCAACAGATATAGTAGACATACATTAGGTGTGGCACGCGTCAGTCCATGTGAACGGATGCCATAGCCACCACAACCACACACTCTAATGGACACACATTGACACCTTTTCCAGGGCCACAAATACACAATGTAACTACTTAGTTTGCCACAATGCAGTAATGGACAGGACCACATGCACCACAGGGGATATTAGGAGGTTCTATGGGCTAGGACATGTGAAAGTGCTTGACAACTGTTGGTATGCCAACGAGGTTTATACTGGGAGTGACTGTGGTTGGGAGCATAACAACCCACATGCAGACAGAGGGTGCCAGTACTGGCATGCAGGTATGCATTGCTCCATGGGTGTGTAGTGTTTGGCTGTGCAAGATGGCTGTACAAGGCTGGGTGAGGGGTAATCCTTGCCATTGCGTCACCCGACAATGGTGTGCAGTGCAGGGGTGTAGTGTCTGCAATGCCCCACACAGATGGGTACTGCATTATCTGGCCTGACATCCTGATTACCAATGTGTAGGGCCATAGCTTTGCAATGCATGCCATGTTTGTGTTTGATAGTCCTTCACATGGACATTGCCTGGGATGTGCATGTCCCAAAATACTGTACAGTGACATGTACAGGTTTACCTGGTTTGGCAGACACATTTAGTGTACACAGCCTGTTATACCCCGATATGCCAATACTGGCCTGGTGTGGAGCAGGTCGGCCCTACACCTGCATGGATAGTATGATACAGGTATTCCGTGGTGTCAGTGGATCCATACAAGGCACATGTGTATAGCATTGTCTGGCTTTAGTGGATCACATTTGTTGGCACCACATATGTTGCAGGCATTCAGTGTGGAATACAGTGAAGGCACAATGTCCGCATATATGTGCCTATTGTACCACTGTACAGGGTGCCATGTCCTCTGCAGGTCACTGCATTCGCACCATACCTACTATCTGTCCTCAATGTGCATGTTACTAGCAACATAGTGAGATATCCCAGGCAAGGTTGTTTTGTGCATGGCACATGGGTGTGGGACATATAACGGTTTCTAGTAGGGCTGCATACTTAGTTCACCAGACCTTTTGCCAGATGTATGGGTATGGCTTGCCTACACAGTGCCATGGCTGACTGACAGCTGTACTCCTTGTGAGGTGGCCAATGTGTCATAAGATGGATACCAAATAGAAAACCTATAAAACCCGCTCCCAAAAATGTCCAATGATAAGACAATCACTGCCACCTCTACACAGGCTCTGACAGACAAACACACACTTGCCATGTCCTGTATACAAACCCCTAACTATATCACACTGCAGCAAAATGCATTTAGGGCATGCACTCTGGCGTATACTACAAAGCACTGTACTTGTCTCATGCAGGCAGACACGCACACACTTGGCATGTCTGGGATTAGAACACCGACCCGACTACTTTATTACACTACAGCATTACGCAGTTACAGATCATGCTACCAAGATTACTGGGACACAGCACTCAGAGGTGCATTTGTAGATGGGTGACATCATCGGCCTTGCTAAGGGCGGGTATAAGAAATGTATGGAGTGTGAGTAGTTTAAGAGCATTACTCAGTCCTCAGGCAAATGGACACACACACACACACACACACACACACATGCCAGTGGTGGGAATGGAACATCTGCCTATTTACAGATTACTATTACAATACTACATAATTACGAATCGTGCCACACAGACGACACATTTCAAGGCTGTCATTATGACCTTCTGGGAATGCGGACATTAACAGTGATGCTGGCAGTTAAGATGTACATACCTGTGAACCTGTGTGTTTAAAGTAGGAATCCATCCTGACCTGGAGTCTGCCCATCTGTGGAATGGACTACTACCACTATACAGGGTTACAATGGCCATGCCCATACAAAGAGGCACATAACCGGCACAAGGTGTCACTGGGCATGCTTACACACTTAGTAGCACAGGGCTGTTCGGAATGCACTATGTGTCCATCTACACAAGGATATACTGGACATGCTCACACACAGTGCATTCCGACCAACCCTGTGCTACTATCATGTGTCCAGCTACACAAGGATATACTGGGCATGCTCATACTCTTAGTAGTACAGGGCTGACTGGGATACACTCTGATGCTAAACATGGAAGGCCACAGTGGCCATGCTATTACAGGTAGATGTAAAGAACACATTGTAATGGGCTCTGGTGTTAGTATTTGTCATTGTTAGCAGGAATGCTGCTCTACATATATTTGACACCGGTCTTTTACACATCTGTTGTCATTCTGGGATGACATCGCTGACAGCAGGCAGGCCTTTGTCACATATCACATGCATCCATGATTCGAGGGAGTGGGGATATTACCTAAGTCGCATCCACCCACACAGTGTCATTCCAAGGCAAATGTCCTAAACACAGGTTAACTCCCATACACCTATAGGACAGCTGCATTGTTTTCTTATGCTAACCAGTGCTAGATGTGTAGCGTCCATATTCACAGCTGGTCACTGTAGATCCAACAATGAGGAGTACCGACATCTGTGCAGTGAGGAACACCTGGCTGATAGCTCTGTAGTGCACAATAGCACCATCACCATATACCTCAGACCCTAGCACTACCACCATATACCTCAGAACAAGACATGTGGGCCATAACACAGGTATGGACCGCTCCAGGTGGTGTCCCCACATACATAAAGGCCACTCACATGTACTGATCGGTCCCCCCACGAAAGGCATCACAGATGAGTCATGTGCAGGACACAGTGTCACATGCTGCATTCTAGGATGTAAACTTCAGACACCACCATGCCCAAGGACCACCAACATGCATCCATACGTGTTGTATGACATAGAAGAGTACACCATCATGTGACCCTTCACCTGTGTACTGTACCAAGTTCTACATCAACTGCAGAGAGTACACATGTGCTGACACAGTTGCATCATGTGTTATGCAATGCAATGATACCACTGTCTCTAACCAGGTCAGCTGTACACATACCAGGGGCCCTCAGTATTTTCCACCATTAGCAGATGACTGTTGCTGTACACCAGTACACACCCTCATGTATGGATATGACACACATGTACCTGCCCTGGGTATGTACATGCCACACGCACACACAACATACATGTAAATAGCATAGCTGCTGTTGTCCTTTGTGCAAACAGGTGGCTACAACCATTACACACATGCACATGGAATGTAGGTCCATGGCTGCTGAATGCTAACAGTACATAAGGTGTGATATCAATGTTGACAGAGGTAACATTCCCTCTGTACTGGTCACCCATTACACCCATCATATACAACAGTCCATGTGTCATATATATCATTACACATGTCCACCAATTGCAATGCCTACAAACATGCCCAAATGTTAGGACTGTAGGACCTACACACCTGTACACATAGTGTTGTGTGTTCAGATAACATGCATGTGCAGTTGCTGATGTATGCAGGTGATGTGTATCCTAGTACATCGTGCAGTTGCAATGCAGCCTCAACATTGCCAACTGTATATGGTGATATGCTGAATGTACAGAAAGATGTACCGCAGGCATGGACAGATGTGTGGAAATAACTAAGTGGTGAGGCATCTTTGCAGATGGATGTTTGCTGCGTACAGCTCACAGGTGCGTCACAAGTGGTCCTGAAATAACCTGTGTAACCGGTAAGCAATGGTTTTGTTAATTGAAGGACAGGACACAAAACTTAGCAGTTAGGGTGACAGCGAAAGTAAATCACTTGACACCTGTTAATATTTAAGATGTCCCATGTGCATGTATCAGCACTGTTGCCACAGGAAGCATCAGTACAGTTTGTAACGCATGCAATACTGCTGTACATCTGTCATACATAACATGAGCTAGGCAGGTCTGAGATTCACATTACTGGCATGTGTGGTTGCGTGTGTGTCATATGTCACGTATTGTGGGGAATACATCTCAATTGTTACTCTCCTGTATGCTAGTGTATACATCTGTAAAGACTGCAATGTAGAAAGCAGGACATAGGCAGGGGCATGCATCTCACACGTGAGGTATTTGTATGTGCGTGACATAGGTGTATTAAATACTGAATGCCACAGTGTGTGTATGTAGAGCTGACTGGTCCCTGGGGTGAAGATGTATCTTACCATACTGAACTGATAAGACCCCTCCTCCTTCCAGGCGATGCATTCTACTATCCGTGTTGACGTCCCTGATCTTAGGCCATACTGACTACCTGTACATGTGTATTCTCTGTGGCACGTCATGTTGGTGCACAGTACTGTAATGATGATTTGCACATAGGCAGGGGTCCTCACCTCACCAGTAGCAACTGTGTGCGAGTGTGTGTTACTGTGTCGATGAATCCATGAGTGTGTGGGTGTGTTACAGTGTCACCGAATACATGTGTGTCAATACCAGAGTGTTGGCATCCTGTCATGGGAACGTGCATTACTTATTCCCAATGAGGCATCACGCTTCCCACTGGCCTCTGCCCTTGTAATTAGCTAGACCACTCTCTTACCTCACCACTCCATGTAACTGTACCTGTGATGTCACCCTTTATGGATGTCACTTCTGTGGCCACAGTAGCTTAATACACAGCTATCATGCTCTTGGATCTGTAGACGTGTTTGTAACGTGGGACATTCTCACTGGTATGTGGCAGCTACACAGTGCATGCTGGTATATTCACACATACCTGTGAGTAGTCAACATTGACATATGGCACACAAACTGCAAACACGGACATCCACCAGCACGTGCAATTAGACCTGAAGGAGGACAGCAGAACATCATGACCAACATGCAGTTACTGTTGTTACACAAGACACATACTGTTAACAATACAAAATGCATTGTACACCTGTAGTACATGGTATATCTGCTGCCTGTCAACAGTACTCAACAATTGTAAACTACACTTATCTTCCAAGTCTGTTCACCCTGTGCATCAGACCATATGAGCATGTCCCTGCAATGATGGTGTGGATGTCAGGGATGCGACACAGGCATCATCATAAGTACAGGGTGATAATGTTTGCCAGAGGCCTAGGCTTCACATTGGATGACATCATGTGTATGGGTTAGGGCCTTTGATCTAATTGGGCGTGTGTGGATGTTATGCATGTGTGTGTTGCGGTGCCCTACATATGTTTCCAGTGTGTGCGTGTATGTATGCACACAGTTCTGCCATGTATCTGGCTGACATTATTGACAGCTGCAGACTGTACAGGCGAGGTTTTACAGTTCATGGTGTCCGGCCATGGACATGTGAACTGTGCCTGCCAGGGGTTGCATGGGCACTACCAGGCAGACGTGCAGATTGGGTACTGTCTGATGTCACTTGTCCACTGGAACAGTGTCCCTGTTGGGACCATCCCAGTCCACGTGCATGTGGCGTGCTGTGTTGTGGAGTGGACAGCACAGCACCAGATGCACTGCTGCTGCTACCGCCACTATGGGAGCGGACATGTGAGGTAGCTCATACACGTAGACCTGACACAGGTGATGTAGCAGGCCTACATCCACGTGCCTGACACCTCACTCCTACCAGATGTTCCAACACAGACAGCTCCCACTCGCCGATTGTCATGCCACGGTCAAGGACTCCAACCATGTCACCCAACCATCTATCCAAAGCATCAGCAATCTGCTGTTGAGCATTTACCATTGCCTGGATGTTGTTTAAAGAATAGACAGCAGCCCTCTGTAGGCTCTGATCTTCTCTGTTACACCATTCAGCACGTGCCTCCATTACAGCCTGAAACATGTGTCTGGTGATATCAGCTGCTTGTCTTGCAGGATCATGTTGACCAGAGGTCCTCCTACGAGCAGCACTGGCCACGTGCCTGTGTGGGGCACCACCAGTCATTCAGCCGACACCATGGTATGCAGGCACACCTTCCATAGCCTACACACTTTCCTGTGCCAAGCTACCATGGGCCAATTGTCCTTCCTCTATGGCCACTGATGATGGGGTATGTGCAAGCATGGGATTTGTGTGCGGGGATGAGGGGGATATAGATGGAATGGCAACCAATGGAACAGTTTCAGTCCCTGACAACTCTGCCTGTGACTCAATCATATATTCATCATCACTGCTAGAGTCTGTGGGGACACTAACATCAGATGTACCGCAGGAGGGCATTGCGCCTACATCACCTGTGAGTGCAGACAAGAACTGTACATTACAATCTATACAATAGACACACACAGACACACACGCATGTGATATGACAGAAGGAATGCAACATGCATGTGATATGGCAGACTGCATGCAGCGCAGACAATAATAGTGGTAGTTATCATACATCCCTGGGTTGCACACAGCAGCATGCATGTGTCATAGCAGACGGCATGCAACTTGCACAATCATAGTAGTAGTTAGCATACATCCCTGTGTTACATCATGTAGACCAGCACAGGTTAACAGTACACCTGCCTAATGTGTGGCATATGACCTTGACAATCACATGTAGTACATGTGATCTGCTGACATGTGCAATGACATGCATACATGTTTAACATAATGGTGTCCTGTCAAATATACAGTGGGGCAATGGTGTCCCAATGCAGTGTTGTCTGCGCTGCATGCACTCTGCCATATCACATGCATGTTGCATTCCTTCTGTCATATCAACAGTGCGAGTTACAAAGTTCATAGCCATGACTGTGTTCAGATACAATACATACATACTGTGGAATGATACCCACATCACTGAGGTATATACACATTAAACCATAATGTAGAAGTTGTGATACAGGTCACTGATGGGTATACGAATGGCACCCCTGCACATCTGCAACCATATTGCTGCTGCCTGGCAACTATGGCCAGACATGGCAAACACGTCAGTACACCATGTCCCACATGACATCTGTGTACCACGCACACACACACACACACGAGGAGCAAGTATGACATTGATGTCAGACACCATCAAGTGGAATGTACTGTATCTGTGGGCTGATGTGGATACTGTACAGATGGACTGCTGTCATGTTGTGACACCCTCAAGATGATGTGGTGGATTGATGTTACGCCTACACAAGATGTGCACAGGCCTGTAGGATGTCTAGTGCTCCACATCTACAATATGACCATTATACAAAGGCCATAGTTGGACCATGTGTAGCCATTGTACAACAGGGTGTACACACAAGCACATCATGTCTACTGTGCGTCTTGCTCCATGTCTCTGGCCAACCTCCATGGCCATGTGTGTACATGTGTTGGCCAACTTATTGTGACGGGCATCTATTTCACATGTCTGTGTTGTCCCATATGACATATATTCTCCACAGATGACAGGGTTATGCAGATAAAGGATGGTATTGTGGGATATGTTTTCAGGTTAGGTAGGCAGTGTCGCAGCCAGGCCACTAGATGCCATGGACATGTCAAGATAGCACATCACATTGTGTGACATTCATAGCAGGGCTATGATCCACACCAGTGAATCCTGTGGGCTGGCCATACTCCAGCCCACTGTGCAGTAGTTTGTATTTGCCACATGTGTAGTTCTGATCTGTAGTACACGTCCCTAAAGTGAACAGCACCTCTACCATTATATGCACAGCTGTCCACACATCTGGCAATGACAATTTGTGAGGATTCATGTTGGTAAGATGATTCACATAGCTTGAAAGTGTTGCACATGGGTAGTCATTGTGATGCATTGCAGGTCCGACCTGTATACTGTGACAGGACCATACATTATGCGTACATGTTGTAAATGGCCACATGGCAGATAGATTTGTGCATTACGATTCCTGATAAATAACAGTCTCACCTGCAATGGGCTGCTGTCGCAGCGGAACACCAGAGGTACCAAAATAGGAGTAACACAGCAGTATGAGCATAATCCACGCCTGTATAATGGCTACAGGGTGCAATGTGCATAACACATACACCAGTACATTACACTATACTATGGTGTATGCACATGTATGCATACACAGAGTAGCATACTATAGTATGCATGTGTGTATACATGCCTTGCATATGATGTTACATTACATACTGTACAGTGACACATGCAACTTTATGGAATATAGTTGTTATAGGTGCAGTACTGACTTACCAGGCAACTCCAGGCTCAGTGGTTGAAGACACCCACCTCCACAATATCAGCTAAGGCTTGTGGATGTGGTTCTGCAGGTGTCCCCAGGTTGGCCAGTAGCTCCTCGGTACATGTGAGTGGGGGCTGGGTTGGTGGTCCACCATCTGTTGCACCTTGTTCCCTGGTGATATTTTCACATGCTGTTTCGCCCATCTAATGAGGTCTGTACAGTGTCTGCGCACCTGCTGGTATGTGCAGTTGTGGCCACCAACATCATTAACCCTCCTGCGAAGTTCCATCCACAGGGAATCCCGCTGCTGTGCATCCTGTGGCACATGGATGAACAGGATATCATGTTTGTAGAGTAGGTATGGGATGAGGGCCTCATCTCCAAGCGGGTAAAAGGGGGTAGCCTTGCATGCAGCATACCTGGAAGACAATGATGGAGACAGGTCACAGTAACTCACAGAGACATACAGAGCTACAGCTGAAAATACATGTGTATCACATTTATTAAGTTTAAATAATTGTATTTGCAAACCTACATGACACTGGAGTGTTTGTGTCACACACGTGACACTCAATATTGAGTGGATATTATCACCATGTGTGTGTGTGTGTGTCACCTGATTACATTGCTCATACTCCATGTAGATGCTGTCTTGATGTGGGCATGTCTATTTGCTGTACTGGTGTTTCTACCTATCAGCATGTGGCTGGATGTGTCAACATTAATGCAGTCAACCTTGATGCTGTGTATATGTCACATATAAGGACTTATACTGCCTTAATAGACATGACATGTGACCCTTCAGACTTGCTCATATAAGGTTTTGCATGTATGTGTTCTGCCATATACATCTACATGGCACTGTACAGCAATTCAGCATCCTGCCATGTATTACCTGTGTTGCACGTGATACACATGAGACACTGGCTAGCCAGATGGGATTTGCAGGGATGGACCTTAACTATAGCATGTACAGTCAAAGTCAACTAGTGGGCTATATGACATGGGCCATGTATGAATCTAGGATGAAAGGTTACCTGACAGCAGCCGACAGGCGGGTCTGTGGGGCCAGGTGGAGCAGTGCCATATTACTGATCCACAGGATTAATGATACATATACCATGCGGTCTTCACATCATGTCTGAGAAGGGAGCAATGTGCAGCTTTGACGGACAGGAATGCATAGTATGGCAGGACTATGTAAAGTGTATGGGACAAGGATCTGTCCAGCATGTGGAAGGTGGATGTCCATGAAGTATGTGTTCGAGATCAGGATGAGTCTGTGTAGCATGTCCGACATCACTGGGTTGGACATGGATTTATTCAGGGTATGCATCATGCTACATAGTGGAGATGGGGAATGGGAAGGCTGGTGTAGGCCATCTGCACATGGCCAATACCCCTTAAAGGAAATATGTGATCTGATATGGGTCACTTGAGTGTTGTGAATGACTGGACAATGATCTCTAAATTCATGGATGGCACTATGTCATTATTAGGGTTGCCACATATGACTACCTGACAGGTCTGGTAATGTAGCTATCACAGGAAAGACAACTGCCCAGCTGCATCCCTTACACACGTGTCCATTATGTTGACCGCTGCCTAGGTGGTAGTTCATGGGTACAGGGTTATTAACATAGGGGTGGCAATGCAATATGTAGCTGTCAGATTGTGGCCATATGTCACACACACCTCACCCACAAAGCCCCTTCTGTATGTTGTCCACAACACTCCTGAGTCAGCTATTGCTCCTAGATCATAGTCATTCACATACTTCAATAGACAGATGCCTTCTGTTTGTCTGTGAGGTATGGACTACAAGAGGGAGAATAAAATTCATTAACCCTAACACACTGTAACTGCCACTGGTGTGATGAGCATGTATTATTCAGACACTTTCTGTAGTGTTGGTTCTGCCAGCAGTCCAATTGCAAAACACTCCTGTGACATAGGAATGTACATCTGGCATATCGAGTGTAGGTGGTACACAGTATGGGTGATGATGTCCTATGACTTGGCAAGGTTATGATATGCAGTGCGACATCAACATGTCATCTACATCTGTACTGCTGACATCAATTATTTGATCAAGGTTCATGGCCTTCCAGACCAGTCTCAGCAGGGTAGTAGTGCAGTACTTCCCATTATCAGTGGTGTCTCCCCCTTTCCGGGTTGTGATACCTGTTGGTGTGCACCATTCAGTGTGTACACAACCTGACATGGAGCTATGTTTTACATGATTTGTACGTGGAGAGCATCGTGTTTTGCCATATGTGTATGATGCAACCTGTGATGTGGACAGATCCCATGCAGATTGTACCTGCATAGTTGTGGGTACATGGGCCCTGTGGTGTACATGGATATATGCTTGTGTACCTGTTGGGGGGGGCATGTGTTTATGTTATCCAAGACCCTATCTGGATTGCTTATTCATGCTCAGCACTTGTAAGCACTACATAAGCTAATAATTACTAAAGCAATCAATCTTCCTCATTACCTACAAGTAAGGGTAAACAGGTTTTGTACATACTTTTCTCACTTGCTTAGAGTAAAATAGCTCTTGTACACACTTTCCTCACTTATCTAGGTGAAAGTAGTTCTATATTCAGGCATGTCCAAGAGTCAACTGCCAGTGTTCCCACCTATCTATCTGATGTATCTGGACATCTTGAGGCAATGTACACATTGCCTCATGTACACAGACACGCCTCTCCACCTACCACCCAACACTACAACTTGTGAGATATAAACTCATCTAGCCAAACTGGAGGTAAAGCTCTCTCCAACCAAGCCTGACCCTGACAGTCATGTGGAGAAGGTAAACATTTGCACCACACCACACTCATCACACAGTCTCACTGAATCGACCCTACCATTAACTGGGAAAACTATTTGTGTACCAACACATTAGCTCAACGCTTTCTGGAATTCATAAACACCAATGCCCTGAATCAACATATCCACACATCCACCAGGGGCAACAATATCCTAGACCTAGGCATTACCAACATGAGTGACCAGTGCTCCACACGAAGTCAACTCCTCATTGGTCCGATCTGACCATGAGCTGAACACCGTTGATATCCACATCCTGCCCCCACCCCCCATTAAGGGAACCACAGTATAATACGTCTACAAAGCCAACTACATGCTTCTTAAGACAGACATGGTGGACATCATGACACCCATGCAGATGGACAATACTGTTACAACTGCTGAATCCTACACAAATGCACTCTATAAGCACTTACACGAGTGCATGGCTTGTGCTAGAACCAAGATGACACTATTGCAAATGAGAATGCAACCCCATGCGTGGAGGAGCTCCCTGGTCAGCCTCAGTAAGAAGGTGAGATCCCTTATAAGGTCCTCCAAAGCTAGCTATGAAAACTAAACCTCCACTAATTCCAACAACCACAAAGCATTCTATAGCTATATCACATATCTTGATGTCAACAACCAGATCCGCTCTGAGTTACAGCACAAAGTCACGAACATCACATAACCAACTGATATTGGCAACATCCTGGCAGACCTCCCTCTTTAAAGCCAATATCACAGCATCCATGGGACCGGACAACATCCCATGCTGTGTTTTACATGAACTTCAGAACAAACTGGCTCCCCACCTACGCACCATGTTCAATAATAGCCTCACATCAGGCATAGTGCCCCCTGAATGGCACGCACAGCAACAATTAACCCACTCCACAAAGGTGGCACCACAACAGACCATGTGACCAATTTCTCTATAGGCCTGACTAGCCTGGTCTGCAAGGCTATGGTGCACATCATGAATCTCAGTCACAGAGACATTGGGTACCTCCAAACCTTTGACCCCTCCCAGTTTGGCATTGTTAAGGGCAGACCATGCCTCCTAAACCTGGTGGACTTCTTAGAGACAGTTACCAAGGCATTATATGAGGGTAAGGTGGTCCACACAGCCTACCTAGATCTCTCATAGGCTTTCAAGACCATTACTCCTTCTGGTATTATCAACATACACATCCGCCTGAACATTCATTAACCCCTACATCATGTGATGATTTGCAAAGTGGCTCACAGACAGAACCCACAAAGTGGGAGTTGCATACCCTAGGTCTGACTGCATACCAGTTACAAGTGGCGTCCCCCAGGGCTCAGTCCTAGGACCCCTCATGTTCGCTATATACTTCTCTGATGTACAGATAAGCACAGGAGGGCTTTGGCTGAAAAGGTTTGCAGATGACTGCAAGCTAGGGGACATAATTGTTTCCCCAGATGTTACAGACACCCTCTGGAAGGGTCGCACTGAGACGGATACCTTGTGTCAATATCATGGCGTCAAGCTGAATGCCTAAAAGTGCATAGTCATCCCCTTTGGATATAACTAATTACCCGCGGACTACCACATAGGTGCTAGTCCCCTACATACAGAAAAGGTAATAAGGGATCCAGGAACCCCAGTAGATAGCAATCTCTCCTTCGATACCCATAATGACAAGATGGTTAGAATATCCTTCTATATGGCCCCCCCTAATCTCTAATGGGTTATCATCCAGATCAAAGGAGGCCATTGTGACTCTCTACTCATGACTTATTAGACCCATTAAAAAATACAACACCCCATTTGGGATATACCTTACAAGACAACTACAACAGCTTGGAAGACCACAACAGTACCACACCAAGAGGATTATTGACCCCAAACAAATGACCTATGCAGCCCAACCTAAGAAACTCCAGCTGTACTCCATTGCATTCCGCATACTCACAGGTGATCTCTGCTTGACATACAAGACCCATGTCCAACCCTGTATTGCTGGATATGCTCCACCTAAACAGAGGCCCCTGAGAGCCACATGCTCTAGGGATATACACCTAACCACAACAATGACTAGGACGTGCTGGACGGATAGATTCTTGACCCCGACACTCCCCATGCTTTGGAACATGATCCCAATGTACATCAGGCAGGGCCCCTCACTAGCACTCTTCAAGGGAAACCTTGACGTGAGGATGGGAGACAGACCTGTACCCCGGGGATTACTGCAGTGGTTCTGCTGGACAGAGGCACAGGGAACTAATGGCTCTGCCGTTCAGAGGCACAGGGAACCAAACCTATGGGGGTGGCGAAAGCCAACACACTCTAGCTAGGCTTATAAATATCCTTGGTAAGACAGCCTAGTACCTTCCTTTGCACATATTACATGTCTTATGTGCATGGATAGTTAACTAGCTCTTCCATTTTTCTTTGCTATCATGCTGATAAACTGTCGGGTGACTAAAAGACATATATATCCTGTTATTGTGTATTGTAAATGCCAATAGACATAACTAATGTTTGCCTAACATAACAGTAATGCTATGTAGCTTGTAATACATATCTGCCTACAATACTGTACATTACACAGTTATTGGCACAATATCCCACAATGCAAATCATAATTGCACAGTGGCCCAACCTTCGACATGTTATTCTCAGTAATACACCCATACATATGGCTACAGTTACAATATATCAACATATACTATTCCCCTGTTACAGCACATACTTGTTGGACCAGCCCTGCCACTGACAGTGGCTGGTGAGGAGTATTTCTGTTCAAAACCCTTATATAGCATCCCTTGTGGTGTATGCGGTGTTTGCCTTGTGACCTACAGCAGTACACACAAATTCTACAAGTGTTACTATGCTCAACAATACATCACTACAAGATAACTGTTTCCACTATATGGATTGCGTGCACTTTAAATACTACAGAAAGGTACTACATACACAGACATAATGACTGTTCTACATACCTTATTAGTAACCCAAGGTGTCGTTAACTGTTGATTCAATCCTTTTCGGTTTGTGTTTCAATGTTATTTGTAACGTTCCGCTGGTATATACGGATGGTTTGAATGTATGATAGCCAGTCCTTTTCTAGTTACATATCGGTAACATGTGGTATCCTGTCCAACAATTGGTGTTCCAATGTAGTTAATTAGATGCACATCAGCTGTGCAGCTACTCCATTAGCCGATACCATGGCAACAGTGGTGTATAACTGAGTACTCCTTTTGGGCATTGTCCGTTTCCCTTACTTTCAAGGAAGACAGCCTGGATGTGTTGTTTGTGATATATTTCAACAGCTATATGTAGACACACAGAGATAGATTAGCTTCATGACTCCCTTGGATTGTGTGTAATGGCTAGACTATTTTGTTCTTAATGTGAGTACAGCTGTTATATTTCAGAACATTGCTACTTATGTAGGGTTTGTTTGTACCTGATACTTCTGCAGATGTTCAAGTCTGGCAAGGATGTTTGGGCAGCTCAAGGCTGTATGGCTATGCATGAACTGTTATGTGGTTTACAGTGTGCTCACCAGACATCCTTGATTTGGTGTACAAGTGTAGCATATTGTGCTGTTACTCAGTAATTGCTAACACATCCCAGTGTACACACAACCCTCTGAAACGGGATTAGAGCAAACAAACCCTGTAACATCAAGCAGCTGTTCCATTGTATAACAGCAGCTATTTCACATAGGGCCATGTTAGTGCGTCTCTGACAAGGTATGTTAAGGCTTCTGCAGATGTCGTACAGTGAGTGAATGATTTGTGATGTTATTATAGTTTGTATTGTAATATGTTTGGGTGTGAGGGTGATGTTGGTGAGTGTGCATAGCAGATTCAGGTGTGTAGGAACTGCTTTGATACATAAATCGATATGTGTGTGAGGGTTCCTTCCCTATTTGAAAACATATCCTTTTGTGGACTAATACTATGGTAATTGCAGGCTGATTCATTAAGGCACTGTTATGTGGTTCCTGTATAGCATGCGGGTGATGTTAGTCCTTGAATCCCTTCAGAAATACATCGGAATGCAATAAAGTGTTGCAACATGAAAGCTGTCTGTGTATTTCTGTCATAGGTATTTGCAGTCATCGTAGTTGTGTTGGTGACTGACCCTCTTTGGATAGGGTTGCCACCTTTTCATATGGCCATAGTGGGGCATTTTCGGGACTCACATCTGATTTTACAGGCAGACACAAACCCACGGCCAGTACAAGGGATTGAACTTTCCTTTCTTGCCTAATTATAAGCTTATTCTTGTAGCAGTTTAGTATCTTATCCTGTTTCCTGTACCATGTAGGTACTTTAGATACAGAAATAACTATTGTATGTAACTATTGCAGTACATATGGGACATAATTATGTCCTACAATTCCAGGACATTTGCCACGTTTAATATATTTGGTCAGGACACAACCGCCCAAAGAGGGACTGTCCCTCACAAAGTGGGACAGGTGGTAACACTATCATTGGCTTATGTCCATAGCACATATTTGTAATAGTGTATAGGCATATACTCTCCATATCCTTTGTTCATAAAGTTTGGTAGTGGCGGAATGTGTGATTGCTATGTACGTGTTATACACATATATGAACACTTCAACCGCTGTTTATGGGATACCTACGAGAGTACCAATGCACACAGTACCGGGCCCAGACTCCCATACCCCATATTACCGACCGCAACAGTAACTCGCGAAAGTAAAGAACATGGAACACACACGCACACACAGACACACTGCTACCCACCACATTCAAAAAACCATCCTACAATACGTATGAGCAGGTGGCCAAGCCCCCCCCTACATACCCCATGTAGGTGTCTGTGCCCCCACACCCCCCACTTTAACATTCTACCTCCTAGATCGCGCAGACGCACAATGCTAACCCACACCCACACATTACAGTCCCCCAAGAACACACACCACACCCAGAACACACACTTACACCCAATACAGCCCTAAGAAACACACTTACACACAGTAACCTACCTGAACCGCAACACCAGAAGCACTGACTAACTGTCCCTTAACATCGTGATTTTACACCTCGCGCATCTGGTGTTTCGGTACTGTGTTCTTTCGGATCTTAAGCCTCGGGATTACGCACGTCAGTATGTAAAGCAGTCAGTATCCCACTTATATGTGCCTCCATGGTAATGTAGATGTTAACCTATCTATATATCTACATATATATGTATATCCCCATATATAGACATAGCTCTCTCTCTCTCTCTCTCTCTCTCTCTATATATATATATATATATATATATATATATATATATATATATATATATATATATATATATATATATAAAACATACAACTTTCATTGGGTACATACATGCAGGCTTGTCCTATTTCAACACATTCCTACCTTTTGTGTTTTATCCTGTCAGTATACATGACTGCCATTGTTACATCTCAGGTAGCTTAAGGGGTATGTTATTGTGATGATTGTGTACATGGTTGCGTGTTCTAATCCTGGCAGTGATATCTTACCTCTCAGAGCAGGCACTGGTAGTGCAAGGGTGATTAACACACATTTCAGCGGTTGTGTGTTCCACATGTTTATTATTCTGTGGAGAACTACCTATATATGCAAGTTGTGTTTAAGGTATAATATGTAACATGTAAACATCTGTGAAGATTCCCGTCAGGGATACTACCCATTATTTGGAGCTACATCCCTGATTACATTATACAAAACCCCTCACTAACACTGAATCCTTGCAGAGTGGGTGGGGAACAGTGGCTACACCCCAGGAATCACACAATTGGCTCTGCTCCACAGAGGGACAGTTAGTTAATCGATGGGGTGGCGACAGCAGACACATTTTGCCTATGCTTATGAGTGGCCTCGGCAGTTGGGCATGTATCCACCTATGCATCTATGAACCTCGACATACAGTATGGACACATGCTGATAGCTTAATTTACTGTTCAGGTATTGACTTACCTTGTGACAATGGCGGTTGTGTGTACAATAGTTGAGGGCTACCTATGTAGGATGCACACAGTAGACCACCTATACATGACAATTTACAAGTGGTCATGTGTGTGTGTGCCATCCATGTTTGCTGTGTGTGCAGGTGGAGAAGGGTGTCAGTCCATGAGTGCCTACTGTGCTATACGTTCCCTCTTTGCCAAGGCATGGGCATACTGGGCACGCGTCCATCTGCCTACTGGGGCTAGCACAGGGTGTTCGTGGTCTAATTCCCTCTGTGCCATGTGGGTCCCTTGGCAATGGAGGTGGGCTGTGAGGGCCTTCACCATTCTGTCCCTGCTACAGCTGTTTCTGCAGGATCATATGGTGTAGCATGGCACATACTATGCAGATGTGGGCACACATGCCTGGAGAGTACTGCAAGGCTCCACCAGATATGTCCAAGCAACGGAACCGTGATTTCAGCATCCCAAACACGCGCTGTATGATGATTCTGGTTTCTACGCATGCCTCATTATGGTGTTCTTGCATGGCTGTGTGTGCATTTCCGATGGAAGCCATCATCCACGGTTCCAGTGTGTAGCCAGCATCCCCCACCAGGTGGCCATATGGGATGTCCCCTCTGGCAAATACCTGATACAGCTGTGAGGCATGCCAGATGTGGGAGTCGTGATAGCTTCCTGGGCTGCCAGCACACACATCCATGATAATGCCCTGGGCATTGCACACATCCTGGCAGTTGATAGAGGGGAATCCCTTGTGGTTTATGTAGCGCCTTACCCTGCTCACTGGGTGGTGACTATGTGTATGTGCGTGCAGTCTATTACACCCAGTACCTCTGGGTAGTCTGCCACATGGTGGAAGAGGTGCATATTGCTGGCCAACTCCTCCTGCATTCAGGGGAAGTATATGTGCTCATTGGCATGTGGTAGCAAGGCATCCAGGAACTGGTGAAGTACCCTGGATGCTGATGTCTGTGAGATCCCCAGGATATTCCTAGTTGGCCTTTGGAAGGTACCTGTGGCTAGTATTCTCAAGCTTACACATACCTTCGTGTCCACTGGGATGGGTTCCCCTCTGTTACTTTTGGCTCTGAGGTGTGGCCGGCACAGCTCAACAAGTTGCAAGTCGCAAGACGTTCCTTTCGTGGGTCCGAGTAGTGTGGTGGAATATATCGCAAAAGATGCAGAAAACCCTTTTGAAAATATCCAGGACATTGAAATTGCTGACGAAGTAAGTAACACGGTGGATTCTGATTTTCAGAATCAAAAAAGCTGTAAACAAAGTATCTATGAGCTTGAAAGACTAACTTTTAAACATGTAAACCTAGATTTGGAAATCTGTTATCTTGCTGAGTGTGTCCCACAAGGTCTTCGCTACAGTAAATTTCCAAACTGTGTAGCGTTTGGGGACAGTTTGTATGAAGAACTGACTAAAATTGATGACGGCTTTGATTAATCATTATACAAAGCAGCTACAAGTCTTAAAACAACAAATGACTGATTTAGACTCTAAAATTAAGAACTTTGCTTGTTTTTCTACTTTTACGAGTTTGTGCTCCAGCATTACTGCTAGAGCAGACCGGCAAAGAGCGACGATCATTTCAAGAAAGCAAAAGAAATTAAAAAGGGACATTACAGCATATGCTAACAAAAAAGCTTATGTTTTGGTATCACATGTTGACACAGAATATATGCATGATACTAATTGTAATAACAAGCATATTGTGGACTCAAATGACAAAAGAAATGTGTCTGGCTCTAATAGTAGGTTGAGCAATAATGGTGGGGCAAATAATATCGAAGCCCCTATCTTAGATAATTGTGATAACTGTGACAGGAATGGTCAGGTTGCTAGTGCATCTAACAATGATAGTCACACAGTTTCTAATAATACCACAAATACGGACAATAACTGTGGTGACAATGGATCCAATGGAGGTCCTTTTTTACTCGACAAACAGGGGAACAAACGTGGGCCAACTTGGAACAAAGTGGTTCAGAACAAACCCAAGGGAAGGCTGAGAAACAGAAAGAGATGGTAGGGGCAGTTCCCTTAAATTCATATGAAATACAGATACACAACTTGTCAAATATGGAAATTTCTGAAGAGACTACTAGTCTCTTACAGAAAGGTTTGTCTTTTATTCCTTCCAATCATTTTAATAAGACAAAAACCATAATAGATTTCAGATTAACACTTAGGAAATTAAATCTTAAATACATTATGAAAGACATTACAACAATCTCTACACAAGAAGGTCCCAAGAAAGCTAGTACCTTTAATCCACCACTAGTGGGCACACTTCAAGTTTTTCAAAACATATATGAGGAAGCTATGAGAAACATAAATGCCACTAGCTTTCCTGAGAATTTAAGTGAGCCAGAGTTTAACGGCTCTGAAAAACTTAAAAGACAACACGGACATAAGAATTATGAAGGCTGACAAGGGGGGGCAAAATAGTAATTATGGAAAATTCACAATATATAAACTCAATGGAAGCTTTGTTAATGGACAAACATGTCTATCAAGAAGTAGATACTAAGATGATACAAAAAAGTTTTTTAAGATTAGATACTACTTTATTTGATATGTTTAGTCAAGATGAAATAGACTATGCAACATATAGTTTCCTATTAGTTGAATTTCCTAAAATGGGAAACATGTTTGGTATCCCAAAACTACAAAAAACCTGTTTGATCCCCCTTTTAGGCCAATTATCTCAGCCCCCAAATGTAAGACAGAAAATATCTCCATTTGGTTAGATTACACTTTGAATCCAATAGTACAACGTTCTAAATATTATTTAAAAGACTCTTGGCATCTATTGGAACAGCTTAGAGAATTACAACCTCTGACATCTGAATTCTTTCTTGCTTCCTTGGATGTACAATCTTTATACACTTGTATTAATCATGAATTTGGAATTGAACATTTAAGACAATATTTGGTTGCTAACACAAATTTAAGTAATATTAAGGTTAACACCATTTGTAGTCTTATGGAATGTGTATTACAAAACAACTTTTTCAAATTCAATGATAAATTTTATAGGCAAGTTTCGGGTGTGGCAATGGGGGCAAGGGTAGCTCCGGCCTATGCAAATCTGACTATGGCACAATGGGAAAACACTTTCGTGGCAAATTCTATTTATAAAGACAAGATAATCTTTTACACCAGATACATAGATGATCTGTTTTTTCTATGGAATGGTACCTTACAGGAATTTCATGACTTTGTTCATTATTTGAACAACACTACAAATTGTCTAACATTCACTGTTGGTGAATTTGGAACTAACATCAATTTTTTGGATTTACATTTAAGTTATGACAATGTACTTAAAAAATTTTCAAGTTCCATATATAGAAAACCTACATTTGCAAATCAGTATTTGCACAAAAACAGTATACACCCTTACCACATGAAGAAAGGGGTTATAAAGGGTCAATACATTCGTCTAAGCAGGTTGACATCTGACAATGAGATTTTTCTGAGTGAAACAAATAATCTAAGGATTTTTTGTCAATAGAGGTTATAAGTTGGCATGGTTAAAAACAATAGAAAGAGAAGTAACATTTCTTCGTGAGACCACAGCAAGGCCTATTTTAACAGTAGGGTCACTGATCACAGAAGTAACAACTATGAACAATAAGGAATTTAGTGGTTCCTTTTGCTACCCATTTCTAATGAGATGTGGCTTATTAAAGACATTATTGTAAATAACTGGAAGATTATCTTGGGCAACCAAGATTTAGCTACATTTTAGGCATTAAACCAATGTTCACTTTCAAAAAGTAGTTAATCTAAAAAGTATACTTGAGAAAAGGAAAACAGATGTACTACAAATAGAACGGTGTCATACAAACTAAAGGCACCTTTTCTTGCCACTGTTGTAAACAGTGTAGATACATCACTAATTCATCTTTTGTACACTTTAAGCATTTACGAACAACACATTGGTCAAAACAGTATTTTACATGTCACAGTACTATGGTTGTTTATTTTGCTCAGTGCCAAACATGTCCAAGTTATTATGTGGGAATGACCACAAGAGCCTTGAAAGTCAGAATTAGTGAACACATTTTGGCTATAAAGAAAAAAGACACAAATAATGCATTAGCAAGGCATTCTATCATTTGTAATGAATTTAAAAAGTTTACATTTGCTGTTCTAGATAGTGTAAATAGTGTAACATTTGGTGGTAATTTCAAACTTTTATTAGAATGTAAAGAGTCCTTTTGGCAAATATTTTTAGAGCTGACAAATTTCCAGGTCTCAATGAAACTATAAATATGAGATGTTTCCTGGAAATGAATTCATAATTTTTATTGTGATATCACATATTCAAATGATATAGTTATATTAGTGTTAAACATATACCTGAGAAGTATTTATTTAGGATGTTTTAAGAGTTCATATGTACTATATATAGTTTTCAGTAATTTTTTATGGTATGTCTTTAAATTTCATTCATTGCCATCAATTATGTATGTATATTAATTGTGATTGAATAGTACTTAAACAGGTGTATGGATGGTGAAGTTGTTTCTGAGGAAGTTCACAGAAGATTAAAGTGAATGAAAGCGCTAAAAACAACTTGTGGAGTCTCATAATTTGCTGCTGGGTTTAAGCTGACTTCGTTTTTCCAGAGTTACTTGGTTGCAGTGTCTTTCTGTTCTTTGAAGTTGCTGTACAATGTCTCTGTCCACCCTGTAACACTATCTCCAGATCATGTAGCTCCTGGTAAGTTACCCTGGGTCTGAACACTCTTCTCCTCCAGTGCCTGAGATGGTTGTCAGCATCATCCTCCACACCACCATCAGTCTCCAACACATGCTGGTGAATCAAAGCTATGGTATCCCCTAACATGTACACATTAAAAGTTCCCCATCTGTATACACCAATGGTGCAGAGTGGCTGGGAATACACAAGTGTGTGTGAGGCTTTCAAACCTTATACTACTGTGCAATGGATGATGCTGGTGTAATTGGGTGTGTTTGTGCTATTCCAGCTGCCTGGTATCTTAATTATTGGTTTTACAGCAGGTACTGCGATTGTGGGGCCTTTGGTGTTGACTTACGCTTGGCTGCCAGGATTCATCTATTGCCCTTTACTTCAATTTTCAACCCGATTCCCCTCCCATTGTCAGGCATGCATCCAGCTGACGGCTTTCTTGTTTTATACTTTCACAACCCAGGATTGTGTTGGGAAATGTGTTATGTAGCTGATCTACTGCAAGTTGCTTTGTTCTGCTGTGACAGTTCTCTTTTCTTTGCAGTAAAGCACCTCCCCTTAACTGTTCTGTAGGTAGCTGCTGGCAGTCTTGTTAGCTGTTGTCTATGGCCCACTGTGAGTTCCTAGGTGTTAATTACTCATTTGTACTCCAATTACCATGCTGCAGCATTTCCTTATCGTCTTCCTGTATCCTTTCTGTTTCAGCTGTGGTGCGCACCACGCACAGCCATTTACCGGGTTTCATGTGCGTTTTCATCCACGTTCACATGAACTTTCAGTTACCTTGTGTGCTCTCAGCTAAGCAAAGCTATGGCTACTTCCACACCCCTATCCTGTGGCTTTGCTTAGCAACAGGCAACATGGATTAGCAATGATCCAATGTACTTACAGCTACGGTGGTGCACCCCTCTCTTGATGTCATATTTATCTCCAGGCCACTCCTCAGTGTTGTACCACTACGCCATGTGGTACATCCTTACGCCGGTGGGGCATTTGCAATTCAGTATTACTTGACTCATTTGCATGCCATTGACTGCTAATTCCTAGTTACCGCACGTAACACTGTCACAGACCCTTGGCAACCCTTGCTCCATGGTTGTGGTGTAGCATGTGTGCCATTGACTGTTATGGGGATATCATGAATTGTGTTACATTGCAGATTTATGACATCTAAATATATTTTCCTTGTGATCCCATTTGCGCACAGATGCACTGCGGTTTTACTTTGCGTTAGTGTGGCTATGACATTAAATGTTATTTTTTATATGTTGTGCATGTTTTTTTATGCCATTGACTATATATTTAGCAGTTGGCGTATATTAACATTATAATACGCAAGTCAGGTCCACTTTCATGGCTCCGATTTTATGTTTGACAAAATGTAAACTTTTTTTGGTTTACATTTCTACATGCTTACGCTATGCCTGCACCACTTCATGAATCGCTATATACCTTCATTTGCATGCTACACTGCTGTGCATGGGGTAATTAGCATACATGCACTGGGAGCTGTGCAACTCTGGCGTACGCTGGTAGTGCATGTGGAAACAGCTCATACCTGAATCGCTCGGCAGCCATATTTGGCGCTAGATCGCCGACGCTACTCCGGCGCCTAGCGCAAGCTTCATGAATCCCGGGGATTATCTTGTACATTCTTTATAATGATTGCGATACAGTGAGTAGTGCGATCTTGGAGTTAGCATATTTAATTTATGGGGGGTGGGGGCAGAGCCCCCCACATGGGGGGTGCAGGGGGGCTTACCCCCTGTAGAAATGTAGTAAAAAGTGTGCTTGGTGTTGTTATATGTAGAGGGGATGTTATTGTTATGTGATTTGTAGTGTTCTATGTTCTGATGCACATTTGTGATGTTATGAAATTCAGTGTTATGGGATTTAGATGTTTTGACTAGATAGACAGACATATGTCTATGTTAGATAGACTAGACATAGATTAGACTAGACAGATTAGTACTAATCTATGAACCTATGAAGTAGACCCCACAGTACACACCCCCCAGGATCAGCCAATCAACATTGTAGAAACAGTCACATTCAATAAAAGACATATTACAAGCCATTAAGCGCTTTTAAAATTATAAATACTATCTCCTTTGAAGATTTACCCACGATTGGTGTGGTTTAATCATGAGGGCAAAGCCTGAGTGATTAAACAAAGGCAACCGTGGGTAAATCTTCAATATACCACAACCATGGAGTCAGTTATTGCTATTATACAATGACATTTAAGAAACAAAAAAATATAACTTTTTTAAATAATGTCTTTGTATAACGGCGGATTACTGTTCTTCCGCTAGTTGTGGTACACTGCTTGTTCCTTTTGATGTACTGCGTATGCCCAGTACATCAAAGATTTGAAACGGAAGCAATGGAGAAAAGAAAGTCTCCGTTGCTCCGTTCTCTCTGTCTTTTTTTTTTTAGTTTTTTTAATTGTAAAAAAAAAAAAAAAAAAAAAAAAAAAGTTTTGGGGCACTTCATACCAACGGATAAAAGTCTGGGCGACCGGACCTTTTTCCGTTGGTATATTGTGGGGTCCACAATGGGCACGCTGGTTGGGCTGGGCCAATCAGCGTGCACGTTTTCCGATAGTAATAGGGAGTCATTGTATAATCTTTTAATTACCTCCTTAGTGCTTTTAGTCTTAAAAGATACTGAATATTTATGGCTTCATTGAGCCCTGGCCATGAATGCACATTTAAATGCGTTTGCCATGTTAACTTAGCCTTTTCAAGTAGCAATGGCCAGGCTCCACCTCTGACATTTTTCTAAAATTATAGATTTAAATCTATGACCCGAATTAATAGTGCAATGTTTTGCTAAAACGTTAGTTTCTTTAAGAGACCTTATATCACCTAAGGTGTTCACAAATCCTATTTTTTAACCTGTGTTCCATTTTACCTACATAGAAACATAGGCAATTGGAACATACTGCACAGGTACTACTTTTTCTGTGTTACAAGACAATCGATCATAGATTTTAATTTTATAATTATTAACCTTAAATTCGCTATCTTCCAAAATGTGAGAACAGCATTCACACATCCCACAGTTATACATTTGGCCTATTCTTTTTAATTCTCGAGGATTCTGTAACATATTTTTAAGGTTTAAACCTCTTTTATAAATAAGAGAAGATTTTTCTCCTATATGTTTGTCTCAAATCTCTGACATCACTCACAATGTCCCAGTTTTTAAATATAATATTCCTTATCCTAGAACTATCAGTAGTAAACGTAGAAATAAATGCCTTACTTGGATCTTTTTTGTATTCATTAGATAAGCTCACTATGCTCCTTACAAGGAAACTAGAGATTATCTGAAACAATACGACTTCGATAACTACTTCGATAACTACTCGACGCTACTTCGATAACTACTTGATACTACTTCGATAACTACTTTGACCTGCATTCTCTGGCCCATTCACTGATTTTATACCTAAAACTGGATTAGTGCCTTGCAGCTCCTTTTGTTTATTACTTCATTTCTTAATTTATCAACCAAGTCTATCGGATATCCTCGTTTCCGGAACATACTTAAGTTGTCACATTCTTTTAAAAAACACTCCCATTCTGTGACCATTCGTACTGCATGTCATTGATTCTTTTCAGGAAATCCCACGAGGCAATACATAATAAAGGTTCATTATAGACTTGCTGTTTTAGTTTCTTATCTAGATATTTGGCAAGGGGGTATTGTAATTGAACCCCTTGCGTCCACTATAGGACGCATTGGTGGTTGAAAAAGATTTTTATGCAACTTCAGTACATCAGAAATGACTGGGGTTATTGGATACATTATATTTTGGTAGCTGTATTCTTCTATCCTAATAGAGCCATCTAAAAATAGACTGTTCAAAAAAACCCTTATTTTCTTATATGTTTCATTTAATTCATTCAATGGACTCTTTTTATAAGTATGACTATTCAAAATATGTTGCATTTTTGCACTGTAATCATATTTATTCATTACAACTAACCCCACCCGTTTCTCAGGTTTTATAAACCTAGCCCCATTCTCACTTCTTACGATTAAATCTGTTAATTCTTCACTGCTTCAATTGTTATAAGAATTAACTCTAGAGCTCTGCTGAGCATATAATGCTCTAATATCTAGTTCGCACATTCTTTCAAAAAGCTGAAGGGTCGGGTGAAGAGGGGGGTTAAAAATACTATACACTTTAATTAGTATAAATTTCCTTATTAGAAAAAACTAAACTAAGATTAAGTTTTCTTGCATACTGCTTTAATTCAGTCAAAACCTGAACCAAATTAACTGGTTTAGATGGCATAAAAGTCAATCCTTCCGACAATAATTCATAAATGCCTGCATCCAATGTTAAGTTTGAAGAGTTATACGCTTTAAAAATCACCAGTACTATTATATTCTATTGTCACTGGTGGCAAAACAGTGACTTTCCACTTCATTAATAAGTGGAAAAAACTGTTGCTTCTTGCCTCTCCAGGAACCCCTGCTGTTGCCTCTGTATGAATTGGTTGCTCCCCTCCCTTGTGGGTGACCGGAATAGTGGGGCCCACATTTATTCCGATTCACTTGCTGTTGACTGATCATGCGCTCCGAGCACCTGAGGTGAGGATATTATTCTTAGTCTAAAAAATCCTCTTCCTGAGACACTGCCATTAAAGCATTATCTTCAATGTGTTTGTACTGGTGTCCGCTTCTTCCATACTGGTGATTGTGGGGGTGGGGCATGTGCTGTGCCATTAGTATTCTCAGTACGTCGCTAGTAAGCTTTTTGTTTGTTTCTAACCTTTATTGTTTTCATTTGTTCATCTATGGAATGGAATTACGTGTGGAGGCATACTTATTTTCAAACGATGGGTCTTGGGTAATGGTTTTATCAAGAATAACACTTTCTTTACTTAATGTTTCTATTATTTCCTCATTGTTTTAATAAAGTACAGTTTTGTACCTACCATAAATGTAGATGTTCGAAGATCCACATTGCTGCAGTCCTTACACTTGGGTAGTCCGCTGTCCTCGGTCGGCCCGAATACCAAAGTATAAGGCTGACGTCGGTCAAGGCGCTTAAGACTGACATCAGGACGTCAGGGTACAAATGCGCATGACCGACATCATATCCTCAGTCTTTTCTTGCCCCAGATGTCAGAAGGCCCTAAAAAGAAAGGCTAGAACCAAAAGACAGCAAAAAACCAACTAACCACCCCTGCACCAAACATATTTACAATATCTACAATATATACACAACCCAAACCACACAACCACCTCTAACTACAGAGGGGAAGGAGGGAGGGTAAATTGGACTGCAGCAATGTGGATCTTCGAACATCTACATTTATGGTAGGTACAAAACTGTACTATGTTCTTCATCTCACATTGCTGCAGTCCTTACATTTGGGTAGAATCCCAAAGCAGAGGTAAGGGAGGATGGCAAAACTAGAAAGCATTAGGAGCTGCCAAAATGCCCTGTAAAATTGCAGTGGCAAAACCAGCCCTAGATTTAGAGTAAAGTGGAAGGTGGTAATGCTTAGAGAAAGTATGCACTGAACTCCAAGTAGCTGCTTCCAAAATATCCTTAGTAGCCACCCCCCTCAAAAAAGCTGTAGAGGTGGCAGTAGCCCTAGTGGAATGAGGCCTAATCCCTGCTGGAATCTCCTTACCATGATGGGAATAACAGAAAGCAATACAAAACCAATCCACTTAGAAATAGTTTGTTTTGAAACAGGTTTGCCCTGAGAACTCAAAGCAAATGAAACAAATAACTGCTGAGACTGCCTGAATCCTTTAGTTCTGCTCAAATAATATCGCAACTGCCTGTGTATATCCAAAGTGTGCAAAATCTTTTCCCCTTTATTTTGGGGATTTGCATAAAACGTAGGCAAATGAATAGTTTGGTTTAAAGCCACACTAGAAACCACTTTAGGCATAAATGAAGGATTAGTACGCAAAGATACCCTATCCTTATGGAAAATTAAGAAAGGCTCAATCGCCATAAGGGCCTGTAATTCAGAAACCCTTCTCAGAAGTAATGGCCAACAAAAAAGCAGTCTTCCATGATAAATATTTCAACTCAGCAGTAGCTGCAGGCTCAAAAGGTTGTAGAGTGAGTTTCTCCAACACAAAATTGAGATCCCAAGCAGGAGTAGGAGCTCTACGTGGGGGTCTTATATTCTTTGCCCCTCTAAGGAATTGCTTAAACAAAGGATGAGAAAACAAAGGTGGGTCACAGTCATAGTGAGCAGAAATTGCTGCAGCATGAACCTTAATAGAGGAGAAGGACAACCCTTTGTCCAGTAACTCAGTAAGGTATTGAAGAGCCACACTTAAATTAGGCTTAGAAACATCAAAGTCCTTTGCTGTACTCCAAAACAAAAATCTCCTCCATTTATCCGCGTACACTTTTCTTGTACTAGGCCTTCTGGCCTGCAAAATAACATTCAAGACTTGTTGTGGAAGCTGAGACCCTCCAGGGTTTAAAACCGAATATGCCAGGCTGTCAGATGAAGAGAGTGAAGTTTGACATTGAGTAAATGACTGTTCTCCTGAGACAGCAGGTGAGGAATTGAAGGCAAAGGCCATGGAGGCTCCTGTACCAGACTTCTCAGTAATGGGTACCAGTGCTGTCGAGGCCAATCTGGAGCTATTAAAATCATGTTTGGCTTGTCCTGTCTGGCCTTCATGAGTACCTTTGGGAGGAGAGGCAGAGGTGGAAAGGCATACACGTGAAGATTGCTCCAATTGAATGAGAGAGCATCCACTTTCCAGGCTGTGGGATGAAACCTTTTTGTGCAAAACTTTGGCAGCTGGTAGTTCAGTGGAGAAGCGAACAGATCTATGTCTGGAGTTCCCCATAACACTGTCAATTTCTGAAATACATGAGGATCCAATTTCCACTCGTGGGGATCCATAATTTGTCTGCTCAACACATCTGCTAAGGAGTTCTGTGCTCCTGGCAGAAACCTTGCCTGAAGATTTAGCTGTAAACTGAGAGCAGTCTCCCACAAAATCATTGCTTGTCTGCATAGAGGATAAGAATGCATTCCCCCTTGCTTGTTGATGTACCACATGACAGTTGTGTTGTCTGTTAGAACCAACACCTGTCCTGGGAGAAGTAAATCCTTGAAAGCTATTAATGCAAATTGGACTGCTAACATCTCCTTCAAGTTGATATGTAGATGTTGAAGTCTGGCAGACCACGTGTCTTGTACCCATTTTCCATTTAGATGAGCTCCCCAAGCTTTGTCCGAGGCATCTGTCGTTAGAATCTGACTCGCCTCTGGCCGGGTCACAGAGAGTCCCTTGTTTAGGTGACATTCCTGAGCCCACCACAAAAATTCCTTTTGAATACAAGGTATTATCTGAATGACAGTGTCCATATCTTGGCAGTGTTGTGTCCATACATTTTTGAGATACCATTGTAGCTTCCTCATATGCAGTTTGGCATTGGGAAGTACCAGAATACAAGATGCCATGAACCCCAAGGCTTGAAGGACTGTCCTTGCAGTCAGCCTGGACTGACGAGACAATTGATGGAAGTAAAGAGAAAGATTCTTTTGTTTGTCCGGGGTCAAAAAGGCCATCTGGGATGCTGTATTCAGTCTCACACCCAGAAAGCACATGTCCTGAGAAGGTACTAGACTGGACTTTATTTCGTTCACAGAATACCCCAGGCATCTTAACACTGCTATCACATACTGTAAATGCTGAAGAAGTTCGTCCTTTCCTTGGGCCAGAATCAGGCAATCGTCCAAATAAGGATAGATTTGTATTCCCCTTAGCCTGAAGAAAGCTATCACTGGAGCCAGAACCTTCGTGAACACTCTGGGTGCAGTAGATAAGCCAAAGGGCAATGCAGAGAATTGATAATGTGAAGTCCCAGCCCGAAAACGCAGGTACTTCCTGCAACTGAGCCTGATAGGAACATGAAGGTAAGCCTCCTTGAGATCCAGAGTCACCATCCAATGATCTTTGCCCAGCAGAGGTAAAAGCTGTTGCAACGTCAGCATTTTGAACTTGGGAATGTCCAGATATGTGTTGAGGATAGATAAATCCAAAATTGGTCTCCACGTGTCCCCTTTCTTTGGTACTAGGAACAGGCGAGAATAAAATCCTAGGCCCACTTCTGGCAGAGGTACCGGTTGTATGGCCCTTATTTGAAGTAGCAGAGAAATATGTTTGTGAGCCTCTAGTCTTTGCTGAGGAGGAACGTCTGGCATGCCTTTGAAAGGAGGTAAGGTATGGAAATAAAACCTGTAACCTTGGTGAATGATATCCAGTACCCATTTGTCCTGGGTAATCAAATTCCAATTTTCCTTGAAGAGTGCCAACCTTCCTCCCAAAGGTGCTGCCAGGCAAGAAGGATCTGGCAGCTGAAAAGGTAGGTCATTGGGCCTGTTTACGAAAGGACTGGCCCCTGCCCTCACCCGAAGATTGTGCAGGTGAACTCCCTGTTCTAGGTCTGAAAGAACTCTGAGCTCTGCCCCTACCACGTCTAGATCTACCCCTAGACTGGGAATCATAAGAGGGATACGTCCACCCCTTAGCAGGCCAATTCCTACTAAACTTTGGAGGCTGAACTTGCAAAAAATCTTTAACAGCCTGCATAGACTTAGCCTTGTCTTCCATTTTCTTCAAGACTGACTACAGGTGAACCAAACAACACATCAGACTGTAAAGGAGCATCCAAAATCCGTGTCTTAACATGGTCAGATAAATTCTGATCCCTAAGCCAGGCGTGCCTGCGAAGAACTGAACCAGTGGCAGCCACCCTAGACGAGGCCTGTACAGCATCAAAACCACATTGTAAAGAATGCTTACCCACCTGTTCAGAGACATGCACCAAATCTTGTAATTCTTTACATTCAATGCCTTCTGCCAGAGCATCCACCTTAGACTTCAATTGAGAAAGTAGATAGTTTTGATATTTCAACATATGAAACTGGCAATTCAAAGCCCTCATAGCTAAGGTAGAAGAAGTATAGACTTTCTTACCCCACCTATCCAAAGCTCTGGCCTCTTTATCTGGAGGAACCGGATTTTTCACAACAGAGGCCTTGACACCCTTAGGTCCCTGACTAACAGTTTCTGGGTCCACCCTAGGAATCTTATAAAGATATTTATGAGCCTCAGGCACCCTGTAATACCTATCCGGTTTAACAGGAGCAGGAGGCAGAGAATCAGGATTAAGTGAAGCCTCTGCAAACACATCTTCCACAACATCCAGAACAGGGGGTATAGCCAAGGGCCTATGCTGGGGTAAAAGCAAAAATTCCCTAAGCCTTTTCCTGGAATCAGAGAAGTCCTGACCTTCCCACTTAAAATGTTCCCTCATGGAATGAAGAGTCTCTGAAAAAGAAAAATCCTCTGGAGGAGAAGCAGAAGGAGTCGAATCATCTGCATCAGAATCAGAATAAGGAGAGTACTCCTGCAAGTCTTCAGCCGAAGACTCAGAAACATCTGAAGCCTGCTCAAAACTCCCCAACTCTGGTTCCACCCTAGGCCTCTTATCAGGAGGGGGCATAGAACCTCTAATCAGAGTAATCAAATCTTCTGCCATTTTAAGCATGTGCTTCTTGGGTACAGACCCTGCTGAACTAGGAGTGACACCAACAGAAGCTAAACCTGGCCTGCCTCTGGGAAAAGGCTTGGAAACAGAAGGAGAGGGCCTAACCACTCTAGGAAGGGAGGGGAGAACAGTAACCTGAGAAGCCCCTTCAGCCTGGCCTGCCTCCTGAGAGGCCACATCCTGCAAAATCAGAGTCTCCCCCTGGGACTCCAGAGAAGCCTCCGTCGGAACCACCGGTTCCAGTGACGCCTCTAAAGAACCGGCGTCCGGAACGGACGACTCATCTTGCCTGGGTTTAACTGCTTTATCTTTGCGCTTCTTCGAAGAAGCGGGCGCCGGAGTATCAGACGGCATATTATAATTGCACCGCTTCCCGAAGACCAGCCTAGCACAATCTAACCTTCGCTTAATAGTGCGTTTATTGAACCTAGCACAAAAGCGACACCCAACAACGTCGTGCTCAGGCCCCAAACAAGGAATACACAAAGAATGATAGTCCCTATGCGGTATCTGTTTCCCACAAGAAATACAGTTATTCACTTTTCTGACATCCGGTAAAACACTGAGGCAAGAAAAACCAAAATATTCCCCAGCAGTACTTAGCCAACTTTGATTCGGTCTGAAACTCCGAACTCGAAAAATTTCAGAACGCCGAACGGCACTTGCAACTCTGCTTCTGCATCGGACCATGCGGCAAAAAAGACTGAGGATATGACGTCGGTCATGCGCATTTGTACCCTGACGTCCTGATGTCAGTCTTAAGCGCCTTGACCGACGTCAGCCTTATACTTTGGTATTCGGGCCGACCGAGGACAGCGGACTACCCACGTGTAAGGACTGCAGCAATGTGAGATGAAGAACATCCAGTTCCATGTATTTAAAACTGTGTTTGTAAAATAAGTGTAATAAATCACTATGAAAAGCAACAAGTCCTGTAGGAAACCGCCATGTGCGTAATACTTTAGGGACCATTTTTAACCTTAAACATTCTTTAAAGTAGGCCTCGTCCATTTGTAATTTTTAAATTTTAAGTAAATCACAATCAAAGTCACTCAGTTTCTAATTTGTATATACTGGTACTAGCATTATCATTAACACAGTTTTTGTTTTCAACCAGTCATTTAAGGTAGGAAGAATGTTACCCCACCCCTCCATCACATTAACTGCATTACGTGTTGTATCACTATTAACTGCCACTCTCAGGTTTGGTCTTGCAGTTAAATGTTGCTCCAAGTTGGTACCAGAGTTGTTTCTCAATATATTATTTGCTGATAAATCCTGGGGTTGACTGCACCTATTAACGTATGTAGACATTTGTGATAATGGCAATTGTTAGACTCGCTCAATTCTTTTGGTTAATTGCTGTATTAGAACCGCAAGATCCCCAGTCTACTCTTCCAGCATTTGGGATAGACAAGTTTGTGAAGACTCCATTAGCTTTCTGAACCAAGGTGCCAAAAGCACTACTCAAATGCTCCAAAACCACCAACAAACCAGAAACAAATAAAAATCCAAGGCACAGAAGCAAAATAGTTCTGTAATAGTAGTTTAGTTTACATTCCACTCCAAGAAATGTTACACTTATAAAACGGTTAAATTCAAAATATAAAATCAAACGTAAATGCTTTTGTTCCTAAAACAATACAAGGAACTTCCTCAGACAATTGTAAAAATACATTACCAACTTTAAATAGCATTTTTCTTAAATACGTAGAATACATCATAATAGACATCCCCAGGATCAGCCAATCAACATTGTGGAAACAGTCACACCTTTAATAAAGACGGATATATTACAAGCCATTAAGCTCTTTTACAATTATAAATATCATCTCCTAACAATGAAAAGCACATAATTGTGTTTACATTACCCAGGACTCTCTCCTAAGTTTTGGCTGATAGTAGCTTTAGCCTTGTTTCTATATATCCCAGAACATCACTTATAAAGTGGACAACAAAAGCTTAAACATCACATGGCCTACTGTACATAAAATAGTGCAGAAGTCTATGAATGCTGATCTTAGATTAAAGGCTATGAAGCTAAGCTCTAAAATAAGAATGGAAACTCACCTGCAATGTTGGCCAGCGTTTTGTGCTCCTTTCCGGCTAATTTAACATACACCACTTCATTGTTAAACTGTCCGATTCCATGGAAGGACATGCTGATGGTTTCACCCTTCAAGATCTCATCCACTTTACTCTGGCACTGTTGCAAGGCAGAGACACCCCTTAAATTAATGAAAAAAGATAATTATACGTTTGATGCATCCTGCTTACATTAAGGAATTATATTGAATAAATTAAGTAACGCTGATGCATTATAAAAACATTTTCTACTCTAAAATGGCTTCATCGGCTGTAGTAACCAAAACCAGATATCAGCAGATATAACACGTTATTTTCATTCCTCTAGTCAAGATCTTAGCTTAGAGTTTGTGTCAATTCACATACAATTCACCATGTTTGAGGAAAAAGAGATTGCAGATGATATCAAGATTTAGTAGGAACTGTGCAGCAGATTCAGAATTTATATAAATTTGTTAATATTGCCTCTGGGTTTTGTAGCTAATTTTAAGTTTTGTCTGTTTAAAAATTCTGCAAAAATGAAATGAAAACAATTTTCTAAACTTCTTGAACAGGGAGAGAGTGATTTGCTAACCTCCTCAGATTCAGTCCATGAGGGTAATGAAGCCACAAACCACTGCTTTTATTAAACTTTTGTTCCGCCAACCAGCAGTTGCATTGAAAACATATTTTTTCATGTTTTCTAGATCACTACTTCTGAGATCGAATTATTTCTAGGACACCTACTACTCAGAATGAAAATCTACACCTCTTATGTGTTTTGTAGTCTTGCCTCCCATCCCTTTAAACCGTGAAAGGCTTGTACTATTGTATACAGCCTACCTTGCAACACAATGAACCTGCTCAAAACCTGCTGATGAAGTATTTATCATAGCTTGCATGCTTGTACTCACAGTTGGGACTAGAAGAAAATATATAGGAAAAAATATTTGGCAATTGTAGATATGACATAGATAGCAGTTACCTGCTTAAATACTAAGACAGATCACATGATGTGGATGCATAAAAAATGCACAACAAAAGTCTGTACTAAAAATAGTTCCACATCTGAGTTTCTTTCCAACTTTAGGTTTGGACAAAGTTTAAGAATTTTATAGTATATATGGATAGAGACAGAGAGAGACACATCTATATCGAGATATATACATCTATAGATATAACTATATCTAGATAATATATACCTCTATATCTATCTATATATATATCTATATATCTCTAAATATATATATATATATATATATATATATATATATACATATACACACACACATATCTATCTATATATATATATATATATATATATATATCTATATCTATATATATCTATATATATATATATATATATATATATATATATATATATCTATATCTATATCTATATCTATATATATATATATATAAAATCTCTATATGTCTATATATCTATATCTATAATCTCAATATGTCTATATATCTATATATATAATCTCTATATGTCTATCTATAATCCCTACAGCTATATATGTATATGGGTCTACTTCATTTGATCGAAAGACCATTTGACCTAAACCCATTTGATCAAAATTTCATTTGATCGAAAAACAGTATTCAAGGCGTAAAACTGGGATTTGTCGTGCGACCCTGGAGTTGGTATATATAGTTGGGGGGGGGGTAGTGCAGCCCCTCCCACATTGGAGGGCTGTGTGGGGCGAAGCCCCCCTAGTTTCCTTTAAAAAAAAAAATAAACAGAAAAGTACAGATTTTAAATGCCCCCCACCCCCCAACTATATATATCAACTCCAGGGTCACACAACAGTGGGGAGGGGGATAAATCCCTGTTATTTGCATTGAATACTATTTTTCGATCAAATGAACTTTTGATCAAATGGGTTTAGGTCAAATGGTCTTGAGATCAAATGAAGTAGACCCATATTATTTATATATATATATATATATATATATATATATATATATATATATATATATATATATATATATATATATATATATATATACACATGCTGCGGTAGCATTGTCGGCTCACAGTAAGATGCTGTCCGGTTCGTCGATTATCAGTTACAGCGTCTTCTGCATGGAGACATGCGTGAATGGGCGTACCTTCGTTGAAGGTTGTGCGTCACAGCTGGTAACTCAGCACATAAAAATCAACTACCAATCATTAGCGGACCACAGAGTTCCACTGTGGCGACCCCTAACCAGGAAAAGCCAAAAGACACAACATACATATACACACACTTTCATTCTTGTAATAGGAATCTATATATATATATATATATATATATATATATATATATATATATATATAGATATATATTAGATATAGCTATATCTAGATATAGCTATAGGGATTTTATATATATATATATATATATATATATATATATATATATATATATATATATATAGTATAGATCTAGCTATAGGGATGTATTATATAAATATATATATATATATATATATATATATATATATATATATATATATACACACACACACACATATAATCCCTATATATATATATATATATATATATATAGATATATATATATATATATATATATATATATAGATTCCTATTACAAGAATGAAAGTTCACTACTTCGAACTTGTAATAGGAAGCCTCACTTCTGCAAAAGTTCACTAACGAATGTGAACTTTTGCGCAAGTGCACTTCACCGAAAACATCACAGCACAGTGGAGGACATAAAAAAACAAGCTAGGTCTTCCACTTTGGTGCAATAGTCACAAACCTTAGGGTTAGGGGACAGGTAAGGGGATAAAGTAAATCTATCCCCTTACCTTAACCCATGCCCTAACCCTAAGGTTCGTGACTATCGCACCATAGTGGAGGACATTGCTATGTCCTTCACTGCGCTGCAGTCATCACGGACCTTAGGTTTAGGGCACAGGTCATCGTAAGGGGATAGCCCATACTATGACCCATGCCCTAACTCTAAGGTCCATGAGTACTGCACGGAAGTTCAGTACTACACCCGTTCATTGTACTGAACTTCGCGTAAGTGCACTTTCGCAGCAGTGAACATTCCATGCACTATTCTGAATTAATGAAAATTAGATCTAGTGTATGAAACGTATGGCACATCTCATTACCAAGGGGTTTTCATCCAGGAAGAAAGAGGTAATTGTCTCTCTACTCTTCCCTCATTAGGCCAATCATTGAGTATAATGCTCTATTTATCATGTACCTCACTAGACACATGCAACAGCTGGAAAGGCCACAAAAGTATCTGACGAAGAGGATCCTAGGGCATAAACACATGCCTATATGGACAGACTCAAAAATCTCCAGCTATTCTCGGTCTCATATCATCTACTAAGAGACCATCTCTGCTTGACTTACAAAGCCATGTCTGACCCAGCTCTGTTAGAAATGCTACATCTAAAGAAATCAAAATCCCTCCGCACCACACACTCCAGAGACCTCAACCTCATTACCACAATCAACAGAACGTGCTGGAGGGACAGCTTCATAACCCAGAGATTGCCCATGGCTCTGGAATAGACTTCCAATACATGTCAAGCAGAGCACCTCACTAGCCCTCTAAGAGAAATCTTGATGAGTGGATGGGAAATAGAAAGTTCACCCCGGGGATCACTCCAGTGGCTCTGCTTGATAGAGGCACTGGGAACTAACGACGGGCGGCATGATGCCAGGGCACTTCTATGGACAAATGCACTTTATACGCACTTACACGAGTGCATTATCATGCTATCCCTAACAGAACCAAGATGCTATCCTCCAAAAAAAAAAAAAAAGGAAGTCAATCTGGTGGTCTTACGCCATAAACAAACTCTACAACAGAAGAAAGAAACTCCTAGTCAGCCTCAGTAAGAAGCTGCAATCCCTGATAAAATCCTCCAAAGCTAGTTACAAAAACAAAATCGCCACTGATTCTAAAGACAACCACAAAGCATTCTATAGCTTTGTCAAGAATCTCAATGGCAACACTCAGATCTGCTCTGAGTTACAGCACAAGGCACTAAATATACAGACTTAACTGATATTGCCAACATCTTGGCAGATAAGTTCAGTGCTAACTTTACCCCCCTCTCACCCCCTAAAGGGCCCATCTCGATACAGGAAGAATGCAAATTTCCTGTAATCATGGCTGCACAGGTAAAAACCACACTCTCCAAAGCCAAAAGCACAGCATCCATGGGACCTGACAACATCCCAGGCTGTGTTCTACATGAACTACAGAACAAACTGGCACCCCACCTAAGTACCATGTTCAATCATAGCCTCACCTCAGACTATATGCCCACTGAATGGTGCATAGCAATGGTTGTCCCACTTCACAAAGAGGGAGCCACCACAGATCCCGGGAACTATCACCCCATTAGCCTGATCTGCAAGGCTATGGAACATATCATCATGGAACTTATAAACAATGACATTGGTAATCTCTGAACCCCACCCAGTTTGGGTTTGTAAAAGGCAGATCATGTCTCCTAAACCTGTAAGACTTCTTCAAAGTGGTAACCAAAACTGAAGAGGAGGGTAAGATGGTTCATACAGCCTAGCTAGATCTTGCCAAGGCTTTCAGCACCATTCTCCACTCTGGATTTATACATAAACTCACTAAACTAGGTATAAATCCCTATGTCACAAGATGGGCTGATAACTGGCTCACTGACAGAACCCACACTGTGAAAGTAGCAGACTCCAAATCCAACTTTAGACCAGTGACAAGTGGAGTACCACAGGGTTCAGTCTCGAGTCCTCTCCTGTTTGGTATCTACTTCTCAGAAATACAGGCTAACATAGAAGGTCATTGGTTAATGAAGTTAGCAAATGACTGCAAACTAGGAGCCATAATCAGAACTCCTAACGATGTGGACATTGTACAAAAGGGCCTCACTGAGACAGATGCCTGGTGTCAAAGCCATGGCCTCACGCTCAATGCCAAAAAGTGCATAGTCATCCCTTTTGGTAAAAACTCTGTACCCATGAACTACCACATAAGCAGTAGTCTACTTAACACCAAAAGTGTGATAAGAGACCTTGGGACACAGGTGGACTGTAGTCTATCCTTTGATAACCAAATTTCCACAGTAATCAGAAAATCCTTCTACGTAGCACACCTCATCACAAAAGGTTTCTCATCCAGGAATAAGAGAGATCATTGTTCCCCTCTACTCATCACTCATTAGACCCATTATAGAGTACAATTCCCCTTTTGGTATGTACCTCAAGACTCTACAACTAGAAAAGTTACAGAAATACCTCACAAAGAGGATTACTGGCCTCAAACAGATGCCCTACGCAGACTGTCTCAAAAAACTCCAGCTTTACTCTGTCACATATCACCTACTCAGAGGTGATCTCTGCCCAACATACAAAGCGGTGTCAAACCCAGAGCTGTTTGACATGCTCCACATAAAGAAATCCCAATCCCTACGAGCTACACAGTCTAGGGACCTAAACCTTGTCACCACAATAAACAGAACATGCTGGAGGGATAGATTCCTGTCACAGAGACTTCCCATACTCTGGAACAAACTACCTATCTATATCAAACAAAGCTCCTCATTAGCGCTCTTCAAGAAAAATCTTGATGATTGGATGGGAGATAGGAAATTCACCCTGGGGATCACTTCTGTGGCTCTGCTCGACACAGGAAAATAATTTTCGTGGGTGGTGAAGGCCAGGGTACCTTTTTGGATAGGCTTATACAGGTCCTAGGGCCAATAGCATTATAACCACCTATGAACCTATACTGAGCAAGCAGGGAATCATTGCACAGTAAAGGGACACAGTGCTGCTCATGGATCTAAGAGAACTAATGGTGGGCAGCCAAGACTGCCCCAACAGAGTCCAGTAGCAGGGGAAGCCACTAGTCCATGTACATGTCCAGGACCAAGGATTAAATGTTTTAAATGCAACCAGTGAGGGCATGTAGCATACAGATGTCCACAGAGGCAAGGTGGGGAACAAAAGGTGGGAAAGCCAGTAAGTGGGAATGACAAAATGCCAGCAGTAAGTTGCCTCAAGACAACCAGGGTACCAAACTATCACAAGAGGTTATATTCTATGACATTGAAATGGTCAGAGCAAAGAGGCACACTGGTAGATGCAACTTTGAGTTTATTGAGGGCTTTTGTCAGTAATGAACCTTATGACTTCTTCAGAATAAAGGAAATAAAAAAAACATTTCCTTAAATATTTCAAAAAACATTACATGCTCTTTATGTCATAAAATGATTGGATATAAAACACTTGTCATATTATACGTAATAAGAACAATAAATACCAAAGGCAAACAAAATATGTCAATTAACCCATATTATGACTTAGAGTGAGGTTATATCCTATCTTAGTGGATGGGAGAGAGGCCACTGCTTAGAGAGAGATGGCTTCTGTCCTAACCATTGAGAAACCTGCAATGGATACAGAGGAGCACTACTTGTTTGGGGTGTCTACGCCAATCAGAGCTTTAGGAAGGACCCCATTTCAAATACATTTGGCTAGGGGTCAGCTTGACTAAGATGGTGGAAAAGGAAGCCAGCAAGTAGGTGTGGGAGGATATCCCTGCAGATGTCCTGATAGGGAATGGGTTTGATAATGCAGTACCGTGTGCATGGAGTTGCACGCAGTCAGGCTTGGAGACGAGAATGTGGGTCTGGTAGCCTGAGTGAGACCCAGACAGACCATACATTTGCAGCCAAGACAGGTGAGGTGATTACTTCAGGGAGGGAGCTGCCCTGTAGTAGTGAGACTGAAGGTGAGCCACAGCTGCTTGTGGGTACTGATGTTCCCTTGGACAGAGTAACTGCAAGGGCAGAGGCGAGTAGTAGTAGAACCCAGGCTGACATGAGGCACCACTGTCAGAGGATGCCAGACTTCCTGTGGAAGGGGAGCTGGGAAGGGTTACAAAAAGAGTTGAGACAGGCTCATCTCAGACCCTATATTACAAGGCCTGAGGGAGGTAGCTAGTGAGGCACCTAATTCTCAAGGTAAGGGAGAATCTGTATACTGGGTCAAAGGGTTACTGTATAGAGAGCAGACCCCTGAGGGAGGGCTAGAGGGTGAGAAAATACAGCAGTTGGTAGTGCCCAGAGCCTACTGTCGGCACTTCTAGCCATATTCCATGATATTCCCTTTGCAGGTCATATGACCATAAAATGCACAGAGATGTATTATGCAGAACTTCTATTGGCCTAGGATTTCTAGAGATGGAACAGGGTACTGCAGAACCTGTGAGCAGTGCCAAAAGGTAGGCAAGGCAGGAGAAAAGGTGAGAGCTCCTTTGATACCTTTGCCTGTGACTGAGGAGCCATTTCAGAGGGTAGCTACGGATATTGTGGGGCCTCTGAGTACCCAAAGTTCAAAAGGGAAAAAGTACATCCTAGTGGTAATAGATTATACTACCAGATACCCTGAGGTGGTGGCTCTCTCCCTTCATTGAGGCAGAAAGGTGGCAAATGCTTTGTTAAAATTTTCAGCAGGGTAGGTTTTCCTAAAGAAATACCGACTGACAGAGGAGCCAGTTTCATGTCAGACTTGCTGGCTTGTCTGTGGATGCACTGTAGAGTGAAGCACCTATAGACCACCTCCTACCATCCCTAGATTATTGGTCTGGTTGAGAGGTTAAACTCTACACTCAAGTCCATGCAACGGACCCTTGCAGACCAGTTTAAGAGGAAGTGGGACAAATATTTGCTCCATCTATTTGCTTATAGAGAAGTGACCCAGGAATCTACAGGTTTTTCACCATTTGAGGTGCTGTGTGAGCATCAGAGGCATAGGTGCCAAACCAGGGATGAATTTCTGGCATCCTATCCCATTGTCCAAGTTGCACTTGAATTGGAGTACAGAGGAATTCTGCTTCACATGGATGGGGAGCCTGTTCCATAGACGGGGTAGTCTGTGGGATACATACCTCTCTCCAGCAGGTCAAATATTCACCCCATCTGTTTGCTTACAGAGAAGTGACCCAGGAATCCACAGGGTTTTCACCCTTTGAGTTGCTGTATGAGCATAGGGTGAGACGACCTCTAGATTTGATTCGAGATGAATGGGAGGGTAGTGTAAATCTTTAGAACGGGTAATTCTGGTACTGTTTGTGTTGTGGATATGCAGGAGGTCCATCAGATTGGGGTCTGACAATGCCCTGTATGACAAGCATAGATCTCCCCTCAAAAGCCTGTAGGAGACGGAATACAGGGATAGGGTCCTGAGGCAGTCTGCATAGGACATATTACTTATGCCCTGTATTCTTTTAGTGAGGAACCTCTGTGGACATTCCTTTGTTGGATATGCCTGGTTAGGTACATACCAAAGGGGGCATTGAACTCGATGATAGGTCTGATGAATGCCGAATACAGTGGAACAATTACTTCCTTGGACTTGGATGCCATACCTTTGTTTATAAGTTGCACAATATAGAATGATTTCCTCACCACTGTAGACATGTGATGATCAAAGGCTAGATTACTGTTTGCCCGCAAGTCCCTAACTACTGGGTCAACTCTAAGGGATGTGTTGTCAATATGATAGTTACCAGGGATGGATGACTTCCCAAAGGATACTATAATGCATTTTTTGGCATTTAGTTTTAGTCCATGACTTGACACCAGTTGTTTGTCTGTGTCAGCCCCTCCTGGAGAACATTTGTCAGTGTGAGATTCAATGACAGCTCCATTTGCAATCATTTGCAAATTTAGTCAGCCAGAGACCACTGATATTGGCCTTGACATCTGAGAAGTAAATGCAAAAAAGGAGCAGCCCAAGGACTGATCTCTGAGGACCTCCACTTGTGACTGGCCTCTTTGCAGAGGTGCACTCCCCAATTCTAACTTCTTGGGTCCTGTCTCTCAGCCAGTTGGCTATCCACTGGGTGATATAAGAGTTTGAACCTAACCTCTCAAGCTTTTCAACAATGCCCGGGTGGGGTGTTGTGTCAAATGCCTTGGCCAGGTCAAGGCAGGCAGTGTGAAGGGTTTTGCCCTCATCCACTGCTTTGGTGACCTTCTCAAAGAAGTTCACCAGGTTAAGTAGGCATGATCTGTCCTTGATGAAACCAAACTAGGTTGGGTCCAATGTCTGGAGGTTCTCTGTTGATCATCTCCATGATAATTCTTTCCATGGCTTTACATACAAGACTAGTGAGACTTATGGGTCTGTAGTTTCCTGGATCTGTAGATGCCCCACCTTTGTGCAGAGGGATGACTGTTGAATTTCTCCATTCATGGGGCATGAAGCCTGCTTGCAGGCTACAGTTAAATAGTAATTCCAGAGGCCCTGATAGGTCATGTTTCATGCTATTTAGAAGGCATCCTGGGATATTATCTGGGACCACTGATGCGGTGTTCTTGGTCTTAGAGCATTAAGGACCTGTTCCTAGTGATTGTAGGGGGAGTTATATTTGATATTTCCTGACGGAAGATAGAGGGGAGAGATGAGTAAAGTTGGAGCGGAATTTATCAGTCAGGAGGTTTGCTACATCTTCTGGCTCAGCACAGGTGGCTCCATTTAGAATGAGCTCTACACACAATTGTGTATTGCTTTTGAGGTTGCGGATATGGCTAAGGAATTTTTTGTGGCTGTCCTTGGCCTGGGAGGCCAAACTTACCTCAAATTTGGCTTTGGTAGACTTTATTTGTCCTCCGAGTTTAGAGTGCTTTTATCCTGCTGGGTGCTGCACCTCCTAATTTTTGCCATGATTTTCTTCCTCCTGTTATATATCCAACTGATTTTGTGATTCCACCAGGGTGGTTATGTTTGAGTTAGTTCTGTACTTCCTGGTGGGTACAGCTGCCTCTTTACAGCTATTTATTTATTTAACATTTGTTAACCATGAAGTTCAACTTGGAACAAAGCCATTTTTCAGTGGAGGCCTGGGGAAAAATGCCCCAGACTCATGTCTTTCCAACGTGGGAGGAAACCAGAGCACCTGGAGGAAACCCACATGAATGCAGGAAGGACATGCAGACTCCACACAGAAGGCACCCCAGCCAATAATTGAACTGGGAACCTCTTGCTGTGAGGCAGCAATGCTACCGCTGCACCACTGTGCTATCCAAAAGCTACTAATATGCTTGTACGGGGTTTCTGTGAACAGTTTTGCATAGGCAGAAGTGTTCTCATGATTTATAGGGGCTTGACATTTTTCCAGGTTCTCACTTAATAGCTTGAGGTTAGCCTTAGAATAGTTCCTGAACATTCCCAGTTTAGCTGGGTTCCAGGTTTTATTTTTTTACTTCAGAGGAGATCATTTTGTGGTCTGACCTTACCAGGGAAGGCATTACAATAGGGGGAGTGCAGCACTCTCCCATATTAGTGAGGACCAGATCCAGTATGGTTGCACCCCTGGTTGGTGTATTGACCATCTAGTCCAGGTAGTTTGTGGTTACAAAATCCAGGAATCTCTGTGCATGTATGTTTGATGTCATATAGGATTCCCAGTTAATAGTGGGGTAATTAAAGTCACTCATGGATATGGTATTGGGTTGGATAGTCAGTGTTTCTAATAAGTTTAAATACATGGTATGGGTTTCCTGGGTCATAGAGGGCAACCTATAGCTTGCAGGGAAGTGGTATATGCCACAAGACTCCTTATGGGATTCACGCTCACCCTTCCACTCATCTCTAATCAAATCTAGAGGTCCCCTCACCCTATGCTCATACAGCAACTCAAAGGGTGAAAAAAATGTGAATTTCTGGGTCACCTCTCTGTAAGCAAACCGATGGGGCAAGTATTTTATCTGCTGGAAAGATATGTATCCCAGAGACCACCCCATATATGGAACAGGCTCCACATCCATGTGAAGCAGACTTCCTGCATACTCCAATTCAAGTGCAACTTGGACAACTGGATGGGATGCCAGAAATTAATCCTTGGTTTGGCACCTATGTCTCTGATGTTAACACACAACCTGTAAATGGTTGATCTCCCAGGCCCATACACTTATCAAGGATATCGGAACTAGTCAGATTTGGGATGCATAGCTAGGCTTAAAAAGGCCCTTGTGTTTGTTAGCCTAGTAAATACCTATGAAGCTATATGTCCTAATCCTCAGGACAAGGCTCCAGGAACTCATGGGCTTGGCCCAGGAGAACCTGGCAGAAGCCCAACAACAGAAAAAGGTATGGTATGACAGGAATGCTTGAGCTAGAGAGTATGCTGCAGGGCAGCAGGTAATGGTTCTCATTCCTGTCAGACAACAAGCTGCAGGAGGCTTGAGAGGGATCCCACAAGGTGGTAAGCAAGGTCAGTGATGTTAACTACATGGTAGAATTGCTAGGCAGGGGCACAAATTGTACCATGTTAACATGATGAAACCTTATCATGATAGGGAGGCCCTTGTGCTGAGTATTTGCAGTGAATGGTAGGAGGAGTCTGAGTGGGATCTGGTGACTGATCTCAGTGAGGCTCAGACGGACACCTCAGTGGAAGGGCTAGCAATGTCCTAGCAGCTATCCTTTACCCAGGTTGAAGAAATCAGAGCAGTGTTACAGGAGTTTGGGGCATGTTCACTGGGAAACCAGGGTGTACCCACCTGGTGCAGTACCATGTGGATACAGGACCCCAAAGGCCTATTAAGCATGCCCCTTATAGGATGCCTGAGAGAATCAGACTCTGAGGGAGGAAATACAGGAAATGTTGGAACTAGGGGTAATTCAGGAGTTTAGTAGTCCCTGGGTCTCCCCAGTGGTGCTAGTACCAAAGAAGGATGGCAGCACCAGGTTCTGTGTGAACTACAGGAAACTAAATAGTCGCACAGAGTCAAATGCTTAAACCATGCCTAGGACAGATGAGGCCCTAGAGCAGCTGGTTGGGGCTAAGTATCTTACCACTACTGATCCTACCAATGGTTTACTGGCAGGTGCCTTTGACTTCCAGTCCTAGAGAGAGATCAGCCTTTGACTCCTTTTGGCTGGCATGAGTTCACAAAGATGCCCTTTGGGATGAAAAATGCTCCACTGACTTTCCAGAGGCTAGATCACATCCTAGCAGGAGCAGATTTTGCCCTTGCTTACCTAGATAATATTGCCATCTACAGCCATTCCTGGCAAGAGCACCTTCAGAATGTCAAGGAGGTACTGGGCAGACTACAGAGGGCAGGGTTGACCATTAAGCCCAGCAAATGTCATGTGGGTATGGCAGAGGTCTCCTACCTGGGACATATAGTGAGTTGTGGCAAGATCAGTCCAGAACCTGTCAAAGTGAAAGCTATTCAGACATGGCCTGCCAGTTACCAAAAAGCAGGTGAGGGCATTCTTAAAGACAGCAGGGTACTACAGAAAGTTTGTCCCTAGTTATAGTACCATAGCTGCTCCCCTCACAGACCTGACAAGGAAAAACAAGCCAGACAAGGTAGTGTGGACCCCAGCATGTGAGCAGGAATTCCAGAAGCTTAAAAGAGCTTTGGGAGGACCCCCATGTGTTAGCCAACCCATATTACAGCAAATAATTTGTTGTGCAGCTGTTGCTTCAAACCATGTGGTGGGGGCTGTACTTAGCCAGATTTCCTCAGAGGAAGAAGATCACCCAGTGGCATATCTTAGTTGTAGGCTCCAACCCAGGGATGAATGCTATGCAGCTCTAGAAAAGGAATGCCTAGCCAAAGTTGTCACTGCAGAAACTTCAGCCTTATCTGTATGAAAGGAAATTCACTGTAGTTGCAGACCACAATCCCTTAGCATGGCTACATTGATTCAGTCAGCAAAATGCCAAGTAACTAAGGAGGAGCCTAGGGTTGCAAACATATAATATGACAATGCAGCACTGCAGTGGAGTTAGCAATGCCAAAGCAGATGGGCTCTCAACACAGGGAATGGGGTACGGTATTCCCAGATAGACTCTCCCCTCTCAAGCAGTGTTTTTGAAAGGTCACTTGAAAAACTAGCTTGAGTTTTTGGTGGTTGGGGGGGCAGAAATGTCACACTGCCAGCCCAGCTATCTGGAATTTTGTAAATTCTATGTCATTTGTGAATATTGATATGATGTATACAGAACTGTATGCTATGTACTGAGCTTCAAGAATAACCACAGCATACCCTGCTGGAACCTAGAAGATTAATCTGCAAAACCTAACAATAGCTAAGGTTAAGTTACTTTATAGCTGGGCCATAAACAAAAGATGTTATCTCTCAGTTTCAATGCAGAAGCAGACAGAATGTCTACAGCTAGAAGTTTTTCTATTGTCTTGAAAGAAAAATAATTACCAGGTTTAAAATGTATAGTGTTTTACGACTTCCAAGATCTGCAAACATCTGAGAGATATGTATTTTTAACACAGAGATGTTAAAATTCTATTAGTTTCTGTTTTAGCCTGGGAACTGAAGTCAGGTGACAAAGTGATGTCATCCAGTCTAAACCCAGCAGTAAAAAGTGATATTTAAGAACTCTGAGACAGATTGTGCATTTTGTATTTTGTCTTGGACCTAGCAAGAACATCCACGCATCATCATCACTTTCTGTGCTTGCCTTGCTCCAAGTTGTTAGGGCATAGTAACTCTTTCTAGACTCAGACAGGAATATAGTAAAGATTAGTTGAGATGTTTTCTTTAAGATGTTTTCTTTATTTGAGGCTGTCGTGCAATGTTGTTTTAAATACTTCCTGTGATTTTGAACTCTGAAGTTACTGTGTTTTGTACTAAGTATTGTCTTGTTCTTTTATTTTTTATTAAATATATTTAAACCCATCTTTGTGGCTGATATTTGTTAGACATATTTAAGCTCAGAGCACTTGCATATGTATTTGGTGACACTGTACAGGCCATTCCTAAATAGCCTTGCATGTCTTGCTTGGTCAGACTACCGTTTGGGTGAATAGTAAACATTACACAATAGGATTGGACACCCTTTAAAAGGGCCTTATAGCAGCTAAGGATGGGCAGAAGGGGGACATAGCTAGTAAACCTGTGGCAGCCTTTCCCAGGTGTGTGTGTGTGTATATCAATCAAATCTTACAGTGTGTGTGTGTGTGTGTGTGTGTGTGTGTGTGTGTGTGTGTGTGTGTGTGTCAGCTACTTGGGCAGGGACACAAAGCACTGGTTGGACAGAGGGTGATGGAGATCTTACATTTGTCACTCGGCTGAGATCTCAACCCTATAGCTGTGCCAGTGGGGAGTCTTATTGGGGATCTGAAGAAAGAGGGAGAAACCAGCCCCAGACTGACTGATGTCTGTGTGCTTTTAAGGGAAATTGCACTTTACTGTGTGTGTACCTGTCATCCTCCCAGTGTGTACATCCCCCACTGTTGCCAGTGGCGGGGATTGAGGCTTCTTGATTACTGGGCCAGTGTAGGGGTGTCACCATGAGTTTCAAGGGAAGGGAGGTTAACTGTTGCTTGTGCCAAGTCCGTTTTCATTTTAAGACTATTGTTTTGTTGAGCAAATGGCTATTAGTTCTTATTCTATAAAAATTGAAATAAAAGTTTAAGTAAATCAAAATCCATCAGTAACCCCCTTTTCCCTTTTTTTTTTGCACATGGGGTTGGGGTTTCAAATTCAACAATCACTTAGAGCCAAGGTTTACAGACGTAAAGAAGAAATTATGCAGCAAAATAGCAGCCAATATGCACAATTTCTACAGAAGTAAAGTCATCTGAATAATTCTACATTAAAGAGATCTGTAACCAGTGAAGAGATTGTTTATAGAAAATAACTTTGCATTACAGTGCTTCATCTACAAATTCAGTGCCTGCTGCCCTTGAAGAATAAATTGCCTAAAATGTTACATTAAAAATGTGCTGATGATATACAACAGGGAATCATTGACAAACTGACAACAGGTTCGTAGTTAATAGGCTTCTCATTCAAAAGAGGTTCTGATGCCTCACCCAGATTATCTTGCTATACAGATTTTCTCAGTTGTACCTAATTTATAATATGTCTCATCCAGTGGCCCTCAGAATCTCCACCATAAACATTAATTTGTGTTTGCTGCGACTGCCAAGTCCTTAATTAATAGCAATACTTGGGCTTTATTAAATTACTCAATTGCCTTGTCACATTTACCTTACATTTATTGAATGAAGGTATGGCAGGCATACTCCTCTTCATAAAACATAGAATTATAACAAGTGGAACCCTTGTACAAATGCTTGCACATATAGCAGCTTGTAGTGTTCATCTAAGTTACACAACCTATACACTTGGAGATGCCCTTCATTACAAATGCCTTACTGTTAATATCAGCATGTGTATGGAAAAAAAAAGTTCTGTTAAGAATATTATATACAAAAGTATGTCATTCCTCATTCATCTATTTAAATATTGATCCAGTAGCAGTGATGGAAGTAACTCATTACAAAAGTAACATGTTACTGCAACATATTACAATTTTGAGTAACTAGTAATATAACACATTACTTTTTCAAAACAGTAATGAAGTAATAGTAATATTACTTTTTTTTTAGTAACTAGTTACTTTTGCATTACTTTGCAAAATCACAGGTCGGGAGACCTGCTGGGGCAGATATCGAGCGACCAAAAGAAGGGGTCTTTGCTGCTGAGTGTTTCTGCCCCCTTCCAAGTTTACTGTATGATACACTGCTCTTTGTAATACACAACCCTGTGTTAGCTAGAACTGTGCATCCTTAAGGACACCTCCTTGCAGTACACCATTGCGCTTAGCATACTTAAAGCAAAATGCTGCACCTATACGGATAGTATGCCAATCTTTAGCTCCCCAACATTACTGGGGACCTCTTATCACTATGGATATGCCTGGAAATGAAAGTCCCATTGCATCTACAAAAGAATTGACCTCCAAGGAGACACAATCTACAAGTAATAAAATACAGTTAATACTAATTGTCCATTTTCATATTTACCTCCATATGGTGAAAACGGCCCTACATGTCAACAGTGATACATTCCTCCTAACTTCCTGAACGCCAGGCTAGAACTCCCAGTCTCCTGATTTTATCTAATATCCCCACCACCACATTCAACAAAACAACTCAAACTATCTCTCAGTGTATTGGTCACAAGCACCATCAATCAAACATAGCTACTAGAGGTTGGCTGAGACAGCACTGCCAAGGCATGTTACAAGACTGGGAATAATTTGTCTCTTGTAAGTTAGAGGTACTGTTTATAATATAGGACTTTGTATGAACGGTTGTCAATTTTATCAGTATACTACTTTAGGGCTTCTGATTTTGCCTTAGAATTGTACACTGTCTGTCTTAAAATTGTTGATTGTAAAAGGTGGACAGTTCTACAAAATGACGCATAATGACCAACAGCTATTCATCTAATTCATCTCTTCTTATTCTGTAATATTTTAAAGTCAGTAAAATTATTTATTTATTTTATTTATTTATTTTACATTTGTTGACCGGGCTAGTCTAGCTGGATATATTTCTATTTTCAGTAGAGGCCCGGGGAGAAAAGCTCCGAACAGATATAAAAAGTATGAAATATTGTTACATGGTAAATAAAGGATTAATAAAAAATAGAGAAACATACAAGTAATTATTACATACTAAAGTAATTATTACATACTAAAGATATTAACATTTGAGAAAAGCAACAGTAAAAATATTTACACTTAAAGCAAAAACAAATGTAACACAATAAGAATCATGTGCAATGTTCACATCGGGTGGAAAGAGTTCGGCAGGAAGTTAGAGTTTAAACAGTGTCACTCTTACTTGCATGACTAAGCATTAAAATGTTTGGAAGTTTGGTTGGAAGAGGAAGAAACAGATGTGAAGAGGGTAGTTAGTCAGGGTTAGTACAAGGGCATAACCAGTGCATTTGGAGGTGTTTAAGTTTTTGTTTAAAGAGTGGCAAGGATGTGATTAGAGTTAGTTCATTGGGTAGCAGGTTCCAGTTTTTTCCTGCTGCGTTAGTAAACAGAGAGTCACCAGCCATATTATTAGTCTTTGTTATGCTAGTGAGGAGTGTGCTAGAAGAATGTAGGGAATTCAGATTTTTATAGGGGATTAAGAGCTTGGAGAGATTTAAAATGTCTCCCTGTTATGAGACTTTTATTCCTTCTTACTGTTTTGTTTTGAACTTGCCTCTAGCAGTAAAAGGTTGTTACACAACTATTTACACTACTTGATGCTGCTAGATTTTCAAATGCCCACACTGAGACTTTTTTGTATGTGAGACTTTGCAGGACAAAAAATACTCACGGCATCTCTACTCCATGGTGGCAGCATCTTCCCTTTTAATAGCAGAGTGTGCATTACATGTGTGCCAACTCGGATGTTAACATGTTCCTCACATTCACACGGAATTTAAAATAGCCATTCCACTGAAAGAGAAGGTATGTAAGAAGTATTTGTTGTATCTTTCGGCTTTTCCCAGTTAGGGGTCGCCACAGCAGAACTCCGGTCCGTTAATGATTGGCAGTAGATATTTACGTACCGACTTGCCAGACCTGACACAACCTTCAACGAATGTACGCCCATTCACACATCTCCACACAGAAGAAGCTTTAGCTGGGAATCGAACAGGCAACGTCTTACTCTGGTTTAAATAAGTGGTTCCATTCATTTCTGTATGAGAGAGAGTGTCTGTCTGTGTGTGTGTCAACTGTCCAGATTTAGCCTCATAGCTTTGGTCGGATTGTCATAAAAATTTGTGGTTTTCTGGCAAATCCTGGTGGAATGAAGTCACTAAATAATGACATATGAGATTCAGACTTCATATCCTTCAGAAAATACATACTAAGACAAATCCTGTTATTCTAGCAACTTTATAAGTTAAAAAAAGAATATTTAAAATGTATCCCCATTTCGGGCCCCTGTATCCCCATTATTTCAGACTGTGCCCAGATTTCTTGCATTAAGAGGTTGAGGGGTATACATACCTCTCAACTGTCTAGATGCTTGCCTTATATTTTGGATTGTTCATAGGTGGGTACTAGGCTATCTGCCCGAAAGCATTTATAAGCCTACCCAGAATGTGTTGGCTTTTGCCACCCCCTTAGATTAGTTCCCTGTGCCTCTGTCCAGCAGAGCCACTGAAGTGATCCCCAGGATAAACTTTCTGTTTCCCATTCACCCGTCAAGGTTTCTCTTGAAGAGTGTTAGCGAGGAGCTCTGCCTAATGTAGATTGGGATCTTGTTCCAAAGCATGGGAAGTCTCTGGGACAGGAATCTATCCCTCCAGCACATCCTATTTATTGTTGTGGTGAGGTTTAGATCCCTAGAGCGTGTGGTTTGAGGGGATAAGGTTTTCTTTAGGTGGAGCATGTCCATCAATTCTGGGTTGGACATCGCCTTGTATGTCAGGTAGAGATCACCTCCGAGTAGGCGGTATGCAACAGAATACAACTGGAGTTTTTTCAGTCGAGCTGCATAGGGCATCTGTTTGAGGCCATTGATCCTCTTGGTGAGGTACTTCTGTGGTCTTTCCAGCTGTTGCAGGTGTCTTGTAAGGTACATCCCAAATGGGGCATTGTACTCTGATGGGTCTTATGAGTGATGAGTAGAGGGGCACAATGACCTCTTTTGATCTGGATGCGAACCCTTTTGTGATTAGGTGGGCCATGTAGAAGGATTTTCTAACTGCTTTGACAATATGATTATCAAAGGTGAGATTACTATCTACTTGGGTCCCCAGATCCGTTATTAAGTCTTCCATATTTAGGGGACTACCACCTATGTGGTAGTTTGTGGGTACTTTGTTTTTTCCAAAGGGGATGACTATGCACTTTTTGGCATTTAGCTTGAGGCCATGATTTTGACACCAGGTATCTCAGTGAGACCCTTTTGGAGGATGTCTGTCAGCTGGAGAGTCAATTATAGCCTCTAGTTTGCAGTCGTCTGCAAACTTGGTCAGCCATAGTCCTCCTGTGCTTGCTTGTACCTCTGAGAAGTATATGCCGAACAGGAGGGGTCCTAGAACTGAGCCCTGGGAACGCCACTTGTAACCAGTTTAGAGTCAGACCTAGCTCCCACAACTCTCACCATGTGGGTTCTGTCCATGAGCCAGTTGGCAACCCATCTTGTGACGTAGGGGTTTATGCTCAGGCTGGTGAGCTTGTCTTAATACCAGAATGGGGAATGGTGTTGAAGGCCTTAGTGAGGTCTAGGTAGGCTGTGTACCACCTTTCCCTCGTCTATACGCTTGTTAACTGTCTCAAAGTCGTCCACCAGGTTTAGGAGGCATGATCTGCCCTTAAAGCCAAACTGGGTAGGGTCCAGTGTTTGGAGGTTCCCAATGTCTCTGGTAATGAGTTCCATGATGATGCGCTCCATAGCCTTGCAGACCAAGCTAGTCAGGCTTATACGGCGATAGTTCCTGGAGTCTGTTGTGGCTCCACCTTTGTGGAGTGGAATAACCGTTGCTGTGTGCCACTATGGGTATGTAGCCTGTGGAGAGGCTGAGTTTGAACAATGTGTTTAGGTGAGGGGTTAGTTCATCTTTGAGCTCATGTAGGACGCAGCCTGGGACACCGCCTGGTCCCATTGATGCTGTGTTTTTGGCTTTGGAGAGGGCCGTTTTAACCAGTCTGTGATTTCAGGGACTCTACATTTTTATGATATGGTTATGGGCCCTTTTGGAGGTAAGAGGGGCGTGAAGTTTGCATTGAACCCATCTGCCAGGACGTTGGCGATATCGGTCGGTTCAGTGTATCTTGTGCCATTCTGCACTAGCTCTGAGCAGATATAAGCATTGCCACTTAGATTCTTGACATAGCTAAAGAATGCCTTGTGGTTATCTTTGGAGTCCTTGGCAATTTTTCTTTCAAAGCTAGCCTTGGATGATTTTATGAGGCATCGTAGTTTCTTGCTGATACTGATCAGGGATGTCTTCCCTTCTTGGGATTTTACTCTTTTCTGTACTAGTTTCCTCCTTCTATTGTATAGCTTGTTTATGGCAGGAGTCCACTAGACTGGTTTCCTTTTTTTGGAAGAGTGAGTCTTGGTTTTGCTTGGGATGGCATGATCCACACATTCTTGTAGCTGCCCATAGAATGAATTAAGTAAAGGATTTTGCAGCTTGGACAGTGTTATCCTTCAGCATGGGGGCTTTGAAACTTTCCACCTCTGTCTTAAGTAGCGTGAAGTTTGCTTTTTAAAAGTTTTTCAAGGTGGTTTTCTTGTCCGGGGGGTGGGGCCGGAATATGGATTTGTTTATGTTCAGATCTATTCAGTAAGGGGTTGATCTCTGGTGTGCAACACCAGTCACCCATGTTGGTGATGACCAGGTTCAATATATTGTCACCTCTGGTGGGAGTGTTGACCAGTTGAACCAGGGCATTTGAGTATTAATTCTAGGAAAAGTTAGGCAAGGGAGTTAGTACTGGAGTAGTTCTCCCAATTAATGTTTGGGTAATTGAAATCACCCAATATTAGAGTATTTGGTAGGACCTTTATGTTTCCCAGTGTTTCCAGAAACATGGAATGGGGGTCCTGGGACATGGTGGGGGATCTGTAGCAAGCTAAAATTTGAATTGCAGTTTTGCTCATTGTTAGTTGCACGTGGATGATCTCTTAAGCATCATGTTGTGCCACCAACCTGGAGGTGTGGGTATCCTTGATGAATATGGATACACCCCCACCTTTTGTATTTCAGTTTGGGTTCTGTGGCTGAAATGTATGGTATGTGTTGTAGCCTGGTAGTGCTGGGGTGCTCTCTGGAGCCTTAAACCAGGTTTCTGTTACGGCACATATATTGATTTTCTCCATACTAAGGAGCAGGGGCGGCTCGTGCTATAGGACTGTAGAACTGCAGCCCTCCCACCTAGAAAAACCAAAAGAAAAAACTGTGAAACAGGAAAACAAACAAAAAAAAAAATCACGAGTCCCGACTCCTCCACGCATGTACGGACACATTAGGGAACACAGACTGCCTTCGTCAGCAGTCCGGATACAGAAGAAGAGATACCCAGGAATCTGTGTGGCGAGATACCCAGGAATCTGTGTGGCGAGATACCCAGGAATCTGTGTGGCGAGATACCCAGGAATCTGTGTGGCGAGATACCCAGGAATCTGTGTGGCGAGATACCCAGGAATCTGTGCGGTAATGACCGGACGGAACAGATGAGCTCCGGACTGCTTCAGCTGCAGGCAGAACCAATGAGGACTGGGATGAGCTCTCATGGGGATTTCACTGCTGCGCAGGCTTCGTTTGTGACTTGTACTGCTGTTTTAGGTGTGGAAACAGTCGCTGCCTGGATACATGTGTGTGTAAAGGCTTCATGACTTGGATTGTACTGCTGCTTCGTGAAACGGCTGGACACATTTTTTACAGGTGTGTGTGTTGGTGTGTGTGTTGGTGTGTGTGTTGGTGTGTTTGTGTTTTTGTGTGTGTATCACGAGTCCCGACTCCTCCACGCATGTGCGGACACATTAGGGAACACAGACTGCCTTCGTCAGCAGTCCGGATACAGAAGAAGAGATACCCAGGAATCTGTGTGGTGAGATACCCAGGAATCTGTGTGGCGAGATACCCAGGAATCTGTGTGGCGAGATACCCAGGAATCTGTGTGGCGAGATACCCAGGAATCTGTGCGGTAATGACCGGACGGAACAGATGAGCTCCGGACTGCTTCAGCTGCAGGCAGAACCAATGAGGACTGGGGTGAGCTCTCATGGGGATTTCACTGCTGCGCAGGCTTCGTTTGTGACTTGTACTGCTGTTTTAGGTGTGGAAACAGTCGCTGCCTGGATACATGTGTGTGTAAAGGCTTCATGACTTGGATTGTACTGCTGCTTCGTGAAACGGCTGGACACATTTTTTACAGGTGTGTGTGTTGGTGTGTGTGTTGGTGTGTGTGTTGGTGTGTTTGTGTTTTTGTGTGTGTATTGGTATGTGTGCATAAAATGCCCCAGTTGCTATATACTGGTGGCTACAGAGAACAAATGGTGGTGGGTAGAGATGCTCAGGTTTGAACCCTGTACCTTGGATGCGGGTGGCAAGGACCTGAATTCCCTATCCACCACCATTTGTAAAAAAAAAATCAGTTTTTGCCTCATATTTGTTCTGTTCCTCATAAAATCTGTGGTTTCTGTATCTACATTTTTCCTTGCAAAGTCTGTAGTGCAGTGGTGCACTGGTAGCATTGCTGCCTGACAGCTACAGGTTCTCTGGTTTGATTCTTGGCTGGGGTGCCTTGTGTGTGGAGTCTGTATGTCCTCCCATCTTACAAAGATGTGTCTGGAGTTTCTCCCTGCTCTGCTGAAAATTTGTCTTTTGTTCCAAGTCAGACTAGTTTCCTGGTTAAATGTTTAAAAATAACAGGCATTTGAATTTCAGACTTCATATTCTTCAGAAAGTACATGGTAACACAAAACCGTTTATTCTAGCAGTTGTCAGTTTATAACATGGATATTTGAAATCTGTCCCTATTTTTGGGACTGTATTCCCCCATTATTGGCTTCATCCATGTATTTTGTGCTAAGGTTGAGAGCTATCTATGGTGAAAACTGAATTCACTGAATGTTTGGGGGCTGTATTCCCCCCATTACTGGCTTTGTCCACATGTTTTTTGCTAAGAGATTGAGAGCTATGGTGAGAACTGAATTCACTGAATATGTTTGGGGGCTATATTCCCCCATTATTGGCTTTGTTCAGGTCTTTTGTGCTAAGAGGTTGACAGCTATGGTGAGAACTGAATTCACTAAATGGTAGATATTTAAGTTTGTCTTCTTCTTTTTCAGAAAACAGCTGATTTGTCACAGTGGTATGTTTCTCTGACTGTTTTGCACAGGGTCCCCTGGGTTTAAGACGTGGCAGTGAAATGTATGGTGGTAACGCAACATTTTATTTTAGCAACTTTCCAACATTATACAAGCAATGCTTAAAACGTGTCCCTAGTTTTTGGGCTTTTATCGTCCCCCCCAGTACATTTCTGCTTTTTCCAGATTTCTTTTGCTGCAAAGTTCAGAGATACAACTGCGTGTCAAGTTGATTTTACAAGGAGCCGAGAGCTGCAAGGGAACAAAACATTAGTGCTGCTTATTCTGAGTCTGCTTGCATTGTTAATAGCACAACAGGTAGTGCACTTGCTTTTGATGCAGAAGGCTGTGGGTTCTACTCCCACATTAGATAGATGCATTGCTGATACTGTACTGTGTTGTAAAGGGGGTGGATGTTGCAGTCCTTTGTGGCAAAGATACCTAGAGTATTACCTAGAGTAGTAACTATGAACCTGTTATCAGTTTGCCATACAGTCCCTATTGCGATATTACTAGCTTATCATTTTTTTTAATGCAACATAGGCAATTTATTCCTCAAGGGCAACAGGCACTTTATTTGTAGATGAATAAACAGTGACATATAAAGTTGTTTGCTAGCAGCAACCTCTTCATTGTTACAGATTTCTTTAATGTGGAATTATTTAGATGACTTTTACTACTTCAGAGATTGTGCATATTTACTGATAATGGTTGACTGTAGAAGGTTGAGTAGACTTTTATGATGGAAATGTTCTGAATTGGGTAGTTTTGTCATTACAGGTGCATGCATTTTGTTTCATTGTTTACTGGAAAAATGTTCAAAACAAATTTATAAACTGAAAAAAAATGGTAGTGTCAGCAAACAGGAGTGGATGTCCAAGAAAATTGTATTCACCAAAATTCACAAGCGCTTCCACCCTAACTCAATTGTAGGGATTTTTCAAAAAGAAAAGGGTGGAAGCGCTTGTGAATTTTGGTGAATAAACTTTTCTTGGACATCCATTCCTGTTTTCTGACACAACCGTTTTTTTCAGTTTATTAGTTTGGTTTCACTGTCTGTTTCTGCTTACTCAAAACAATACATTTAAAATGCCCTCTAACAACTGTACTGTATTGTACAAGGAATACAATTTAATACAACTGGGAAGGTGTATCAAAGAGCATGTGTATGTTTTGTGTTCAAGGGGCCTATAGGTTCATATATAGACACTAGGCTATCTGCCCTAGGGCATTTATAAGCCTAGCCAGAGTGTATCTGGCTTCCGCCTCCCTATTAGATTAGCCTACTGTGCCCTCTGTAAAGTAGGTCACAGAAGGTACCCTTTTAAGATTAGTTTACTGTGCCTCTGTCTAGCAGGGACACAGGAGAGATCCCAGGGGTGAATTTGCGATTTCCCTTCCACGCGTCCAAATTTTGCTTGAAGAGGGTCGGTGAGGGGCTATGTCTAACATGAATTGGGTTTCTATTCCAGAGTGAGGGGAGCCTCTGGGAAATGAATCTGTCCCTCCAGCATGTCCTATTTATTTCTGTGCTGAGGTTTAGGTCCCTGGAGCATGTAGCTCTAAGAGACTTGGATTTTTTGTGGTGGAGCAGGTCCATTAATTCTGGGTTTGACATGGCTTTGTACGTCAGGCATAGATCGCCTCTGAGTAGGTGGTAAGCAACTGAGTAGAGCTGGAGTTTTAGTCGAGCTGCATAGGACATCTGTTTGTAGCCCATGATCCTCTTGGTGAGGTACTTTTGGGGTCTCTCTAGTTGCTGCAGGTGTCGGGTAAGGTACATCCCAAAAGGGGCATTGTATTCAATTATGGGCCTGATGAGTGATGAGTAGAGGGGCACAATGACCTCTCTTGAAATAGATGTGAACCCTTTCGTGATAAGGTGGGTTATATAGAAGGTCTTTCTAACCACTTTAGCAACGTGATTATCAAAGGAGAGATTACTATCTACATTGGTCCGCAAATCTCTAATTACTTCTTCCGTACTTAATGGATTACCACCTATGTGGTAATTTGTGGGCACCTTGTCTTTCTCAAACGGGATGACTATGCACTTTTTAGCATTTAGCTTGAGGCCGTGGCTCTGGCACCAAGCATCCATCTCTGTGAGACCCTTTTGGAGGATGCTTGTGTCAGCTGGAGATTCGATTATGGCCCCCAGTTTGCAGTCATCTGCAACTTTGTCAGCCATAATCCCCCCATGTTAGCCTGAACCTCAGAGAAGTATATACCGAACAAGAGAGATCCCAGAACTGAGCCCCGTGGGATGTCACTTGTAACTGGTTTGGATTCGGACATGGCACCAGTGCTTCTGACCATGTGGGTTCTATCTCTGAGCCAGTTTGCAACCCATCTTGTGATATAGGGGTTGATATTTAAGCTGGTAAGCTTATTTATGATGCCCGAGTGGGGTATTGTGTCAAAGGCTTTTGCAAGGTCCAGGTAGGCTGGGTGGACTACCTTGCCCTCATCTATGGCTTTGGTAACTGTTTCAAAGAAATCAACTAGGTTTAAGAGGCAAGATCTGCCCTTAAAGCCGAACTGGGTAGGATCCAGTGTCTGGAGGTTCCCAATGTCTTTGTTTATGAGTTCCATGATAATACGTTCCATAGCTTTACAGACCAGACTAGTCAGGCTTATGGGGCGATAGTTTCTGTGGTCCGTTGTGGCACCACCTTTGTGGAATGGGACCACTGTAGCTGTACGCCATTCTTTGGGTACATATCTTGTAGTAAGGCAAGTGACTTAATGTGAGGGTTCAGTTCTTCTTGGAGCTCATGTAAGACACAGCCTGGGACACTGTCCTGTCCCATAAATGCTGTGTTTTTTGCTTTGGAGATGGCAGCTTTCACATGTGCATCTGTGATGTCAGGGAGGTTACATTCAGTTGGGATAGGCGTTTGCTCCTTTGGGGGGGAAGAGGGGGAGAAGTTTGCGCTGAATCTGTCTGCCAGGATGTTGGCCATGTCTGTAGGTTCGGTATATTTTGTACCGTTATGCAACAATTCAGAGCATATCTGGGAGTTTCCACCCATGTTTCTGACATAACTAAAGAAGGCTTTGTGATTATCTTTAGTGTCTAGGGCAATTTTGCTTTCGAAACTGGCCTTTGATGATTTTATGAGGGATCGAAGTTCCTTGCTAATACTGATCAGAGATGCTTTCCCTTTTTGGGATTTTGCTCTGTCATGTAGTAGCTTCCTCCTTCTGTTGTATAGCTTATTTATGGCCGGGGTCCACCAGAACGGTCTCCTGTTTTTGGAGGAGTGAGTCTTGGTTTTATTTGGGATAGCACGATCCATGCATTCCTGCAGGTGCTCATAGAATGCATTTGTAAAGGATTCTGCGGATTGGGCTGTATTATCCTCTGGCCAAAGGGGCTTTGAAGGATTCCACCTCAGTCTTGAGAAGTGCAAAGTTGGCTTTGGAGAAATTCTTTACAGTGATTTCCTTGGCTGGGGGTGGGGACGGGATATGGATGTCCAGGGAAATTTGTTTATGGTCTGATCTTACCAATGAGGGGTTTACCGTTGGTGTGGAACATAGAGTCCCCATGTTTGGGATGACCAGGTCCAACACGTTGTTCCCTCTTGTGGGAGTGGTGACCAGTTGTTCCATTGTGTTAGAGTTTATAAATTCAAGGAACCGTTGGGCGAGGGTGTTTGGGCTTGAGTATTTTTCCCAGTCAATGTTTTGGTAGTTGAAGTCACCCAATAACATAGTGTTTGGAGAGACCTTCATATTCTCCAGTTTTCTCAGGAATGCCAAGTGAGGTTCCTGTAATAGGGAGGGTTTTCTGTAGCAGGCAACAAACTGAAAGGCAGTTTTGCCCGCTGTTAGTTGCACATGGATGGTTTCCAATGCTTCGTGCAGTGCCACTAACCTGGAGGTGTAGGTATCTTTGATGAATATAGATACTCCCCCTCCTTTTGAGCTTTGGTCCGTGTTTTGGGGCCAAAACGCATGGTATGAGTTATAACCTGGTAGTGCTGGGGTGCTCTCAGGAGCCTTGAACCAGGTTTCTGTTACTGCACAGACATCAATTTTCTCCATACTGAGGAGAGTCTCGAGTGCATGCATCTTGAGGTTTAGACTTCTGACATTGAGTAGCATTACCTTTAGTTTTTTTATCTTTGGGTTGTCTATGGAGGTGGGTTTGTCCTTTGAGCCTTGCCTAAAAAAGGCACTATGGGGGTGGCAAGAGCCTTGGCCAGTATACGAAAGCCTAAGGGTGACAGGTGCAAGCCGTCCCTAGCGAAGCAACGTGGCTCATCGAGCATGTCATCTCAGGCTGACAGACACTGGATCCCCTTTGAATGACACCAATACTTTAGCCAATTGTTGAAACTGATCATTTTGTCTTTATACTGTGGCATCATTCTTGGTGAGGGCAAGATGCTACTCAAGGTCAGGGACATACCAGCCTGGACTACACGGTCAGAGAGCTCCTCTAGGTCTCTTTTCATGTAGTCCAGGGAGGTACATCTCAGGTCATTCACACCAGCATGGACAATGACAGAGTCATACTTGTACTTGCTTTAGGGTGACCCGAGTGCTTGCGTTATGTGGCGGATCCTGGCACCTGACAGGCAGCTTACAGTGACCTTCTCCTTGTTCAGTCTGGTGAGTGGGACGTCAGTGTGCCAGACAAACAGTCCATTATAGCAAGTGTATTTGATGTGTTGTTTGGCCTTATGGGCTGTGACTGCGAGGCACACTGATTTTGTGAGATATGTGATTTGTGGGTATTGTTGAGGGGTGGCTGTTGCTTGGATATCTTTGCTGTTTAGGCAGATTTTTATTTAGAGCCTCCGAGTATGTTTTTGTGTGTTTATGTGTTGGGTATGCAGATGCAATAGGTCTGTGTGAGACTGGATTTGTGGTGTGGGTGGTTACCTTTTCCTGATTTGAAAACAGCCCAAAAGGAGCCTATATGATTTGAAAACAGCCCAAAGTTAATCATTATCTGCCACTGGCAAAATCTATTTTCTTTAAATGTGGGTTTCAATGCATGCGAGTTTCAAGGGCAGAGAAGTTTTAATGCCAAGTCTGTTTTCATTGTGAGACTGCATTGCTTTGTTTAGCAGATATCTATTGGGGTCTGTGCTGTAAAAATGCAAAATAAAACTTTCAAATGAAATCCAAATTAGTAATTATGGTAAATGGGGCAAAATAACCAAGGAATGGGACATTGGAATGGTTGCAGGGGGGAGGCGATCGACCATGATTTTGAGAGGGGAAGGGCAACAAACTCAGACAGCCCCGGTTGAGCTATACCTCTCAGCTGTCCATATTTTTGCAGAATAAATAGATATTTGCTTCTTATTTTTGGTTTGTTCCACATAAAATGTGTGGTTTTCTGGTAAATCATTTATGAATTAAGTCACTAAATGACAGACATTGAGTTTGACATCATAACCTTCAGAAAAATGCATGCTAAAGCAAGACCTGTTATTCTATCAACTGTCAAGTTTATACAAGAGCAATTTTTAGTAGTGTTTGTATGTTCCCTCAATATATTTGGCCTTGTCCAGATTTCCTGCATTAACAGGTTGAGAGGTACTTGCAAATAAATTGCTTTATAGAATTAGGCATATCCAAACCTCTCAACTGTCCCCGATTTTGGCTCAAAATGTTGCTCTTCCCCTAATAATCCCTCTGCAAAATGGCAATTTTGGAAGAAAACATGGAGGGTTTACAATTAATAAATAAATGTAATAATCAGTTATATATTACTTTTATTTCAGAAATGCATGTAGATTATTTTGTCAGCTGCTCAAGTTAGCAGTACTAATATTCAAAAGTTCCCCTTCTTTAACAGGTTCCCCAGCTGTATTGTGTGGCTATTTTATATTTTTGCATCACATTTTTGGTCCATTTTTCATAAAATTGTGTTTTTTTTGCAAATTAGTGGCAAATCATTAAAGACTGAAGTTAGAAAATAATGACAGACATTTGAGTTTCAGATTTCGTACCTTTCAGAAAATTCATACTAATGCAAGACCTACTATTCTATTATCTTTCTAAGTTTATAAGAGCAATATTTAAAAAGTGTCCTTATTTTTGGGCCTTTGTCCCACTTCTATGTATGGCTTTGTCCAGATTTCTTGCTCTGAGTTTGAGAGGTATTACAAATGTGTCACGGCCATCACAGTTAGCTAGAGATTTCAAATTGTGACATACTTGTTGTACCCCATTCCCCCATGTAGTCACTCTGGATGTGTCCAAGCAAGGCAAGGAGCAGTTATGCATTGTAAGTTTGCAGAGTATCCCCCCATCCAACACAAGTACTACAAGCGGCTTTTCATCTGTCATTGATTTTGCAGAATGTTCTTGTTTCTGTCATTTTTATAGTGTTGATTTATGCTTATTATTATTCAGAAAGTGCCTTTTGCTCTGTGTTTAAGTAGCAGTGCTTTAATGACCATCAGGTAAGCTTGTCTGAGTTTGTAAGATGCAAGTAAGTTTTAATAAGCATACTGTTAAAAATTTTCCAACATTGAAAGCCTTTCTGTTGTTGCCATGCAGAGAATACTTACATAACTAGATAACATATAAGCATTGGGTATCGAAATGCATATTACAGTAGTTGTAATAAAGGACAGGATTACATTATTTTAAGAAGCTCATTACATTTGTTGGAGATTTGCAGTAATCTTTGTAGGCTTTACCTGCAAACTAAACAGAATGCCAATCTATCATGCGTGGTCCATATCCTGTGCAGTAATCCTTTAAGCAATGTATGTTGAGCTTGTTTATTGTTTGCTTTTCATTTTTTACTTTGATCATGTTTTCCCCATGAAACAAGTGGATAGTTGTTGTCAGGCAGCAGGTCTTTTTTGGATAAGAAACATTTTTACAAGTGGGGGTATCACGGAGATTGCTACTTTCAGTATGTTACTTGGTACTTTTATAAAGCTGAATATAAATTATAATTAGAACTGGAGTGCAAGGAGAAGTGATTTGAGTTAAGTGCTGCTTGTTTTTCTTATACTTGATCTTGACTGGCATTCCAGTAATGTATTTAAAAAGTAATTTATTTTTTCATGCCTCACATCCTTTTTGTTTCCATCTAGATATTAAGTAATCTGTCATGCAGCCAACGGATTGAAATATTTTTTTTCTTCTACACGTCATTTTATCTTGATTGGATTCTCATAATGATGGTTTGGTACCCAGGGCAGCATATTTAATTAAAGTTACAGTTTTTGTAGTTTTGAGCATAGCTCCTCCCCTTTCTACTTGGCCACACCCATTCCCATTGACCCCATCCATTCAGCTGTTCCTGCAGCCTCGCCCCCCTCTTTGATTTGAAGTCACCAGCGGCCACTGCTGAGGAGTGCCTCGAGTGTGTGCATTTTGAGGTTTAGACTTCTGGCATCGAGTAACATTGCCCTCAGTTTTTTGTTACTTGTGTTATTTACGGCGGTGGGTTTGTCTTTTGAGCCTTCCTTAACATTTGTGGTTTTCTGGCAAATCACTGTGGACTGAAATAATTAAACAACAACATCAAATATTTGAGTTTCAATTTCTTTTAGAAAATGCATGCCAACACCCACAATTACCTCCGTACCATCATTCACCCACTTCAAGCACACCTAAAAACATGCTGGCTATGCCCTTGCAACTCCCACTCTAATATTACCCACCCCATCCAACCACTACCTTCCTTTCCACCACACTAACTACCTTGATTATAGCAAGCTCAGATGCTCATAAGCCTAGTACTTATACAACAGGAACTTCTTATTGTAACATTTGTTAATGTCCGTTATGTACTTCACAGATAAATATTCTAGTTGTCTACTGATGTACTATGTTCTTCATCTGTAAATATGTTGTAAGTAATTGCTATGTAAATTGTTAATCGCTATGTAATACAATGTAACTACTGTCTGTTTATTTTAACTGTGGAGCTTTTCTCCCCGGGCCTCAGCTGAAAATGGACCTACGTCCAGTCGGACACTCCCGGTCAACAAATATAAATAAATAAATAAATAAATATTTTAGCAAATTTCTAAGTCTATAATAGCAATATTTAAAATCTGTCCCTATTTTGGGGCCTTTGTCCCATTATTTTACACTTTGTTCAGATTTCTTATGCTAAGAGGTTGAGCAGTATGGAGGTATGGTATGTAATGCCCTAGTTGGAGAGGGGTGCAGATTAGTCAATTAACTTGATCAGGCTTGACCCTATTGGTTACAGGAGACAAGAGCCTGAACCCTGTACACTGGCTACCAGACTGCTGAGGGAAATGAGCTGCAGTGGAGACTGGAGACAAGAGCCTGAATCCTCTACATCAACTTCCAGACTGCTGATGTGACTAAGTTTGAGTTTTAGTACATTTTCCCAGAATTATGAGTTTCAGTGCATTAAGAGATTATGAGTTTCATTTCATGAAATTGTGAGTTTCAATGGAAGATAAGTTTACTGCTGCTCATACTAAGTCTGTTTTCAATGTCCAGGTAACCGTTTTGTTTAGCAAATGGCAGTCACTGTTTGTGCTGTAGAATTTGAAAGCAGTGTTAGTAGCATAATTGCCATCGGTGCAGAAAGCTGTGGATTCTACTTCCACACCATGGAGCTTGAGTGCTGATATTGCAGTGCCCTTTCGATTGCTGATTATTTGGTGCATTTTAAGGGGGATAGGGATTCTACACTCCTGAGTGTGTCCTCCTTTATTTAAGATGCCTAGTAACTATGAACTTGTCAGTTTGTCAGTCATTTCCTATTACAGTATTACCAGCTTATCAATTTTAATGTAACAGGCAGTTAATTCTTCAAGGGCAGGAGGCACTGAATTTGTAGATGAAACATTGAAATGTAAAGTTGTTTTGCCAGTAGCAACCTCTTCATTAGATACAGATGTGTAATTTAATGTGTAATTACTTGGATGGCTTTTACTTCGAGAGATTGTGTTTACTGAGTGATATTGGTGGATTGTAATGTGATATGTAATATAACAATTGATAAACTATACTTATGTAAAAGTAACTCAAGAGTAACTTGTTACTTTAGTTAGTAACTAGTAATAGTAGTATATTTAGAAATGTAATAAGTAATAGTAATATATTACCTTCACTGAAAAGTAACTAGTAATAGCAACTTAAGTAACTAGCACAACACTGTCCAGTAGTAATACAGGTTAATTCTCAGCTGCTGTTTTTCTGCAGCATTGTTATCTTCTTAATGTACGAGGTCCAGGGTTCATTACACTTGGCCTCCATTTGTCTAACCATGTGACTCTAAGCAAGCCACTTAGCCAGACTGTATATCCAGGCCGTATTCCCAGGATGAGTCTTAAAGTTGGATGCATTAGTCTTCTAGCCCATTTAACAAATGCAAATAAAGTATGCGTCCTAATGAAATCCATTTATCCTCCCCACATTTGTCACCATTGTCTACAATTAAAATGTGTGCATTACTCTCATCAGTGCTTTACTGAAACAAGTGATTTCTGTAATAGTCTGTGTTGCAGCTGTTTAATTTTTCCAGATCTAATATCCACATCTGAAATCTCAATAAGATTAATTGCTTAAAATACTATACTCTTTACTAACCTTTTCATGATAAATTTCAGTTATAAAACATTTCACAATAAACAACTACATTCCATTTGTTTGACTTCATCACACTAGGGGTGAATGGCATATACACACTTCACAATAACAAAATATGCTGTTCTGTCACAAAGGATATAACTGGCTGGGCATAATTGATACTGTGTTCTCCCACTGCGGTCATGTTTTGGTGATGCTTACAACTATATAAAGGGAATAAGCTGTGTAATAAACAATGTAGTAGTCGGGATAACTGAAGTCAGCTGTGTAGTATACAAAGTAGTAGTCAGGGTAAAGTACAGTTGTGTACACTTACCATAAATGTAGATGTTTGAGTGTATTCACTGTTGCAGACATAACATTTGGGTTATCTGCTTGCAGTAGCTCTCAGTCGGCCTTGATTAACAAAGTCTTGGGTCCTGCGTCGGCTGCTGTCTCATTTTCCATGACGTTAGGTAGTCAGGGGTATAAAGCATGCAGCCAACACCATTACATCAGTTTTTCTTGCCACAGATGTCAGGTGCCCCCATAATGGTAAGCAATTAAAATCTATAAATACAATGATATACCACCAACAAAAAAGCAAATACACCAAAAAGCTTTTTGAGCATAGTGAGGGTGAGTAGAGGTATAGCCAAAAGAAGAAAGGGGGCTGGAAGGAGAGTAACCAGGACTGCAACAGTGAATACACTCGAACATCTACTTTTATGGTAAGTGTACACAACTGTACTATGTTCTTCATGTTTCACTGTTGCAGTCATTACATTTGGGTAGATTCTTAAAGCTAAGGTTGGGAGGAGGAATTTGAATAGAATTAGGACCAGTTATAAGGCCTTGCAAGACTGCAAGTGGCAAAGCCAGCTCTGGATTTAGAGAAAATTGGCAAATGATAATGCTTGGTGAAAGTATGTACAAAACTCCAGGTAGCAGCTTCTAGGATGTCCCTGGTAGGGACACCCCTGAGAAAGGCTGTAGAGGTAGATGCAGCCCTGGTTGAATGGTGTCTGATGCCGTGTGGGATAGGTTTTCCATGGTGCTTATAGCAGAAATGAATGAGGTGGCCTATCCATTTTGAAATGGTATGCTTTGAAATAGCTTTCCTCTCTGTCCCTGCAGCAAATGCAACCAGCAATTCAGATTTCCTTTGAGGTTATGTCCTGTCCAAGTAGAATCTAAGTTGTCTGTGCACATCTAAGGAGTGCAGTATCTGTTCCCCTTTGTTCTTCTGTGGGTTAGGAAAGGTAGGCAAATGAATGGACTGATTAAGAGCCACACTGGATACCACCTTGGGCATGAAGGAGGGATTGGTTCTGAGGGACACCCTGTCCGCATGGAAGATGATGAAAGGCTCCACTGCCATAAAGGCCTGTAATTCAGATACACTTCTTGCAGAAGTGATTGCTAAAAGGAAAGCTGCTTTCCAGGAAAGGAATTTTAAATCTGCAGTAGCAGCTGGCTTGAAAGGAGGAAGAGTGAGTTTCTCCAAGACAAAGTTTAGGTCCCAGGCTGGAGTTGGAACTCTCCTGGGTGGCCTTATATTTAAAAGCCCCAATGAAGAACTGCTTGAGCAGTGGGTGAGAGAAGAGTGGAGGCTCTGTGCTGTAATAAGCTGAAATGGCTGAGGGATGAATTTGATGGAGGAAAAGGACAAGCCCTTGTGAAGCATCTCACTCAAGTATTGTAGAATCTGAGGTAAATCGGGCACTGCTGCGTTCATTCCTTGAGATTGGTTTCAGACACAAAATCTTTCCATTTCGCAGCATAAGATTTTCTAGTTCTAGGCCTCCTTGCTTCTAACATGATATCTATTACTGATTTACTGAGGGATGGTAAAGGAGAGATTAGGTAATTAGCCAGGCTGCTAGGTTCAGTGTTTGCAGCAGAGGGTGCAGAATCTGGTTCTCCTGCTGAGACAACAGGGAAGGAGTCTGAGGCAGGTGCCGTGGGGCCAAGCGTGACACTGCACAAGAGGGGGTACCAGTGTTGGCGTGGCCAGTCTGGTGCAATTAAAATAGTCCTTGGCTTGTCTTGTTTGATCTTTAGTAATCGCTTGGAGAGCAGTGGCAGAGGAGGAAAGGCATAAACTGATAGTTTTTTCCAGCTGAAGGATACAGCATCCACTTTTCAAGCTAGCTTGTGGGGAATCCTTGTGCAAAATTTGTCCAATTGATATTTCTGGGAGGAGGCAAACAGGTCTATATCTGGGCTCCCCCATTTGCTTTTCAACATGTTGAAAATCCTTGGTTCCAGTTTCCACTCGTGTGGGTCCATCAGGTTTCTGCTTAGTCCGTCTGCCAGTGTATTTAGTTTTCCTGGCAGGAATTGAGCTTGTAGATTCACTTGGTAGCTCAAGGCTGTGTTCCACAATACCATGGCTAGTCTGCAGAGGGGTAAGAATGTGTACCCCCTGCTTGTTTATGTACCACATGACAGTTGTGTTGTCCGTCTTTACCATTAGTTGTCCTGGAAGAATGTGGTCCTTGAAGGCTGTCAGAGCATTCTGTACAGCTAACATTTCCTTTTGATTTATGTGCAGGTGCATTTGATTTGGGTTCCATTTGCCCTGAATGCACTTCCCTGCCAGGTGAACACCCCCCAATGCATAGTCTGATGCATCTGTTAAGGTTTGGGTGGCAGGGGGTAGTTTGAATGGTAGTCCCCTGTTTTGGTGGCAGAACTCAAGGTGCAGGCAAGGTATGATCGGAATCATTGCTTCTAGATCAATTGAATGTTGATACCATTGTAGTTTCCTTATATGCAGCCTTGCATATGGAATTAGAAGAATGCAGGAGGCCATGAACCCCAAGGCTTGCAGTATTTGTCTTGCAGATAACTGGGTTTTTGTGACCACTTGAAGTAGGTTGTCAAGTGAATTTGTTTCCCTGGCATGAGAAAAGCCATCTTGGAAGTTGTATTCAAGCTTGTGCCCAGGAATATAATTTGTTGACAGGGTACCAGGTGTGATTTCTTTTCATTTATGGTGTACCCTAGACAAGTCAGCAACCTTTGAACAAAGGCCAGATGATTCCAAAGTATGTCCTGGCTTTCTGCCTGAATTAGACAATCGTCCAGGTATGGGTATAATTGAATATTTCTTTGCCTGCAAAATGCAATGACTGGAGCTAGGCACTTTGTTAATACCCTCGGCACAGTAGATAAGCCAAAGGGCAGCGCAGAGAACTGATGGTGCATGTAGTTTGCTTTGAAGCATAGGTATCTTCTGCAAGATTCCCTGATTGGGATGTGCAGGTAGGCTTCCTTTAAATCTAGTGTTGCCAACCAGGCATCTTTGCCTAGCACAGGAAGTAATTGAAGAGTCAGCATCTTGAATTTTGGAATCACCAGGAAGGTGTTTAGAGTAGAAAGGTCCAGGATAGGACGCCATGTATTGCCTTTTCTGGGTACCAGGAAAAGTCTCGAATAGAAACCTTGTCTCTTTTCCTCTTCTGGTACCAAATGAATAGCCCCCATGCTTAAGTGAGGGAGATCACTTGATTTTGGGCCTCTGCCCACTGATTTTGGGGTAGATCTGGCCACCTGATTGGTGTTGGTAACGTGTGGAAGTGAAATCAGTTTTCGTGGGACACTATATTTAAAACCCATTTGTCCTGGGTAACGAGTTCCCAGTTTTTGGCCTGCAGACCAATCTTTCCGCCTAAAGGAGCATTCATTTGGGAAGTGGTTGGAAGTTTTAAAAGCAAGTAATTGAGACAATTTTCCATGGGGGGGAGTCTTACTACTCTCAGATTTGGGGTGCGGAAATCCCCCACTGCTTAGTCTTGTGTGTCCCCTGGTACTGAAATCTGGGGTTTCTGCTGTGTCTGGATTTGGCTTGAGAAGACCTGGAAGGGGCTGGAAAGGACTAATTCTTAGAGGGCCAATGCCTACTAAATCTAGGAGGCTGAACTTGCAAGAAATCTTAACAGTTTGCATAGATTTAGCTTTATCTTCCATCTTTTGAAGAACTTCCTCAGCTTTGTTGCCAAACAGGCGGTCCTGATTTAAGGCAGCATCCAATAGTTTAGCTTTAACATGATCAGGCAAAGATTGCTCCTTAAGCCAAGCATGCCTTCTGAGCACAGACCCAGTAACAGCAGCCCTGCAAGAGGCCTCTAATGAATCAAATCCACATTTCAAAGCATGTTTACCAACCTGTTCAGCAGAATGCATTAAATCCTGTAATTCTTTACTTTCAGCACAGTCAGGAATCAATATCATTTTCTGTTTAAGCAATCCAATAACATGTTGTTGATACTTTAACATATGAAACTTGGCAGTTTAAAGCCCTAATGGCCAAAGTTGCAGAAGTGTAAACCTTCTTACCCCATCTATCCAGCGCCCTGGAGTCTCTATCAGAAAGGGTAGGATTTTTAGCAGTAGAAGCCTTAATGCCCTTGGGTACCTGTGAAATAGTCTCTGGATCCACAATAGGATTTTTAAAAAGAAACTTGTGTGAATCAGGAACCCTGTAATATAGGTCAGGTTTTCTGGGAGCAGGAGGCAGAGAGTCAGGGGCCAAACTTGATTCTGAAAAAGCATCAACAATGTCTAGTACAGGAAGTATAGCTAAAGGCCTATGCTGAGGCAGAAGTAAGAAATCCCTAAGCCTCTTTTTAGAATCAGAAAAATCCTGGCTTTCCCAGTGGAAATGCTCCCCCTTAGAGTATGTATGTAACGTTTCACCAAAAGAAAAATCCTCTGGAGGGGAAGCAGAGGGAATAGAGTCCTCTGCATCAGAATCCTTATAAGTAGATAAGGGCAAATCGAGATGATCAGAAAAATCAGAATCCTGGTCAAAAGATTCATAAACAACTTCAGTTCTAGGTCTCTTAGAAGGGGGAGGTTGGCTTCCCCTGATTTACAAGATCTTCAGCCATTCTTATATGTTTTTTAGGCATACAGGCCTGAGCATCTGGCCTGGGTGTTGGTTTCTTAGGCATGGTTCTAGATTTAAGCCTAAATGAAGAAGGAGGCGTCGGTTTAATATGCAAGTCCATAGGCTTGAATACACCCTAAGAAGCTGGTGCCTGCACAGCAGCTCTGGATCCATCCAAGGTAGAGACATCCTCAGGTTCCACAGTTGAAGCATCTCGCAGCATACCGGACTCTGAATGGGTCTCAGTAGAGGCCTGTGGACCAGAAGTAGCGGGTATCAGGTGGCTGTGGAAGTGCCCGAGTACCGGCGAACTGGTGACTGGCTTAGGAGAAGCATCGTTGGCAGCTTTGGACCTAGGTGGCCTGTCTCTGTCTTTATCTTTGCATTTTTTCAGAATCCCGGTAGTCGGATGGCTAACCAATGACATTTCTGGATAATTAAACAGAGAACCAAAATATTTAGAGGTGAAAATATACAGACAACGGATAGTGCGCTGATTAAATAAAGCACAAAACTGACAGCAAGGTACGTCGTGGTCAGGGCCCAGGCAAGGAATACAGTACGAATGAAAGTCTTTGTGAGGTATTTGCTTTCCACAAGTAATGCAATTATTAACTTTTACGGACATCAGTAAGGAGCAAGAAAAAGTTTGCCCAACGGGGTACTTAGCTTTAGTTGAAGACTTCGGTTCCAAAACTCAAAAACAAAAATTTCAGGAGTCTGCCGACCGGCACTTATGAACTGCTTCTGCATTGGGCACCGCATGGCAAGAAAGACTGATGTAATGACGTCGGCTGCATGTTTTATACCCCTGATGACCTGACGTCATGGAAGAAGGGACAGCAACCAACACAGGACCCAAGACTTTGTTAATCAGGCCGACTGAGGGCTACTGCAAGCAGATAACCCCAATGTAATGACTGCAACAGTGAAACACGAAGAACATCTGAAGTCAGCTGTGTAGTAAACAATGTAGTAGTCAGGGTAACTGCAGTCAGCTGCTTTGTGCATAATGTAGTAGTCAGGGTAACTGCAGTCAGCTGCTTTGTACATAATGTAGTAGTCAGGGTAAAGTACAGTTGTGTACACTTACCATAAATGTAGATGTTCGAGTGTATTCACTGTTGCAGTCATGACATTTGGGTTATCTGCTTGCAGTAGCCCTCAGTCAGCCTGATTAACAAAGTCTTGGGTCCTACATTGATTGCTGTCTCCTCTTCCATGACGTCAGGGTATAAAACATGCAGCCAACATCATTACATCAGTTTTTCTTGCCCCAGATGTCAGGTACCCCCCTAATGGGAAGCAATTAAATCTATAAATATACAAGGTTATACCTCCAACAAAAAAGCAAGCTTTTAAGCATTGTAAAGGAGAGAAGAGGTATAGCCAAAAGAGGTCAGGGGGCTGGAGGGAGGGTGACCAGGACTGCAACAGTGAATACATTCGAACTAAATTTATGGTAAGTGTACACATCTGTACTATGTTCTTAGTGTTTCACTTTGCAATCATCACATTTGGGTAGATTCCCAAAGCTAAGGATGGGAGGAGGAATTTAGATAGCATTAGGACCAGCAATAAGGCCCTGCAAGAATGCAGTGGCAAAGCCAGCACTGGATTTAGAGAAAATTGGCAAATAGAAATGCTTGGTGAAAATATGCACAGAACTCCAGATAGCAGCTTCTAGGATGTCCCAGGTAGGTACGCCTCTGAGAAAGGCTGTAGAGGAAGATGCAGCCCTGGTTGAATGTGGTCTTATTGCCTGTGGGATAGGTTTTTCCATGGTGCTTATAGCAGAAATTAATGCAATGGCCTATCCATTTGGAGAGGGTTAGCTTTGAAATAGCCTTCCCCTATGCCCCTGCAGTAAATGCCACCAGCAGTTCAGATTTCCTTTGAGGTTTATTCTTGTCCAAATAGAATCTAAGCTGTCTGTGCACATCTAAAGAGTGCAGTATCCATTCCCCTTTGTTCTGTGGGTTAGGAAAGAAGGTAGGTAAATGAATGGACTGATTAAGGGCCACACTGGATACCACCTTGGGCATGAAGGAGGGATTGGTTCTGAGGGAAACCCTGTCCGCATGAAAAATGATGAAAGCCTCCACTGCCATAAGGGCCTGTAATTCAGATGCCCTTCTTGCTGAAGTGATTGCTAAAAGGGAAGCAGTTTTCCAAGAAAGGAATTTCAAATCTGCAGTAGCAGCTGGCTTGAAAGGAGGAAGGGTAAGTTTCTCCAATACAAAGTTAAGGTCCCAGACTGGAGTTGGAGCTCTCCTGGGTGGTCTTAAATTTTTGGCTCCTCTGAGGAAGTGCTTGAGCAGTGGATGAAAGAAGAGGGGAGTTTCTGTGTTATAACGAGCTGAAATGGCTGTGGCGTGAAGTTTTATTGAGGAAAAGTGCCTTTGCGAAGCATCTCTGTTAAGTATTGTAAAATCTGAGGTAAATTGGGCACTGCTGTGCTCATCCCTTGAGAATGGTCCCAGGCACAGAATATTTTCCATTTTTCAGCATAAGTTTTCTGGTACTAGGCCTCCTTACCTCTAAAATGATATTCATCACTAGTTTACTTAGAGATGGTAAAGGAGAGATTAAGTAATTAGCCAGACTGCTAGGTTCGGTGTTTGAAGGTGAGGGTGCAGAATCTGGTTCTCCTGCTGAGACAGCAGGGTAGGAGTCTGAGGCAGGCACCATGGGGGCCCACAGTGACACTGCACAGGAGGGGGTGCCAGTATTGGCACGGCCAGTCTGGTGCAATCAAAATTGTCCTTGGTTTGTCTTGTTTGATCTTTAGTAGTACTTTGGAGAGCAGAGGCCGAGGAGGAAAGACAAACTTGTTGGGTTTTTCCAGCTGAAGGGCAGAGCATCCACTTTCCAAGCTGGTCTGTGGGGAGTTCTTGTGAAATTTTTCCAATTGATAGTTCTGGGGGAGGTGGGTCTCTATCTGGGCTCCCCCATTTGCTTGTCAACATGTTGAAAATCCTTGGTTCCAGATTCCACTCGTGAGCCCATGAGACTTCTGCTTAGTCCGTCTGCCAGTGTATTTAATTTTCCTGGTAGGAATTGAGCTTGTAGATGCACTTGGTAGCTCAAGGCTGTGTTCCACAATGCCATGGCTAGTCTGCAGAGGGAGTAAGAATGTGTACCCCCCTGCTTGTTTATGTACCACATAACAGTGGTGTTGTCCGTCTTTACCATTAATTGTCCTGGAAGAATGTGGTCCTTGAAGGCTGTCAGAGCATTCTGTACAGCTAACATTTCTTTTAGATTGATGTACAGGTGCATTTGACTTGGGTTCCATTTGCCCTGAATGCTATCCCTGCCAGGTTCGCCCCCCCCCCCATGCATAGTCTCATGCATCTGTTAGGGTTTGAGCAGCAGGGGATAGTGTGAATGGTAGTCCCTGATTTTGGTGGCAGGGCTCTGCCCACCAAAGGAACTCTAGGTGTAGGCAAGGTATTATAGGAATCATTGCTTCTAGATCTTGAGAATGTTGACACCATAGGCTTTTTAGATACCATTGTAGTTTCCTCATATGCAGTCTTGCATATGGAATTAGAAAAATGCAGGAGGCCATGAACCCCAAGGCTTGCAGTATTTGCCTTGCAGTTAAGCAGGGTTTTTGTGGCCACTTGTTTGAAGTAGGTTGTCAAGTGAATTTGTTTCTCTTGCGTGAGGAAAGCCATCTGGGAAGTTGTATTCAAGCTTGCTCTCAGGAATATAATTTGTTGACAGGGTACCAGGTGCGATTTATTTTCGTTTATGGTGTACCCCAGACTCACCCTTTGTACCAAAACCAGATGATTCAAAATTATGTCCTGGTTTTTTGCCTGAATTAGACAATCATCCAGGTATGGGTATATTTGAATATTTCTTTGTCTGCAAAATGCAATGACTGGAGCTAGGCACTTTGTGAATATCCTGGGCAGAGTAGATTAGCCAAAGGGCAGTGCAGAGAACGGATAGTGCGTGCAGCCTGCTTTGAAGCTTAGGTATCTTCTGCAAGATTCCCTGATTGGGATGTGCAGGTATGCTTCCTTTAAATCTAGTGTTGCCAACTAGGCATCTTTGCCTAGAATAGGAAGCAATTGGTGAAGAGTCAGGATCTTGAATTTTGGAATCATCAAAAAGGTGTTTAGAGTAGACAGGTCCAGGATCAGAGACCATGAATTGTCTTTTCTGGGTACCAGGAAAAGTCTCTAGTAGAAACCTTGTCCCGTTTTCCTCCTCTGGTACCAATTGAACAGCCCCTTACGCTTAAGAGAGAGTACTTGCTTTTGGGCCTCTGTCCACTGATTTGGAGGTAGACCCGGCCAACCGCTTTGTGTTGGTAACGTGTGGAAGTGATATCTGTATCCCTGGGACACTATATTTAAAACCCATTTGTCCTGGGTAATGAGTTCCCAATTCTTTTCATGAAGAACAATCCTCCCCCCCCAAAGAGGGAGACAGTGGAGAAGTGCTTGGAAGTTTTAAAAAGAAGTCATTGATACAGTTTACCTTAGGGGGAGTTTTATTACTCCCAGATTTGGAAGTGGAGGCCCCCCACTGCTTAGTCCTGTGAGTACCCTGGGACTGAAGCCTGGGAGCTCTGCTGGATCTGGGTTTGGACTGAAGGTCTGGAAGAGGCAGGAAAGGACCAATTCTTGGAAGGCCAATGCCTACTAAACCTTGGAGGCTGTACTTGTAAAAAAAATCTTTAACAGTTTGCATAGATTTAGCTTTTTCCTCCATCTTTTTAAGAACTTCTTCTGCCTTGTTGCCAAAGGATTAAGGGAGTATCCAGTAACTTCACTTTAACATGATCTGGCAAGGATTGCTCCTTAAGCCAAGCATGCCTTCTAAACTACAGACCGGGTTACAGCAGCCCTGCAAGATGCCCCTAGTGAATCAAAACCACATTGCAAAGTGTTTTCCAACTTGTTCAGCTAAATGCACGAAGTCCTGTAAATCCTTATTTTCAGCACAATCAGGAATCATCATTTTCTGTTTAAGCAATCCAATAATAAGCTGCTAATACTTTAACATATGAAATTGGCAGTTTAAGGCCCTAATTGCCAAAGTTGCAGAAGTGTATACCTTCTTACCCCATCTATCCAGCGCCCTGGAATCTATCAGAAGGGGTAGGATTTTTGGCAGTAGTAGCTTTAATGTCCTTGGGTCCCTGTGAAATGGTCTCAGGATCCACAGAAGGATTTTTAAAAAGGCACTTGAGAGAGTCAGGGACCCAGTAATATCTATCAGGTTTTCTGGGAGCAGGAGGTAAAGTGTCAGGGACCAAGCTAGATTCCGAAAAGGCATCATCAATAATGTCTAGTACAGGAGGTATGGCTAAAGGCCTGTGCTAGGGCAGTAGTAAGAAATCCCTAAGCCTCTTTTTAGAATCAGGGTAATCCTGACTTTCCCAACGAAAATACTCCAAGAGTATGCAAGGTTTCACCAAAAAAGAAATCCTCTCGGGAAGAAGCAGAGGGAATAGAGTCCTCAGCGTCAGAATCCTCATAGGTAAATAAGGGTAAATCTTGGTCATCAGAGGAAACAGAAAATTCAAAATCCTGGTCAGAAGTCTCATAAGCAAACTCAGTTCTAGGTCTCAGAGGGGGAAGGCTGTCTTCCCCTGATTAAAGCAATAAGGTATTCAGCCATTCTTAGCATTTGTTTTTTAGGCATAGAGGCCTGACCATGCTCTGTCTGGGCGTCAGTTTTCTAGGCATGGTTCGAGTTTTAAGCCTTGAAGAAAAAGATGGCATCTGTTTAATACGCAAGTGAATAGGCCCGAATATACCCTCAGAAGCCGGTGCCACAGCGGCTCCGGACCCATCCAAGGTAGAGATATCTGCAGGTTCCACAGCTGAAGCATCTCGCAGCATACTGGACTCTGAATGGGTCTCAGTAGAGGCCTGTGAATATAAAGTAGCGGGTATCAGGGGCTGCCAAAGCACCTCACTGAGTACCAGCAAACTGGCAAATGGCTTAGGAGAAGCGTTGTCAGCAGCTTTGGACCTAGGCGGCCTGTCTTTATCCTTGCATTTTTTTGGAATGTCGTTAGTCAGACGGCTTACTGAAGACATATCAGGATAACTGAATAGAGTACCAAAATATTTAGAAGTGAAAATATACCGACGGATAGTTTGTGGTTTAAATAAGGCACAAAACCAACAGCGAGGTACGTCGTGGTCAGGGCCTAGAGCAAGGAATACAGTACGAATGAAAATCTTTATGAGGTATTTGCTTTCCACAAGTAATGCAATTATTTACTTTTACTGACATTGGTTTAGAGCAAGAAAACATTTCCCCAACGGAGTACTTAGCTTTTAGTTGAAGACTTCAGTTCTGAAACTTGAAAACAAAAATTTCAGGAGTTGGCCGACCGGCACTTACAAACTGCTTCTACTTCGGGCACCGCACAGCAAGAAAGACTGATGTAACGGCATCGGCTGCATGTTTTATACCCCTGATGACCTGATGTCATGGAGGAAGGGACAGCAACCGATGCAGGACCCAAGACTTTGTTAATCAGGCCGACTGAGGGCTACTGCAAGCAGATAATCCAAATGTGATGACTGCAACAGTGAAACACGAACATCTGAATACACCTGTGTAGTAAACAATGCAGCAGTCAGGGTAACTGAAGTCAGCTGCGTTGTAAACAATGCAGTAGTCAGGGTAACTGAAGTCAGCTGCGTTGTAAACAATGCAGTAGTCAGGGTAAATGAAGTCAGCTGCGTTGTAAATAATGTAGTAGTCAGGGTAGCTGAAATTATACGGTCTGCCAAACTAAACTGCTTTATTTCTTGAGATGATATTCTCAATACTGTCCTGAGTGAGCACAGTTATAACACCAGTAATGTAGTGGGGGTATGCGACGTCCCCACTCTGGGCTAGTAATCAAGGAGCCTGAATTCTCAGCACGGACACTGGAGAGGGGGCATTCACTTGGAATACAAATGGATACACTATTTGCAGATGCAGACCTGTCTGCATCAAGCACAATTTCCCTTAAGAGCACACAAGAACAGTCTGGGGTCTGGATTTCTTTATATTTGTCTCCCTTCAGTGCCACAATAATGCTCCCAACTAGCATAGCTATATGTGAAAGCCCTCAGCTGAGTGTCCAAGCAAAGTCTTCCAGCACTCTCTCAGTGAAACCAGTGCTTTATGTCCCTTCTCCAAGTAGCTGACACACACACACACACACACACACACACACACACACACACACACACACACACACACACACAGCAAAGGCTGGCACACATTTACCTGCTGTGCTCCCTTCTGGCTAGACTAAGGTAGTTATCACTGCCACCAGACACTACAAAGTCAGCTACCAAGGCTTGTGCAAGGCTACCCAACTATACGGAGTAAAATTAATATTTTTATTATTTATCTATTGACATTCGTTAACCAGGTTTGTCCAGCTGGGCCAGAGACCCATTTTCAGTGGAGACCCGAGGAGAAAAGCTCCAGTCACAGATAGCATGCAATACACAAAAGTTCAGTTTACAATACATAAAAAGTCACAAAATTGCAGTTTACAATACAAATACATTAAATTTCACAGTGTTAGATAAGAAAATGATTAAGGTATATCAGATAGGTAGAAGTATACACTTTTGTTTTTTGTTATGGTACTTGTTTAGCAAAAAAGCTATTGTCAAGAGCAATCCCTAAAAGTTTTGAGGAGGTGGAGTAGTGTGCGCTAAGGAAGTAGTATTAAGTATAAAGGTGGGAGGGGTATCAGGAGGTAGATTAAGATGCTAAGGCAATATGAAGAAAGATTAGGAGAAAGGACAGTAGTGGAGTTAGGTAGGGTCATGGCATGTATAGGATTTGGTGTTAAGTAAATGAAGTCAGAGTTATTTTTTAGCGTATAGTGTGTGTTGGAAGTTTATTTCAAGCTGGGAATACAGAGGATTTGAAGTTTACCAATAGTTTTCTTTGGTTGATAAATGTCTATGAGTTGCTGGCTAGAGGTAGTGCAGAGTGTGCGAGTGGGAATATAGGTGGATACTTAGGAGGACAGAGCAGGGCAGGAGGACAGTTTGTATAGTATGGAGTGAGTGATTTGAAATTGGGATAGGAGTTGTGGAAGTTTGAGCCATTGTAGAGAGTTGAGTGCAAGGCAATGGTGTGAGTTATAAGGGAAGTTTGTGACAAATCTTGCTATTTTGTGGTAAGTTTGTTGGAGTTTTGCCAAGGTAGTGGATTCTATGTTAGTTAGGGTTGGGATGGCATAGAGAAGGGAGGTTAGAAGAAGAGCCTATGCCAGGGAGTCGCTAGCACTGGAAGTCAAGAATTTCGGGTTGTGATGAAGCAAACCCAGCTTTTGGTGATTTTTTTTAATACTTTGAAGGATATGCATGTTAAATTTGAGCTCGTCATCAATGATGGCACCCAGAAGCTTTGTGTGGGAGTTAGGTTGAATGGTGGTGTCATTGGAGGATGTGATGAGAAAGGTAGATTTAAGGTGAGAGAGAACGAGGGAGGAATAGCAGGAGTTTGTTTTTTGGGGTTCAGGATGAGTAAATTATCAGACAGCCACTTTTCAATGTAGAGAAAAGTGTCTTGGGTAAGAGTGTGAAGATTAGAGATATTGCTGAAGTGCATATAAGAGGTGAGTCATCAGCATATTAAATTAGGGCAGATTGTTTGCAGGAAGTATGAAGATCATTAGTAAAGATGTTGAACAGGAGGGGACCCAAGATGGAACCTTGGGTTACCCCATTTGTTCACTGGAAGGAAGGGGGAGCAGGAGGAGAGCCATCGAACAGATTGTTGTCTATGAGACAGGTAGCTAGCAAAAAAGGCTAGGGTGGAAGCAGATAGACTGAGGTGAGCAAGTTTATTTAGAAGTAATGGATGAGATACAGTGTCGAAGGCTTTAGGGAGGTGAAGGAAAAGAGGATACGAAGTGTTTTTCATAATGGGCCTCAGCTACTGTATGTGTAAATGATATGAGGGCTGTAGCAGTGCTGTGGTTAGGGTGGAAGCCATGTTGAGTGGGTGTTAAAAGGTTCTGCTGGAGGAGATAGTTTAGGAGCTGTGTATGTATACATTTTTCAAGTATTTTGGAGAGAGAATGGCAATTGGTCGAAAGTTAAATGGATCAGTTGAGTTTCACCCTTTATGAAGAGGGATGGTAAAGAAGGATTTCCAAATCTCTGGCACTGTTGCTTCCTGAATAGATCTACTGATTAATATAGATACTGAGTAACCTATGGTTTTTCAGTGGCTATTTTGAGGAAAGTGGGAGGGAGATTGTCCGAGGCGGGAGAGCAGGGTTTAAGCTTCAGTAGGACTGATTTAATGTAGGAAGTTGAAACTGGTTGGAAGGAGAAAAGGGTATTGTTGTGGGGGTTGGTAGGGGGTAGATGGGATATTTATGATGGAGTTAGAGGATGTAAGTTTCTGGACAGGGTCAATGAAGTGTCTTATTGAGAAGGGTAGCAGTTTCTAGAGGAGTATTATTTGGGAAAAGGGAGGGTTTGAGAATTTTATTTAAAGATAGGCCAGAATTTCTGTGTATTGGTTTTGTTGTTAATCTGGGGAGAGTTATACTAGGATTTTTTGTTGCTACTGACATATTTTTAGATAAGGTTCCGAAGTTCTTTATACTTTTGTAACAGGGGAGGCTCTTTGAACTTAGTCCAGGTTTATGAAGTACTATCACGTTTGCACATGAGGCATCTAGTTTCCTTAGAAAGCAAGGGAGCAAAATTGTATTTTATTCAGATTCTCCTGGTAGTGGCTAGGGAGTTAAGGGTATCTAGGAATATTTTATTAAACTTAAGCATCGCTTCATTGAGAGGGATCTGTTTGAGGATGGATCAGTCAATAATAGGGAGAATTGAATTGAATTGAGTGGTATTAAAGTTGTAGAGTCTCTATAAGAGTGAGGTTTAGGTACTTGGGTAGAGTGTCGTAGGATGAAGTAGGAAGATGTTCACTCTGAGTTTGCTAAGGTAATTGGACTGTGGTAAAGGCTAGGGGAGTTAGTGAGGATCCAGTTGATGGTAGAGCTGTAAGAAGAGGTATTGTGCAGGTGGGTGGGGGATGCTATCAGTTGGTGGAAACCCTGTAGGTTGATACTGACTTGTGGAGAGTCAGTAGTAAGTTTGGTCCAGTCGATGTTAACATCGCCTAGGATGAGGGTTTCATATGGTATATTGTGTGAGAACCGGGATAGGATAGATTCAAGGATTGGAATATTCTTTCCTGGGGGGATATATATGGAGGCAATTGCACATTTCTTGTGAGGGTTTAAATGGCAATTTAGGATAAGTCAGCTAGGTGGAAGTCTGAAGTAGGGATGGTGATAGTTGAGAAATTAAGGCTATCAGAACAGAGGATGGCAACACCACCACCCTTTTTTGAATTTCTAATAGAGTGGTAGATATTATAGCTGGGTGGAAGTATTTGTTTGTTATGTGGGGTTCTAGCCAAGTTTCAGATAAGGCTAGGATGTGAGGGGTGGTTTGGGCAATCCAGAATGCAGTTCAGTGATTTTCTTAGTTAGTGAGGCTTTGAATATTTAGGGAGTAGATAGAGAGGTATTTGTGTAGCGTGGATGAGGATTGGTGGGGAGATGGGGGTGGAGACAAGGATGTGGGGTATAAGGTTGAGGGGAGGGAGGGGCCAGGATTGGGGTGGATGTTGCCAGAGAGTAGTGTATTACTAGGAAGTGAAGTAAAATTTGTTAGTAACAAGAGATGGTAGTGCAGTTTTGGTTTGGATTTATAGGAGAGCAGACAGTTTTCTAATATAAGTTTATGAAAGCAGGTAATGGAGAAGTTGAATGGAGCTGGGGAGATTAAGGAGCAGTGAGACCGAGGGGAAAGTTTGGGGATACATGTGGTAGGAGAGTATTTGAAAGGCTGGGAAAGGCTGGTGTGATAGGAGGTTAGAGCAGAGGGCAGTATTAGAATTGGTAAGGTAAAGCATAAAAGTAGCATGTTAAGTTGTGTGGGGAGTAAAGGTGAGATGAGTGGATGAGCTGGATTGGATAACAGGAGGTGATGTAGTAGATGATGATGGAGTATGGGTTGGGTGATAGGCAGGAAGTGCAGAATGAGTGGTTGAAATGGACAGGCAGGGGTGTGAGTGGATAGGATAAAAGTAACTTGTGTGGGGTGGGTGAGAATGGGGGTGGGGTATGGGGAGAGACGTGAGCCCTAGCGTAGGGAGGGTGAATGAAATGGGGCTATACTGGCAGTGACCTCAGAAGTCCCCAATGACCTCAGAAGTCCCCAAGAAAGACAATCAGTGATGTTGGTAAGTTTGGCCTAAGAATAGGCAGGAGGGAGTAGACAACAGGCACAAGGTGAAATCTGAAAATGTCAGTAGGGAAGGAGATATCAAAACTGAGTAAGGAAGTTATCAAAGGTCAGCAGGATAGGGTAGTGTAAGAGGGCAGGCTAGAGAGAAAATAGTCACCAACAGATATAAGTACTCTCAAAGGTTAAAATATTCTCTAAAGGACCAGCCACAATGAAAATTTTAAATATATTTAACAAATAAAAGAACATGAAAATACAAAATATCCATTTACAGTAAACACCAGAGTTTCAGACACAGGAAATATTAAAAATAACACAGCTTGAAAGATTCACAGTTACAGAAAAACAATAACTATTTTCGTTATATTTTCCTTACTGATCTAGAGAATTATTGTTCTTACTTAATAGAGGAAGGCAAGATGAAGTACATGAGAGAGCCTTCTATGTCAGGTTCCAAGAAACAGACTGCCCTGAGACTTCTGTCTCAGTCTCACCTAATATTAAAATCATTATTTCTGTATAGAATGACATCACATACATCTGGTCATCTGACTTCTGGTTCCCATGTAATTCCCATTGCTAGAAACTGCCATGATGTAGCACCTATATGTCAGTAATACACACAAGAGCATTGCTGAGATCTGGTGCAGCTTCTGAAAGTTATAAAACAATTACAAACTTCTACTCCTCCTACAGAGACTAACAAACCATGCTTCTTACAGACATTGCATCTCTGGCTCCATTCAAAACTGTGAGATAGCATCTTTATGGCAGAGGCTCAGTAATTTAATTTTTTACTATTTTCAAAAGTTAGCTGGAGGTGAGCTTAACCTCTTGTCTTCCACTATTCTCTGTTAACATATATAAATAATTTAGTTACAATGCCGTCAGGACCCACTGCTGGTATATTTTTAATGCAAGCAATTTTACAAATCTATTTTCAACAAAAGCATCTGTACAAATCAGTTTGATATTCAAATAATATACAATTCTTTACTAAATTACAGGTAGCTGTGCTGGCATATATGTTACACATCTACTGCCCTACTTCTCCTGGCATAGCTGGCAATAACTCACATCTTCACAGGGTATGAAGCCCTGACTATGACCCAGGGAACTTGGAAGTGATTAGCTGTTGGGCACTTGGCAGCACTGGGAGGATCAGCATGCCCATTCTGGGGTAGGGGCCTAGCAGACACAGGGCAGTGCATCTGACCAAATCACAGCTGGAGGTTTGGGATAGAGTAAGATAGGTAGGAGATGTGGGTATGGCCACCTATGCCAGTGGCAGTAGCCCTTGCCCACCACAAGAATGTGCACAAGCTGACAGATGTCTACGCAATCCCGCTGGTGACATAAGTGCTCACATCATCATCCAAAGGGGAGGGTATAAGACTTCATAAAAAAATAGATTGCCAGTGAGATTACAAAACTCCCCAAAATCTGCCTGCTTGACAGCCCCTCTGAATGGCCCTTGCCTTTGGCGATCTAGGGGGCCCTTAGGAAATGAATGTGCAAAGAGTCCAGTCGTGAGTGGCTTAAAGGTTGGTACACTTACAAAAAAAACAAAAGTTTTCCATTGTGGTTTCCTCATTTGTATAAACCCAGTGATGACCAACCCCCTAATCTTGGGGAGTCTGTAGCCACTTACTGCTGTGTGTGAGCTCACCATCAACCCCCTAATGTTGGGGGGGGGTCTGTAGCCACTTACTGCTGTGCGTGAGCTCACCATCAACCCCCTAATGTTGGGGGGTCTGTAGCCACTTACTGCTGCGTGTGAGCTCACCATCAACCCCCTAATGTTGGGGGGTCTGTAGCCACTTACTGCTGTGCGTGAGCTCACCATCAACCCCCTAATGTTGGGGGGTCTGTAGCCACTTACTGCTGCGTGTGAGCTCACCATCAACCCCCTAATGTTGGGGGGTCTGTAGCCACTTACTGCTGTGCATGAGCTCACCATCAACCCCCTAATGTTGGGGGGTTTGTAGCCACTTACTGCTGTGCGTGAGCTCACCATCAACCCCCTAATGTTGGGGGGTCTGTACCCACTTACTGCTGTGCGTGAGCTCACCATCAACCCCCTAATGTTGGGGGGTCTGTACCCACTTACTGCTGTGTGTGAGCTCACCATCAACCCCCTAATGTTGGGGGGTCTGTACCCACTTACTGCTGCGTGTGAGCTCACCATCAACCCCCTAATGTTGGGGGGTCTGTACCCACTTACTGCTGTGTGCGAGCTCACCATGTTTATGGGATACGTTGCTACCAAACCTACTTGGCTTTTCCGTTTCCCTGCCGAGTAGTCGATAATTACATTTGACTACCTTTCAATCACCCTGTTGGACCACGTTTCTTTTTTCTTTTCTAAACGTATGTCCTGGATGAGATGACAACAAACCAGGATACTACAGAGACCCTCCTACATTCAGAAATGGGAACGTGTAGTAGTAATGCAAAGATATTACCAGTTCACATAATTTCAAATTAAACACTGATGGGCCTTTCAACTTTATCAGCTATATACACTAGCTGTTCGCCAGCATCCAGGATAAAAACCTAGAGTGTTAAATTTTCCCACCCAAATGTCTAATCGCAGTGGTCAACTTGCTGCTTCCTAGAAGGGCATCCTCATTAAGAATCCACTGATTGGAGTATCCTTCATAGTTAGGCTTAACAGATTTTTTTTAATTAAATCATAACTACACAAGCTTTCACAGTATGTATAGAGTCATTAGTCCATAACACTCCATGAAATGTCTTCATATTCCACGGATATTTGCTAATGCTGCATTTGTGTCAGTCAGCCCTTCTCTGAGGTTATTTGTCTCTTGGGTGATTGTATAACTACATCTAGTTTGCAACCATTAGGCTCATGATGTTGGTTTCGACTTGCAAACAAAACACGGTTTCGACTTGCAAACAAAACACGGACATTGTTCCTCCTTCAAAAGGACCTGTTCTTGTTTACTCCATCTAGTTCCAAGTGTTAACTTTAGGACTCCAGTCCTACTTTCCCATATATCCTTATAAATTAGTCTAATCCTAAACATTTGTTCCTTGCCCGACTTTACCATGCCATAACCCTTTCCTCTTTGCTCCACTAGGTAAATGCATTTTAGCCATAGTTTTTTTTTTATCCTCAAGTAGATAACCTGTCCTGATTCCCACGTTGAAAAGATTCCCACAGATCTGAAAAGCTAAACATCTTCCTGTCAAACTGGATAATTCAAAAATTGTTAGCAATTAAATGTTACTTTATCTGTCCAAGTTTTTCTATCAGATTCTCTCACAACACTTCATATTTCTGGAAGGGTTCAAATGAGACTGTAGGGCCCACTTCCATATTCTGTGTCTCCAAATTCAAAGCCCTCCTCAAATCTTTAATCCTTTCTTCCAGGGCTCTCTCCAGTGCAAGAGGAGCCAATAATCTTTCCAGTATTCACCTCCCTCATCTTTATCTTCTGCTCTAATCAACTGGTAGAGATTTTAAAGGAAAAGTAATTTATATTAAAGAGTAGAATTCTCCATCCTCCTAAGCATTTGGGAAGGTAAGCTGGATAAAAGAAATCCTCCTTCCTTTGCCCCTCAGGACCTAATCATCATTTACTGTTTGTATAGATGCCAAAGTACTATGTTATCTGGTACTGGGGTGTTTTGGAGGAGATAAATTATGTAGAGCATTATCATTGCGTGTACCACCTGTATCTTTCCTGTAAAAGTGTTTGATCTAATGTAGGAATACATTTTCTGATTTCAGTTAACAAGTTATCAGAGTGAACTATTTAATGGTAATTAATGTATCCCCCTGCTCTTAGTCAACTATTTATGTGATTTTGCTGTCATTATCAACGATCTTCCTGCAGCTGTGTCAATCTCCAATGATAAGCTTGTGAGTATAGCTAATTTGGTAAGGCAATACCTTAAATCTGATGCACAGTAAATGAAAATTTCTGGCACTCCCTCCATAAACTTAATATCACTACTTAATACACAGTCCTTAGCAAAAAAGTTAAACACTGCTATGTATCTCGCATTCTTTTTCCCATGTAATTCATGAAGCTTGTCACTTAGTTACCATTTGTTTTGTCACCAAGATAAACAGACCTAGGGATAAATAGGTAACCTTGTCTCACTCCCTTTTCTATAGCTCTCACTTCCACCCCCACTCCCCCCAGCTATAGATTGATCATTACCCCAAATAGCGATCTGGATTAGAGGTTTCTAATGCATCCCATGAATCTGTCTCCACATTCCCTCATCTCCAAGGTTCTAAATATGGAGTCCCAGCTTACAGAGTTGAAAGCTTTAAGTATATCCAAAAATACAAGCCTTTCTTTCCATGGTAACCTTTTAATGTCATTCAAGAAGGTCATGACACCCCACCAATTATCATAAATATCTCTACCTTTCATAAATCCATTCTGTATAACTTTTACAATTTTGTGGAGAATCTTAGCCATTCTCATTGCCAAATTATTGGCCAAAATCTTAGCGTCAACATTAAATTAGTGACATGAGTCTGAAATCACTCACAAGCATGGTCTCTTCTTTATTCTTTGGGGCTACTGTGATCATGTCCTGGTTGAACTTCCTAATCGGCCCACTCTGTTTACTCCATGAATTAAATGCCCAGGCCAGTGCAGTCCATGAACTTTGTCCTCACTGCTTATACATCTATGAAGGGAAACCATCTGGACCTGCTGTACAATAACTTCATCTTAGCTAGTGACTCACTGTAGTCCTTAGATAATTTTACACCAAGACTTAAGAAATTAAGAGAATAAAATGTCATCTACAAACTGACACAGTTTATGAAGTGTGCACACAAATGGTGAGTGACATGGACAGTAATGGAGTTAAAAAAAAATGTTTGTGAAAAAGGTATGACAATGGCATTTTTCATACTTCCATTTATAACCAAAATAAAGTGTGACTGTCATATTGGGGTGGCTTATGCAATCATTTTGTGTTAGTAAAATATATTAAAATAACATGGGTAATATGAAGACATTCTGATATATGTGTTTGTTAAAGCATTTATATTAGCAATATTTTGATATCTGTATGAATGGATTTGATTACACGCTTATTCCATTTTGAAATAAAACATTAACATATTACTAGAAAATCAGTACTTAACGTCTGTAAAAATGCATTATTTCTTTTTCTGGCTGCTACAGTTCTGGACTTGTGTATTCTGTTGTCTTGCATCTATAGGAAAGGTCAATCTCTGGACATTTATTTTTTGCTACAACTGACATTTTCAGCTGAACTGTTTGCATTTATTAAACTTTACAACATTTTGCCTTGTTAAAGATAAAGCTACATCTTCAACTGTTTGGTATTTTAACCTCCATTAGAACTTGACAGTGTGCACACATGGCCTACAGGGATCTAGACCTCTGCTGTGGGGTTACGAGTCTCAACAGATGAGCCATCCCGCTTGCTGTGTGAGAAACCTATCAGTCTGACAATTGTATCAAAGTTGATGGCATCTGTGCATATCAAATAGGAACTCTGAAGACAACTTAAATCTAATCTTTAGCAGCCTGGATACGTGTGTCGTTATGCTGAACCTGTTTCTTTTTGGGGCTGGGCATAATTGCGTTTAAGGGATGATGAGTCCTCAGAATGCAATAGTCTCTCACTTGCATGAAAAGCCTTTAAATAAAAAAAGGCTAATGTTTTAAGCTGGATTTAGAGGTTTTTCTTCTACTGAAAACTGAAGTGGAAACTTAAACTTTACACAACTCTTGTGTCTCTGAGAAGGGTACACATTTGTGGAAATACAATATTACTTATCAAGTGCGACTGGAGTACTGTACATGTGATGTGCCTATGGATCTATATGTATCTATATTACTTAACTTGTATCACTGTGAATTTTCTGTTACTCCCTTGCCTTGCTGAAATTAGGTGCCCTAGGAGGCTATGCAGCAGAGCAAAATGAAATATGGCATAGTATAACTTACCAATGGAAATGTTTTCTAGAGATGGAATGATCTGTTTACAAAAAAGTTCCAAGACTGTAGGAGGAGGTGGTGGGGATGGTTGGCTAAGCAATTGCCATTGGTTCCCTGGATTTATGAACTGCACATAATAGACATTAAATTCAAATTTTAGATGTTTTCCATGAACAAACTGACTTGGCCTTCAGTCAGGGAATAATGAATTTCACAGGAAATGTGGCATTGCAGTAACAGAGCTACAAATGCTATCACTGGTAAGTGGACATAAGCCATTTCCAATATGTGCTGTTTGACTTTGTAAAAATGGTATTAAATGAGTGTTCGGTATCAATAGTGCAGCTTTGGAGTGGATTAGCACATGCAACATTAGTCTTGTTATTGTACCCACCACCAGACTCAATGATGGCCATGTCAGAGATGAACATTCCTCAGGTAGTCTACGGTTAATAATGCACATGTTTTCCCATTTTATTTAGCTATATAGCATGTGGCAGCAGCAGATTAGATATCCATTCACAAATACTCATTTGTATAATGTTGGTTTCACTGTTAAAATAGGGATTGATAGCCAAAGAAGGGGTTAAAAAATGGAGAAGCTGCCCAGGAATAACTGGTGGATACCCCTCACAAGGTGCTCAGATATATTGGATCTGGTGATTACTAACATGGGAGACCATTGCACTACCCCCAGTGTAATGCCCTCCCTGGTGAGATACGACACAAATCAGTCTTGTTAGAAGTAACAAACACCAGATCCCCCCAGCAGCAACTTGACAAAACCTTCTCCAAGGCCAATAACAACCTCTTACACGATGGCATAAATAGCTTTGCAGCCCCTTCCCCCACAGAAGGGGCAGTCACCTCTGCTGGGTTATACAGCAGTGCTTTATACATCTGTACAATTGCACGGACTCTGCTGTACCTGTTCGAACCAAAGTAAGAGCTTCAAGGAAGAACAAACCCACCTAGTGGACATCGGCCATCAACAGGCTATACAATAAGAGGAGGAAACTGGTGTCCAAGGATAGGAAGGAACGGTCTCAAAACTGGAAACCCTCCCTCCTTAATGTAAATAACACAACTTGTGAAGTCCTCCAAGGCCAACTATCAATCCAAATTAGCTTACCAAACTAAGGACAACCAAAAGGCGTTCTTTAGTTACATCTGTAACCTCAAAGGAAAGTCGCAGATTTGCACTGAACTTGTAGTTAATGGTACTACATATACAGAACCTGTGGATAAAGCAAACCTGCTGGCTGACAGGTTCAGTGAAAACTTCACTTCCCCAGGCACATATACCACAAAGCAACCCCAACACTGGTCTCCCATCTATCTCTAAGGAGCAGGTCTCAATTGCCTTCTCCAAGGCCAAAAATGCAGGTTCTATGGGACCAGGTAACTTTCCAGGCTGTATTTTACATTAATTAAAACCTGAACTGGCACCACCACTGGGAACACAGGTTAACAGCAACTTCAGCTTTGATCACAGTGTCTCCAGAATGGGAAGAAGGGCATTTTACATTATTCGTCTCATAAGAGCATTGCCTCCAGAAAAAAAGAGGTTATAACCCCCCTCTAACTCTTCCCTCATCAGGCCAATAATAAAGTACAATGCTCCCATTGGTATGTACCTCTGCAAGCACCAACAACAATTAGGAAGACCACAAAGGGTCCTTACAAGGAAAATCCAGGGTCTTCAGCATCTGTCATACTGAAGCAGACTGAAATCACCATCACTGTACTCTTGTGTCACACAACTACTCAGAGGCTACCTGTGCCTTGCATATAGGGCAATCTCTGACCCAGCTATTTGGAAATGACATTTGAAAGTCAAATGGGACATGGGTCATTCGCTCTAAGGACTTTAACCTGGTATGGGAGATCAACAGAACTTGCTGGAGGGGCAGATTTGTCTCCTAGAGGTTGCCTCCCCTTTGGAAAAGGCTTCCAATTCAGGTTTAACAGAGACCCTTGTCGACCCTATTTATGTGCAATTTGGATGATTGGATAGGTAATCGCAAATTCACCCAGTGGTTCCACCCATGTCCCTCTTGGAAAGTGGCAATAGGTGCTGACTTTTGTGTCTGCTTTAAAAAATGGACACTCTTGGAAACAAGGGTTGATATTTGGCTAGGCTTGTAAAGGCCCCAAGGCCATTAGCCTAGTAACCTCCCTATGATCCTTTGTGGGAGATGCTGGAGCAGTAGATAAAAGGGATGGGGGGGATTAATGTCTTGCAAGAGTTATTTGTGACAAAATTAAAACTGGATGACTCAAGCAGGACAAGATCAATAGGCGAGGTATAATTCGGATGGTCCTCATGGAACGTTATTTAACATTTAGCAGCTGTACTGTAGATGAACTTGCAATGCAATAAAATTGGAAGCATATATTTTGTTTTTTTGAAGTTTTATTTTGCATCTCCTCCTCAAACTTCCTACATGTCCACCCCATCAAAATGATGCATCTCAGCCATGATTTTTCAAATCAATACAACTTTATTTTCATTTACCTAGAATACTTACATTTTTCAGACATGAGGACACTGATTACAGTACTATATCTGCTTAAAACAATGCTAGTCTAGGGACATTTACTTGCAGTTTCTAGCTGTTCATATATGTTGAGAATCAGTCTCCTGCAGTCATGGCTTGCAAATTAATACAGTAGCTTGTGGTGTTTCACTCAGCAGAACCCTGGAATAAAGTTGTGATGGTAACCCAGATGGATTTGGGACGGACAAGCTATGGAGAATTTGATACGACTGGTGAAGGTGGAAGGGAATGGACAAAACTAGCTGTTCATTTTATGGAACAGGCAGACACCTATTCTGCCAACACCTAGTGGTGTTTGGGTATTACAGCATGTAGTGCAACAGCTGATTGTATGCTGGCGTCTTTCCAAGCAGTACCTGTGTTCTGTAGTAATTAAATGCAGCAGCGCAGACATGCCTTGAATATGGAGTAACAAGGCCCTTTTTGGGGGTGGTGCTGCCAAGACAGTGGTGGTCTGGCCTGTGTGATGGCTCTTCTGTGAAGAGCTTTCACCTCCGATGTAACAAATGGACTTTAGCAATAGTGAGGCCACAGATGCTGAGGTGTCTGGGTACCACAGCTAAAAGCTCCATCTTTAAACTTCATTTCCCGTGATGATGTGCGGGGTAGTTTGCAGCTCTAAGAATAAATGGGGGGATTGCCCTCACTGAAACAAAAGAAAAATAAAAGTGTGTGTTGTGTGTTGTGTGTTGTGTGGTGTGTGGTGTGTGTGATCTATGTTAATGGAGTGGGTCCTACTTCAGTTTCCTATAAAACGGAATCCGGCCTGATTTAAAAGTTGTAGGAATAAAAATGAATTCAGGCTGAGACAGCAAACATGTCATTTCAGTCAAAAAGGAGATGAGGTTGTGAAAAGAAGCATAAATCTTCAGGTGGTGGTTTGCCAAAAAGAAAGAAAACTAAGATTCAGGAGAATTACAAGGAAGAGTTGCAGTTTCTACTGGATATGGACAGGAATTCAGAAAACATTGGACAGGTATGGGGACAAATGAAAGTGAGTTGCCCGGGCATATCTGCCCATTTTACACATATGAAATAAAGGGTTATAAATATGTAGAAGTCATATATATAAAAGGCTTTGAATCTAATACTTCCATGATGCTGCAAAAGGAATGTTCTTCGGATTTATACATCAGTTACAGACTTCCAAGGCCCTTCATCTGCTGGTAATCTGAAGGGAGAAGCTGTATTAATTCAGTGAATTTAGGAAGCTGCATGGTTCTTGAATTAAATTCTGCACGTCTACAGTAAGTTACATTAATGCCCGACTAACATTGACTCAATATCACCCTTAGTTACCTCTTTTACTAACGTGCCTCACCATTTAGGCATCCAAGGAACACTGGGACAAAACTGTGTTTGGTTGCATGGCTAGGCTTGAGAAGACCTTGGTGGTGGTTAGAGTATAAATCCTATGAACCTATATCAGATTTGGAAACTAGTGAGAGACATGAATTAAACCCATGTACAGAACCACGTCCAAGTAGTAAAGAGATAGAGGAATATGAAGGTTTGACCCCGTCCCACCTCCCTGAAGTTGGCCTCTGTGCACTAACTATGGGGAAAAAAAGGTAAGTATAAATACTTTGGTTTAAGTTGTTTAACATCATTTTATTTTTATTTGCTTGAGCATAAAACCTTGACGAGTGGATAGAAAACAGAAAGTTTACCCCGGGGATCACTTCAGTGGCTCTGCTGGACAGAGGCACAGGGAACTAATCTAAGGGGGTAGCAAAAGCCAACACATTTTGGCTAGGCTTATAAATGCCTTCGGGCAGATAGCCTAGTACCTACCTCCCTAAATACTCGTAGTGTTCTTTGCTCATTATCAAAGTGCGCATTACTTTCCGTAGCAGTAGCAACGTGTTAAGGTTCAGAATAACCATAGCAGTAGCAACGTGTTGAGGTTCAGAGTAACCGTAGCAGTAGCAACGTGTTAAGGTTCAGAATAACCATAGCAGTAGCAACGTGTTAAGGTTCAGAATAACCGTAGCAGTAGCAACGTGTTAAGGTTCAGAATAACCGTAGCAGTAGCAACGTGTTAAGGTTCAGAATAGCCGTAGCAGTAGCAAAGTGCTAAGGTTCAGAATAGCCGTAGCAACGTGCTAAGGTTCAGAACAGCCATAGCAGTAGCAACATGCTAAGGTTCAGAATAACCGCAGCAGTAGCAACATGCTAAGGTTCAGAATAGCCGTAGCAGTAGCAACGTGCTAAGGTTCAGAATAGCCGTAGCAGTAGCAACGTGTTAAGGTTCAGAATAACCATAGCAGTAGCAACGTGTTAAGGTTCAGAATAACCACAGCAGTAGCAACGTGTTAAGGTTCAGAATAACTTTTCTAACCAAGATCCAGTGGGCAGTGGAGAAATAACTATTTGGTTTAACAATAACCACTTAGAGTTCACTATTACCTCAAGTGGATACAGTCCATCAGATGGTAGTGGAAGGGTGATTTTTCTGCTGCAAAAATTCCTGTTGATTTGCGAACATTTTTTTTCTGGGATGTTTTACTTCTTGTGGCAAACTACTGTTTGCAACTAACTACCCATTCACTGGGTCTATCTGAACTACCTTTAGCTTCCCCAGAGCCACGAACAGGGCTGGTCATTAGACTGTGGACTCTACTGTAGCATCATCCTACTGCTTGGGAATATTTTTCCTCATGTCCTAATTATCCCTCCCACCTGGTATGCACCTGTCAAATGTCGAGGGGCAAACATGCAAGGGGGACATTATACCATACTGCCCTGCATCCACATTACTCAACCAAGGGTACCCCATTACCACGTAATGCCCAAGTGCATACGCTCCCACCCAAGATGGCCACACATCCTTCCTTGTGAGTGCCTCAGATGGCCAAGCCACTGGTCACCTGGGTTCATAGTCAAACCTTTATCCTTCTATGCCATGGAGATGATTTGTTAACATCTGAATGAACTTCTGATGATCTTGCATGTGTTTATAGAATTTATATGTACACAAGATGATGGGTTTCATGCAGATATTTATAAGCTACTGCGTCTACAGCTTGTACATTTTGATATAACAAGCTAGACCAGGCTAGAGCATATACGAGTAGAACAGTGTGTCACAGGATACTACAGTACTGAGCAGAGAGCCAGAGCAAATCAAACAGGTTCTCTAAATCTCTGCTAATATTCTATGCTTAATGCTTTACAAACAGTATTGTATATAAAACTTAGAGATTGTAATTTTACATAACAGTGTAACAAATCACAGAAAACAGATTCCATTGAAGGAAATGCAATTGGCAGTTGGATTCCCAGTCTGTTTCTTCCATCGCTTCGGTTTACTTTGGTCACAAACGCACGTTATTTTCTCCTGCTTTTCCTACTTTTTAGCTTTTCTATTCACGTCTGCCTAAGCGATCAGGACATTTCTAATACTCTGTCACCTGTTCAGCCTCTTCACTTTAAATTTAAAGCTTGAACTTAGAAAAATGTGCAAAACACTTAATTGTGTTCTCAGTCATTATATTAAAATCACACATCTGCATTTTTATTCTTTGACCCGCATGCTCTGTATTTATTCTTTCTGGGCCTACTCTATAAATGGGCACCCAGTACCAGTAAGACTTCCTGGTAAACAAAATTAAATATATACATATATACATATATATATATATATATATATATACATATATATATATATATATATATATATATATATATATATATATATATATATATTTTTTTTTTTTTTTTTTTGGGGGGGGTCTCTTTCTTTTGAATGCCTGATATTTCAGGACTACATGACACTACCATTTTAATGGCCAAAGTTTTAAAGTGCTGGAATCCTGACAATTTATTAATATTTTTTTTCATACTCCGTCTTCAATAACACACTATTTTTTTATTACCTTTTACTAAGTAATCTTGTAAGTATTTCTAGGATGAATCCTTTTGACTATTTTTGTTAAACGTGGCCATAAGAGTGACTAACAATGACGAAAAATTGATCAAGTCTGATGACTGTTTGCATGGAGAGAAATTTATTTCTGCATTTAATGTGAATTATTTTCATTGTAAACTTTTTCATTAGTTTAAAACATTTTCATAATTTTATTGGGTTGAATTTTTTATTTCCCTTGTTTTAAACTTATGTTGACCCCAAGATAGCTGTGCAAACCAGGGACATTATGATCTTTTCTGGAATTCGGAATTATGAAGTACCCCCCCCCAGTCAAATGTTGCCTCTCAGACATGTCACGTCAGAAAGACAACATTCGCACATTGATAAATCTGTTGAAGCCTCATGAAAATGTTTTATTTTTCTAATGTAATCTCTTCCACGAGTGCTTCTTGTTTCCTTCCTGTCTGCACAGAGTGACAGACTGTTTAAAGAGATTAAAATAAAGCCAGGTTACAATGCCTGAAGTTACAGGTTTTCTTTTTCCAAAAATACTCTGTACAAAAATAAGTTCCCTCAAGGACTAAGGGAACAATTATTAACGCAGCTTTCTCAAGGAGTGGAGAAAAGTAAATAAAAATACCAAAATGGTGCATCTCGGGTCATTATCACACCCTCACAAAATCCTTTAATGTTTCAGAGAGTGTCAAAGTTAATGCACCCTGAACGTTTTCTTCCAAACTGTAAAAACACAAATCCAAAGACTGTCAACGAAAGTGCTAATCTGAAAAAAGTATGGCAGAGAGATTATATTGGATTACCAGTCCAGCTCTGGTAAGGAAAAATAGACCTTCAGAGCATGAAAAGGCAGTAGCCAAAACAGAACCACATTTATGTGATTGTAACATTTAAGACGCACTTGTTTTTTTCAATTTAAACTGCTAGTCGAATTAACCTCTAAAGAGGTCTTTCCATTTGAGGTCTTACAGTATTTTCCAGGACAAATGGAAAATGTGCCAACAAGAGATTCACCAATGAGCAGCAACTAGAAGAGGATCAGAAACACTGTTTCAGACTGAAATGTGATGGACCAAAATGAGGCATCCACATCAAAACGTCAAACATTATAATCACAATTGCCAAACTATTTCTTCAATGGAACTTGTTTGAGTTCATCCTAAAGGAGGAAGTACTCCAGTGGCTTCAGGATTTCTAATTTCTTCTCCTGGCAACTTGGATCTGATGAAATTGCCTTACTTTTTAAAGGAGTTGGCTTTGTCTCAGCAATTCATCTGAATGTTGTAAAAGTTAAGTTGCATTTGGTAAATTCAGAAACTCACAGCGTTAGCCATTAATAAGATGGGAAAATGCAGTACTTAAATCTTGTTCCACTCAGTCACACTTATCAAATTAGCTATTTTATCTTTAATGACTATCCATGATTTTGGAGGAATATCACATCTGACTAATCAAAAGAGGCAATCCTTTTAGTCGTAAACTATAGACTTTTGCCGTTGCAGACTCTTTCAGAGTGTACTAAATCTAGTCAATTTCAAGTACACGACTGCACTCTGCTCTGCATTTGACTCTACTCTAGGCCATTAACACCTGCACAATAAAACATTTTCTTTGTATAGGAACATAAATATCTGTTTCTATATGAATTTATTGTTAACCTTAAGATTTTGGTGGTTTCTCTGCAGTTCTGCATAACAAACAATTTCAGTAATTCTAAAGATACCAGGCGACACTACAGAATCCATCTCTAAATCATCTCCTTCCCCTCAACTGCCACCAGGGTCCTCTCTGTGCTCTTCTAAATCACCTGCACCTGGGTTATCAAACTTGGACTCTACCTTCTTTGTTGACAAATTGGGTATTAAACATGTAATATCAGTGTTCAATAAGAAAAGAACTTGGCACTGACCTAGAAGATGCCATGATATAATAAGCATTTCAAAGCCAATTTTTCAAAACCTAAAGCAAATCTAATTTACTGTTCACAACTTGCAGAGAGCAAATACTTTATTCTCACTCACAGATGATTCTTCCATAGAATCATACTTTCTCCTTCTCTAGCACTTGTTTATAAAGCTTGGAGAAAAGGCTTGTAGATGCATGTTTTCTCCAGAAAAGACAGCAGTACTGTATCACACTCTGCCTGTCCATCTTTATTGTACGTACTTCAACTCTTCTACCAAACTTAAAATACTGAATCCGTTACTTTGAGCTCTTTCCAAGCTCTGTCCCTCAGAGGCAAAGCTGTTCCATAAAGTGATCCCACGGACAAAGTGAGCTTCCCAGTACATAGAGATGGCCAGTACTGGTCCAGTACACAGAGATGGCCAGTACTGGTCTTATTACACACGATTGTCAGATCAATAGAAAAAAAGCCAAATACTCATTTCCTGGAATGAGAGAGAGAAAACGTTTAAGTGCTCCACTGTTATAAAGTGTGCTGCATTGTGCTTTAATACCTCAGTTTTATATTGTATAATTTTGAGTGGTATTTTAGGTTGCTAATGTTTTTAGTCATGGTTTAGTTTTACATTTTAGGCAAAACACCTATCAAAAGATTAATGCACAAGTTGAAAAATCAGCTTCCTCCTTCCCAAACACTAAGCCATTATGCTGAAAGGAACCAGTTTAGTCACTTGATGTTTTTTCAGATTTATATTTTGTCATCTCAACCATGCAGATGCCCGTTATCATGAGTAAGCACAATCAGATGTACAGCAGGTATTTGATTAGATGAACTACGTTTTTTTTAATATAATGCATTGTTTGTTTCAGTTAGTTGTGGGCGAGGCATTAGAAAATCATACAATAAAATATGCAATGACTTACTAGCAGTGCTGTGGCAGTTTCATAACCAATTTAATGTCAGGCATCCCTTAACTGCTCAACCAAACAGCTAATTATCAACTAAGGAAAGAAAGAAATTACCTTTTTCATGTGAATGACTTGCAAAAAGCTCCAGTATAATGGGTAATCACAAAAACACTGCGGTGGTGGTGCTGCGGTAGCGTTGTCGCCTCACAGTTGGACGTTGCCCGTTCGATTCTCAGTTAGAGCGTCTTCTGTGTGGCGACATGCATGAATGGGCATTCCTTCGTTGAAGGTTGTGCATTAGACCCAGCAAGCCAGCACATAAAAATCTACTGCCAATCATTAGCGGACCGGAGTTCCGCTGTGGCGACCCCTAACTTGGAAAAGCCAAAAGACACAAACACAAACAAATAATGGGTAATCACAATATGTGCTACTTCTGTTGGCATGAAGAAACAGAGTGCTGAGGTATTAAATCTAAAATATCACAAGAAATACCAGCTGACTACAGTGATACATTAATCCCCAGGTTGAAATGGGAAGCTAAACAAATTATGCAGAGAGTAGACTCACCATCAGTATTGTGAAGGGCAACTAAAATTTAAGTGAAAAAATATGAAAAATAGCACAGAGTTTAAAAACGTTCACGCAGGCCATTTTCATAGTCAGGCTTTGTCCATCTACCCATTTTACCACCCCCTGATGTGGTACAAGTGAATCTTCCTCGGAGCAACAGTCTGAAAGAGGACAACAGTGCTGGTGATGAACTGTCTCTGCATGGTTTAAACCAGGATGCTTCCAAGTGCTTGCATAATGTCGGCAGGTGTGTTGAGTGACAGGTCTAAGGAACTGCATGATGGTGTAGTGTTCCCTGTTGGAGAGGATGCTTTAGATGTGCTTTTCTCTAGTAACAGGGCCCCGATGTTGTCAAAGTTGGGGGGGGGGCATAAAGCATCATCTCAAAATTAGCCAGTCCTGTTTCATTTCTGATGTAGCAGCTTAAGGTAAAGCTGATGTGTAGAAAGCAACAACCTAAGCTTTCAGTGCTGCGTTTCCATAATGTTGTGTGGTCAGAAGATGCAAAGCCTAGCATGTTGGACATCTTAGACACTGGATGCACACACTGTATACCTCCTACATGTGTGTGCCATAGCAACATGGTTTCCCCAACACTTGTAAAGAGTTAGACTATTTCAGAAATCCAGTACATCTCTGCCCCTCTGTTGCCCCATAACTCCCACAATGCACCAGATATAATATCCAACGCCACACAGATAAACAGAGACCTTTAGGTACTGAACTGGGGAGGCTGGTCGATTGTTTTTCTCTTCTCACAGCTTTCTCCCCTGGCTCTTAACACCCCCCCCCTTTCTCGGTCTCCTAACAATCTTATTGTAAGCTTCCCAGCCCAGATGATCCTGTCTATTCCCTCCGTCTTCCTCTTGAGAGTTTACTTCTTCCTCCCCTGAGCTGTGGCACCATCTTTAAATGCTAAAAACCTCTGCCTGGCTACACTCTGTTTCTGTCTGTCCCACGGGCATCCCTCAGTGTGCACTTACTGCATGTCCCTTTCTAAAACCCCTGGCATAACTACATTATTTTCCTTCTTCTCAGTGAACTGCAGCTCCTCATTGGTGCATAAATAAAAACAAACAGAAAGGTAACATTCAAACCAAAACAATAGGCTGCCCTATTTCTTTAGTTGCTAGCCTTCTCACGGATTCTTTTCTATTTGGCAACTGCTCCTCTCGGAAGGTGCAACCTGCTCCGTTCACTCTTTGGGCTCACTCCATTTCCCTACCCTGCCCCCTAATTCCACCCACCCCCACTACCTGTACTTTTACACATCCTCTGACTCCTCGCCACCCAGCACCTCTCCAATCACAACACACTTAAGCCAAACCCCACCCACCTGTAGATCTACATCACCCCAAACATCCACCCCTCCTAGAATGCTCTACATACCATCTCTCCTCTCTCTTACCTATCTCATACTTTTTTCCCAACCCTTGTCATAACTCTCTCACACACTCCACTACATCTTACCATCAACCTCACTTCCCATCCTACTCATCCATGTCGCATGAACTCTTTTTCTTCAAACCAAAACTGCTGCCAACCCAACACCCTCCTGTACTCCCCTCTTAAATGTGGTACCAGAAAATGACTACTTTCACACAAATCAAGCTACCCTTGCCCACCACACTGCCTCACTCTCCTACTCCACCACATCTCTCTCACTAGCTGGCAACATCTACCCCAACCCTAGACCCATCTCTAACATCAATCTCACCAAACCCTCCACTCAACCCACAAACTCCAAAGTCCATTCGTCTTACAACACTTATTGCACAAAGCCTAAAAATCAAAATTCCTAACCTCCCATGCCTGTCTCTCCTATATTTATTTTATTTATTTATTTATTTGCAGTTGGTTTACCAGGATAGTCCATTGGGCCAAAAGAACCCGTTTTCAATGGAGTCCTGGGGAGAAAAGCTCCAATGTAGACAAAATTAGGTACATACAATAACTACAAGATAATTATACAGAGTAGAGATAAAAATTAATACATTTAGGCTTAAATTTGAGAAACATTCAAAGATGGGGAGAAAAGCTGTGATATAGACAGAATTAAGTAGATGCTATAACTACAAGACAATTATACAGAGTAGAGATAAAACATTAATACATTAGGCATAAATTTGAGAAACATTCAGAAATAAAAACAGTATTGAGATATGCAATCAGGGAAGTTATTGAAGAAGAAACTCAGAGGGTCTTTGTTAAATAACTAACTATAGTGAGGAAACATAAGCTTTAATAGGATAAGTGTGAGGGGAGATGGAATGTTACAGATCTATGAGGGGAGGGAGCAAGAACAATCCCATTGGGATTTTAGATATGTATGAAGTGATTTTTTGAACATGTATTTGTTAGTGATAGTACGAATGGATGGAGGAAGTGAGTTCCATAGACGGGCAAGGTTAAAAGATAGTAAGTGTTTGCCTGGGGGATGACATGGTTTGTGTACTATTAATAGGTTTTGGTTGTTAGACCTTAGGACTCTGTTTGGTAGGTGCATTCTGAAGGCAGAAGACAGGGAGGGACAAAGAGAAGGACTGGAAATGAGCTTATGAGCGAAAGTCAACTGAATATATGTAAGCTGATTTGATAATTCAAGCCAGTTTAATTTTTGAAGGGAAGAACAATGGTGGGTAGAGGACCTGTGGCTGTTGGCGAATTTGGCTATTTTGTTATAGCAGGAAGAAAGTTGTTTTTTTAGGGAGGCCTGAAGATTAGTCAGTAATGGAGCACCATAGAGAAGAGAGGGAATGAGAAAAGAGGAAGCGAGTGTGATTTTGGAGGAGCTTGTAAGGTATTGGTTCTGACGGTAGAGCATGCCTAGTTTTTGATGGGTTTTTTTTATATTTAGTAGTAGATGGGAATTGTAACTAAGTTGATTGTCAATTAGTACTCCTAATAGCTTAGTTTCAGAGACTAGTTCTAGGGGTGTGTTATTTAGGCTGGTAATTGAGAAGGAGTTGGTATTGAAGGAGGTAGCTTTGGAAGGGGTGAAAACCATAAGTTTTGTTTTGGAGGCATTGAGTGCTAGGTGGTTTATTTTCATCCAGTGTTCAGTTATTGAAAAGGCTTGCTGAGTAAGTTTTTGGAGCAGTGAGGGGGAGATGGCAGAGCAGATAATGGTGGAATCATCTGCATATTGAATGATGTTTGCAAAAGGGATAGATTGATGAAAGTCATTGACAAATATATTGAAGAGGAGGGGGCCCAGAATAGATCCTTGGGGAACACCAGTGGGGGTGCTAAGGAATGGGAAGTAGCCTTCTTCCATCTAACTGCTTGGTGTCTATTTGACAGATAGCTAGAAAACCAATTTATGGAAGAGGGAGAGAGGTTGAGTTTTGACAGTTTAGTTAAAAGCAGATTGTGTGAGATGGTGTCAAAGGCCTTGGATAGGTCAAGAAGTAGGGTAGAGACAATGTGTCCAGAATCACGTGCATTATTGACAGTCTCAAGAAAGGATAAGAGGGCAGTCATGGTACTATGGTTTGGCCTGAATCCATGTTGAGTAGGGGTTAGCAGGTTGTTATCTAAGAGATGTGGCAAGAGTTGGAGGTGAACACACTTTTCCAGAAGTTTTGAAATGGGGGATAGAATAGCAATAGGACGAAAATTATTGATGTTGCAGTTGTTGCCTCCTTTATGAAGGGGGATAATGAATGCTTGCTTCCACAATGGAGGCACGGTGCATTCTTGGATGGAACGGTTTATTAGAATGCTAATGGGATAGGCAATGGCATCTGCAGCTATGTGTAGGAAATAAGAGGGAATGTTATCAGGGGCATTAGTACATGGCTTTAATTTCTGGAGGAGTTTCTTAATAGTGGTAGTAGATACAGGTTTTAAAGTGAATAGAGAGGGAAGTGGAGATGGCGAGTTTGAGGAGGGTTCAGTTGACGGGGAAGTAATAGTAGTGGAAGAGGTGGAAGATGGGTTATGTGAAGTAGAGATGGGGATAGGGTTGATTGTGATAGGAGGAGGGGGTGTGTTAGATGGTGGGGGGGGAGGATGAGAAGGAAGAGGTGAGTTTACTAATAGAGTCGATGAAAAAGGAGTTAAACTGAATAGCTAAGTCTAGGTCTTGGATGTTTGGGTCTGGGGTAGGGGTGTGTGGTTTGCTGGGGTTGAGGAGGGTGGAAATTTCCTTCCAGAATCTTTGGGGGTTGGTTTTATTATTGTTCTGGAGTGTGAAGAAGTATGTTTGTCTATCAGAGATTATTAGCTTTTTTACTTTATTACGAAGGGTTTTATATGCAATATGTTTGTCTGGTGTCTTGTTTCTCAGATAGAGTCCCCAGGCTTTGTCTCTAAGCCTCATGGTAGAGAGTAGTTTTGGTTAGCCAGGGGCTGAGTTAGTTTTATTCTTTTGTTCGTAGAGGGGCTTGGGAATCAAGTATTCCTAGAAATGTGGAGTTAAAATGGGCAACTGCTTCTTCTAGGGGCAGTGTTTTTAAATTGTTCCAATTAATTGTTTTCAGGGAATCAATGAAAAATGAAGGGTTAAAGTTTTTGTCATTGCGGGTAGTGATGTAGTTGTGGGTGCGATTAGAGATGCAGGGGAGTCGGTGGGTGAAAGTGGGCAGGTGATCACCAAGAGGGTCGGGAAGAGTACCGCTGCTTGTAAAATAGTGGGGGTGTGACACTAGAACCCAGTCAAGGATGGTGCCACTGGAGGGGTCTTTAGAAGGGTGAGTTATGGTGTTGATTAGCTGGGAGAAGTTGTATAGATTGATGGTAAGAGGGTTGGTTGGAGACTGGATGGAGGCCCAGTTAATATTGACATCTCCAAGAATTATGGTTTCATTGCTAATATTGTCAGAGAGCCAGGAGAGGATATTTTCAAGTGTAGAAATATTGTCCCCTGGAGGAATGTAGAGGGATGCTAGGCAAATGTGTTTGTGTTTATTAACTTGGAGGAGAGAGAGGAGTAATTCAGCATTGTTAACTGTTGGGGTAGGTTTGTTATATGGGGTAACTAGCAAGGAAGAGGAATAAAGGAGGGCAACTCCACCGCCTTTCTTTTGGGTCCTGTCTTTTCTAATGATTGAGTAGCTGGGTGGAGTTATTTCAGAATCTTTTATGGAGGGCTTTAACCAAGTTTCTGAAATAGATAGTATATCAGGTTTGTTATGTGTGAGCCATGCGTGGAGGGTGGGGACTTTATTCACTATACTTTGTGAGTTTAGAGAAGTAAAGTATATAGGCTTGTGTGGGGACCACCCCGACATTACTGCAATTTCTGAAACCTGGCTGAAAACCTATATAAAAGATAGTGAAATCCTACCACCAGATTTCCAAATCCTTCACAATGACAAAGGCCACAAAAAAGGAGATGGAGTAGCAATAATCCACCTACCTCCCATACCATAACTCCCTACTCCAATAAAATGGCAACCTTTGCCAATGCTGAAATGATAATACTAAAAGTAAATGACCACAAGTCCATATGTATCATGGCCCTCTATATTCCCCCTGGTGATATCAAGACTCTTGAAAACATCCTGTCCTGGTTTTCCTCTAATATAAACAATGAAACCTACATACTCTGTGATACCAACATCAACTGAAATACTATTAACTCTGAAGCCCCGTCCCACACAACCAACCTGTACAACTTCTCCCAAATAATACAATCTCCAACCAGACCAAATAAAGATGGTAACTCTGGTACCATCCTTGACTGCATCCTAACAACTCACCCAAACCTCATCACCAAAGCCAGAACATTACCCGATCCTCTCAGTGATCACCTACCAGCCTTGGCCAACCATCTCCCATCTCCACTACATAAACACCACCACTACATCCAAACCTGCAACTTCGCCTCTTTCAACCCTCTAACTCATTCCTAACCCTTCTCAATCAGCAAGCCCCCCTCGAACCAAATGCATCAAAATCAATCCCTGCCCATGGTTATCAAAAGATACTAAACTAGCCTTGCACCAAAGGGACATAAAATGGAAACAATATCAAAAACATAAAAACCCTAACACCCTCCTACAGTATAAGCAACTATGAAGCTCCACAAAAAAACTAATAAAGACCGCAAAGCCCACTACTCCTATCTCCAGTTCTTGCACTCAACAAATCCCAACACATTTTGGGACTCTCTCTCATCCATGCTGCATCCTGGCAACAAAGAAAACCCCTGCCAGACCCCAACCTCTCCAACCTTGAAATTGCCAGCCAGTTCAACTCGTCAGTCATAGACTGCATAGCTAAACTATCAGCCTCCTGCCCCAACCATCAGCCCAATCAACCATCCTCCACATCCTTCTGCCTCAAGCCCATTCCTACAAGCACTATAAAAAGACTTCTCCTCAAAATCAAACCCTGTCGCAATGCACCAGACAACTTTCCACCCACCTTCCTCAAACAATCTGCAGACAGCATTGCCTATCCCATCTCTATTCTTATAAATAGATCCATACAAGAATAATACATCCCTTCTATCTGGTGCCATGCTTACATCATCCCCCTCCACAAAGGTGGCAAAAATACTGATACCACCAACTTCAGGCCTATTGCCATCCTTTCCCCTCTTTGTAAAATACTAGAGAAAACAATACAAGTACAACTCATGGCACACCTCCTCTCTCCTATACAACATGGTTTCTGCCCTGGCCACAACACCATGACTGCCTTTCTTGAAACCATAAACCTCAAACGGAACTTAGGCAAGTTCGTATCCACACTATTCCTAGATCTGTCAAAGGCCTTTGACACCATCTCTCACACCCTACTTATATCCCAACTCTCCACCCTACACCTCTCTCCCACCACCATGGCCTGGTTTTCCAGCTACTTATCCAACAACCGACAAGCTGTCCAATGGAAAACTTCAAACTCCCCCTTCCTTCCCACACTCACCTGTCCCACAAGGTTCTGTTCTTGACCCTCTTCTCTTTAACCTATTAATAACTTTCACCAATCCATCCCAGACTCATCTATCATCCAATATGCAGATGACTCAACAATCATCTGCTCAGCCTTCTCCCCCTCCAAGCTCCTACCAAAAACCCAACTAGCCTTCTCCAAAACAGAAACCTAGATGCAGTCTAACCACCTGGCAGTAAATGCAACAAAAAAAAAAAAAAACTAATTTTTTCCCCTACCAAAAACTCAATTGACAAATCCACATTCACCATACAGAGACAAAACAACACCCTCCTTGAAATTGTTCCCAACACCAAGCTTCTTGGCATCATTATTGATGAACTAAAAGTGGACACCCATATCCACTCCACAATCAAGAAAATCCAACAAAAGTTAGGTCTCCTTTACAGGCACAACAGCTTCCTAAGCCCCTCTACCCATCAAACTCTTGCATCCACCTTCCTACCCCCCTCCCTTATGTATGGTGCCCCTCTTTTCACCAATCTCCATCTTGGCCTTCGGTCTACACTTGAATCCTGCTACCATAAGACCTCCAAATTTGCAACCAACTCAAAAAACTCATCCCACCACTGCCACTCCCTCCTCACCCTCAACTGGCTTGAACTACCCAACTACCTCAGTTACCTACAACTCACCATTGCTCACAAGCTCATCTTTAAACCCACACACTGCTAGCTCTTGCTACTTCCTTAAAACCTCACATTCCCAACTGCTCACTCAGATCCAAAAAACAAAATCTCCTTCAGGTCCACAAACCTGCATGACCTCCTGGCCATCTACTGCTGTCCCACTCCTTAGCTAAACAGTGGAACTCTCTCCCCATGCACCTATGCAACCTACCTAACCATACAAATTTCAAATGTCAGCTACTCTCATCTTTCTTCAAAATGAGAATACCCTTGCCACGCTCCATCTTAACCCCCTCATTCCACCTTACACTGACTCATCCAACTACCTCTACTATGACTTCATCCCACCCAAAACAATCCCTCCCCCTACTACAAACTAATTTTCTCTCCAATATCAATTGTACTATACTCTCCAATCTCAAATATACTATTACCCTCTCCATGCATATTTTCCTAACCTACTAATGGGTAGTAGCTATATATTTTGAAATGCTAAACCTACAACTGAGTTTATAACAAAAATATTTCACTTTATGAAAATGTTGAAATTTCTGTATTGAATTATGTCTTTTCATTTTTGTAACATTGTGACAAGCCAATTGCAAATATCATGGAGCTTATATGTACATGTTTAAACAGCTGTATGAACTACGTCCTTTTGTAACGTGAAATGTAACTTGCAATTATTGTGGAGCTTTTCTCCCTGAGCCTCCACTGAAAACAGGCTCTTCCTGGCCCAATGGACTTTCCCAGTCATCAAACTTAAATAAATAAATAAAAATAAATAGAGCAGTGAGACAACTGACTAATAGATGGAACTCAAAGATGGACACACGACAAGCAAGTCTTCTCTGGGACTACCACAATGCAATGCTTATGTGGACATAATGCCAGGCACGTCTTCTGTGGACCTACCACAACGCAATGCAAAAATAGAACAGGCATCATTTTACGAACGGCTTTCACTTTGTATACGTGACTTTACAGGTTTTAAAACACATTTGCATTTTACTCTTACCCAGAGCTGTTCTGAAGTTTATTCTAGAATGACTACTACTAAATAAGATTTAGTACTACACTGACCAAAGATACATAACTTCCCCTCAGAAATAATATTCTTTTAAAGCTATGAAGCATGGAATCTACGAGTCTGATGTCATTTAATGGATATAGCTTTACGGACTTTTAGGCAGAGGGTATTATCATGGCATTTTGTTTTTCCCTTCTATTAGTAGAACCTTTGGCTAGGAACTCTCCCCTGAAAAAGTGTGTTGTGGTCTTAATTAGTACGAAGTTTTGAGTTTAGTCTGTTTTCAAGCTTTGAAATAGAACAGAAATGTTCTTTTTTGAAATAATTGGATACATTATAACTGAGTTCATAATGCAGTAAATTTATATATATATATATATATATATATATATATACATATATATATATATATATATATATATATACATATATGTGCATACACACAAACACACACATCTCTAGAAAATGTTTTGATACCATACGTTTTATGCAAGACATTTTAATGTAAAATAAGATTTCATCTTCAGAAACTAAGATGCTGACTAGAAATCGGTGCTCATCGACAAACTTCCCTTTCGTAATGAGCAATAAGATGCTGACTAGTAATCGGTGCTCATCGACAAACTTCCCTTTCGTAATGAACTCAGTACTTAAAGGAACAATTAACTTCTTTAATACTCACAATTGTATTCTGTCAGTAGCAATAAATATTTATGAAGATTGCTTTAGTGGTAAAACTCTTACTAGTGATATCATAAAGATCATTTTTTTGTAAATTATTAATTTCATCTCGAATGACGGACACAGACTATTGATTGTATGAAATGGTGAGGTTTGCCTTTTCCCTTCTAACATTCAATTTTGCACATTTCAGCTTGTTTTCCACTTTGTGCAGTACAGCCAGAGATGCTGCTTTTTCCAAATGGCCCTTTTATGATTATGTTACTGTCCAAAAGGCCAAGTGAAAAAGCCAGAAGGACTGCTTACAGTTTTAATCAGTAGTAAAGGAGAGGAATCTTTCAATTGTACAATATTCAGAGTGAAGCCTGCATAATACATCAGTCTCACAACTCCTCTTGATTAAGGTTTCTTAAAGAAGGCAGCAGACTTACCAAATAACCATAAGGACACTACAAACTGGTTGTACATGAAAAAGACAATGTTGCTATTGGGCTGTTTCTGGGCTGGCGGTTTGATTTTCATACCGACCCTAAGGCAGGAAAAGCTGAGATTCATATATAACTTCAGGGTAATGTGTTCTTGAAATTGTGCAGCAGAGAATGTCTGAAGGTAAAGTAAGTTATAAGGTCTACAAATTAATTAAAAAGGCTCTACATGCAGTAAGACTAGTGGAAAACAAACAAGATGTTCACAGTCAATCCACTAGAAAAGAAACATTGCTATGCTTTATGATTAAAACAGGACATGATGCATGATGGCCATCCTGAAAGCAAAACTTTTTATATGAAGCTCTTCCATGATAAAACAAAATCAAGATCAGGAGCCTATGATTTCACTTGTTTTTGAGAGCCTAAAAGAACTATTCTCTACCTATCCTATTCAGAGTTAGAGTTGGTAGCCAGACTCCATTCCAAGCCATTGAAAATGTTCAATTTCATTTTCTTAAACTTGATGATTAACAAATGAGCTTTCATAAGCAGCACATCATGTCACCCAGTGTACGGGGTCTTGCTCATTACTGATTTTGTGGTTTGAGCTCACTGTGATTAAGATGAAGACACTGCAAGATGTACCCCTCTCTCAAGTCCTCCCCTAGTGGATGTCAATGTTTTTGCTGCCCTCGCTAATTTAGCAGTATAATGCCAGTTAGTCTGTTTAGGAGTTGGTGGTGGGCAGTATGATGCGAGTGCACATCCATGCATGAAAAAAGTGAAATTCTAGCTCTGAAAACAGTTTCTAGCAAAAAAAAAAAAAAGGAAAATGCTTGACCCCTTCTAGTGTGTGGTACTGCTGTGTATTCTCTTAAGGTCTGTATTTTACTGTTTCTGGAATATTTTCATTTGGTTTTAGGTTAATAGGCAAGCACTAGGCTAGCAGCCTTTGTAGGTCATTTTATGCATAGACAAATTCCCTCAAAGATGAGATTCAAAGCCTGTATCTGGGTGTGAGAGATAAATGACTTAACCATTATGTCACCCCCCCAATTCTCAGTGCTTTACTCAACGTATGCATTAGTTTTTATGCAGCTCAATTAGCCTGGAGATACAAAGGCATTATCTTTCTGTGTCAAAATGCAAAGTCTGAAATTTAGAGAAAGTCCGTTACCAGTTGCAGGCATATCTGCTGCAGCAAGTAATCTACTTTGTGGCAGGCAGTCCTGTTGCATGACGTGGTGTGACTGGGTCACTTACTGCACTGTCTTATATAGGAGCCACTAATTACCACCATGTACCTATGTGGACAAAAATACCAAATTCTGCATTGAGGTCTGTGCAGGGTTGGGCTGCCAGTTATCTTTATAGGGAATACATTTTTTTGTTTTGCACATTTGCTTTTCATAAGTTGGACATCTGGGAAATACTTCATACACCTGTCAAATTTTGAAAACTCAGTTCTCTCTTTTTTTTATTTATTTTTTTTTTAGAAATGTTTTAAATCTTTTTCTTATTCTTAGGATAATGTGCACATCTGTTTCATGGACTGTGTTTTATTAATGTAAGCATAATTAGTTATGTCTTCCTTAAAACAAATTTGCCACAGGTTGAAATGATCAACCATGCAGATGGTTAGAAAACTGATTCATACCTTTCAACTGTACAGATTTCTGCATAATGTCCATTATTTTGCCTCATATTTTTGATCCATTTTTTTTAAAAAGTTGTGGCTTTCTAGCAAATCATTGACTGAAGTCAGAAAATAACAGACATTTGAGTTTCAGACTTCATACCCTTCAGAAAAATCATGCTAATTAATAATCTTCTTATTCTATCGACTAAGTTTGTAAGAGAAATATGTAAACATTATCCTTATTCTGGGGCCTTTGTCACCTCATTATTTCTGGCTAGGTCCAGATTTCTTGGTCTAAGAGGTTCAGAATTAAAGCAAGTCAACCGTTTTTGTAAACCAGGTGATGACCCTGCTTGACTAAGTCAGTGCCCATGGCTTTTGGAACTACATGACATACTGCAAAGTTAATAGTCTGTCAGCTTGGAATCTCTCCTAGTCTTAGATTTGCTAGAGAGAGATATGAAGGCAAAATATCAGCTGGCATTTCATTCCTCATCGAGATCCGTAAATGAATAGTGCTGTGACTTAAAACAGTCCTTCTCTAGCCTTACAGGTGGTTCTGACTTTAACTTAGTGTATATGCTTTCTAGGAGCCTGTGATCAGTTAGAAGGCTGTAGCTGTTTTTATTAGTGTTCACATTTATTGATATTATCTAGATTGCACCTGGACATTGGCAAAGGTTTAAATCAATAAAGGCAGAGAAAATCTCCAAAGTAATTCATGTAAGAGAATCTAAGAATTTATGGAACAATTTCTTCACACATACACACAAAATCATTGTCATGAGGCCAGACTGATGTAGGCAAACAAGCAATCATTTACAATATTATGGTTTCAGCATGAAGGGACACATTAATATAGCTGGTATAATGTACTTAGTGTTTTTTCAAATGTAACTTGCCTGAACACAAGTGTTTTAAAAGCAATTTATGAGACAAGAGACTAGTGAAACAAATGTACCACCACTAAGCTGTTGATTGCGATGCTCACAGTGTAACATACAGACAAAATTAATTGCAGTTTTTATATAGAATTTTTCTACACTGAGGTGCACTGAAGCACAGAATCAGTAATACATAGCCCAGCTATAGCTTCTACCCTAACAGCACCAAAGCTAGTCCGCTATACAACTCCTGTATGAATCACCTAAAAAAGATTGGACACCATGAATGGACACACTCTCAATTTCTCCTTACCCACTTGACAGATATGTATCCTGAGAGAATAAACAACTAAACCTTACAGAAATGGATACAGATTGTTTGAGACGTAATTACACAATGTCACTGGAGGCAAGACTCGCACAAAAGTAGTCAAAACAATAATCAAGATGTTGGTAATGAAAACATTACACCCAGCTCACATTTACTGACCCAACACATAGACCAACATATGCTGAGGCACTTAAAAGCAACCTTCCTAAATCCCAAAGACCTCCTAGACATTCACTCTACAAAACAAATCCTCAGCAACTCCAAAAGTACTGCACAAAAACACCCAACACCATAGGTGATTACTACGTTAATGGCACAAGAGCCTTTATAAGCCTAGCCAATAATGGTTCATAGGTTGGTACTAGGCTATCAGCCCTAGGGCCTATACAAGCCTAGCCATAACAATTCCCTGTCTATTTCTTCCCACACTGTTTACTTCCCTGGACCCCTGTCTAGCAGGGAGACTGCCGTGATCCCCGGGGTGAATTTCCTTTCTCCCATCCAGTCATCAAGGTTCCTTTTGAAGAGGGCCAAAGAGGCACTCTGCTTGACATGTATGGGTAATCTGTTCCAGAGTCTGGGGAGTCTCTGGGTCAGGAACCTATCCCTCCAGCATGTTTTGTTTATTGTGATGACAAGGTTTAGATCCCTGGAGAGTGTGGCTCTGATGGCTTAGGCTTTCTTTAAGTGTAGCATGTCCAGCAGCTCTGGGTTTGACATGGCCTTGTATGTTAAGCAGAGATCACCTCTGAGTAGACGATATGTGACAGAGTATAGCTGGAGTTTTTTAAGGTGGTCAGCGTAGGGCATCTGCTTTAGGCCTGTGATTCTTTTAGTGAGGTATTTCTGTGGCCTTTCCAGTTGTTGCAGATGTCTTGAGAGGTACATACCAAACGGGGCGTTGTATTCTATAATGGGTCTAATGGGGGATGAGTACAGTGGGACAATGACCTCCTTTTTTCTGGATGAAAAGCCCTTAGTGATGAGGTGTGCCACATAGGAGGATTTCCTGACTGTTGTGGCAATGTGGTTATTGAAGGTGAGACCACTGTCCACCTGTGTCCCTAAGTCTCTTATCACACTTTCAGTGTTTAGTGTACTGCCACCTATATGGTAATGCATGGATACATGTTTTTTCCCAAAGGGGATAACTATACATTTCTTGGCATTGAGCATGAGCCCATGGCTCTGGCACTAAGCATCTGTTTCTGTAAGGCCCTTTTGTAGAGTATCCACATCATTTGGGGATTCAATAATGACTCCCAGTTTGCAGTCATCTCCGAGCTTTGTTAGCCAGAGTCCCTTGGTGTTGGCCTGTACTTCAGAGAAGTAGATGCCAAACAAGAGCGGTCCCAGGACTGAACCCAGAGGTACTACACTTGTCTGGAGCTGGATTTGGAGTCGGCTACTTTTACAGTGTGGGTTCTATCAGTAAGCCAGTTAGCAACCCATTGGGTGACGTAGGGATTAATGCCTAGCTTAGTAAGTTTATCTATGATTCCAGAGTGGGGGATGGTGTCATAGGCCTTGGCAAGATCTACATAGGCTGTGTGGACAACGTTACCCTTGTCCATGGCTCTGGATACTGATTAGAAGAAGTCAATCAGGTTCAGGAGACAAGATCGGCCCTTCACAAACCCAAACTGGGTGGGGTCAACTGTTTGAAGGTTGCAAATGTCTTTGTTTATAAGTTCCATGATAATATGCTCCATGGCCTTACAGATAAGGCTTGTCAGACTGATGGGACGGTAGTTTCCGGGATCCAAGGTGGATCCCCCCCTTGTGGAGTGGGATAACTGTAGCTCTGCACCACTCAGTGGGCATGAAACCTGAGGTGAGGCTATGATTAAACATGACACTTAGGTGAGGTGCCAGTTCATATTGCAGTTCATGTAGTACACAGCCCGGGATGTGATCTGGTCCCATGGATGTTGTATTCTTAGCTTTGGAGAGTGCGTTTCTTTACCCATGTGGCCATTACTGGAATTTGGCAATCTTCCAGTATTGAGATGGGCCATTTAGGGAGTGAGAGGGGGCTGAAGTTGGCACTGAATCGATCTGCCAGGATATTGGCAATATCTGTGGGATCAGTATATTTAATGCCATTCTGTTTTAGCTCAGAGCAGATCTGAGCATTGCCACTTAGATTCTTGACATAGTTATAGAATGCCTTGTGGTTGTCTGAAATCTTTGGCAATTTTATTTTCGTAACTAGCTTTGGAGGATTTTATGAGGGATCTCAGTTTCTTACTGAGGCTGGTAAGGGAGTTTTTTGCATCCTAGGATTTTCCTCTTTTCTGCAACAGTTTCTTCCTTTTGTTGTAAAATTTGTTTATGGCAGGGGACCACCAGATTGGCTTCCTTTTTTTGGATGAGAGCATCTTGGTTCTAGATGGGATGGCACAATTCATGCACGAGTGGATGTGTTCGTACAGTGCCTTAGTGTAGGATTCAGCAGTTGAACTTTCAGTTCCCGCCTGCATGGGTGTCATGAAGTTTGTCACTTCTGACTTGAGTAGCATGAAGTTGGCTTTGGAGAAGTTTTTTATGGATGTTTCCTTACTGGGGGGTGGGGGTGGGATGTGGATGTTAAGGGTGATTAGCTTATGGGCAGATGTGACTAACGAGGGGGTGACCATAGGTGTGGAGCATTGATTTCCCATGTTGGTAATGACCAGGTCTAGGATATTTGAGCCCCTGGTGGGACTATGGATTAGTTGATCCAGGGCATTGGAATTTATGAATTCTAAGAATCATTGGGCAAAGGTGTTGGGACATGAGTAGTTTTCCCAGTTAATGGCAGGGTAGTTAAAATCCCCCAGTATTAGGGTGTTTGGTTCTATCTTAATATTTTCCAGTATGTTTAGAAAGGTGTAGTGAGAATCTTGGGGTATGGTGGGGGATCTGTAGCAAGCTAAAATTTGGATTGCAGTCTTACCTAGTGTTAGTTGCACCTGAAGAATTTCAGACGCATTGTGTTGAGCAACTAGCCTGGTTGTGTGAATATCCTTGGTGAATATTGGCACTCCTCCACCTTTAGTGTTTCGGTCCTGGTTTGGTGGCAGAAAAGTGTGGTAAGAGTTGTAGCCTGGTATTGCAGGGGTGCTCTCTGGAGCCTTGAACCAGGTCTCAGTTACTGCACAGATATCGATGTTCTCCATTTTTAGGAGTGCCTTGAGAGAGCGCATTTTGAGGTTTAGACTTCTAGCATTGAGTAGCATTACCTTCAGATTTTGCATGCTTGTACCTGTTACGGTGGTGGTTTTGTCCTTTGAACTTTGCCTAAAAAAGGCACTATAGGGGTGGCAAGAGCCTTAGCCAGTAACCTGAATCCCAGGGGCGACAGGTGCAGACCATCTCTGGCAAAGCATCATGGTCTGTCAATCATGTTGTCCCAGGCAGACAGATACTGGATCCCCTTTGAATGACAACAGAAGCTTAGCCAATTGTTGAAGTCAATTATTTTGTCCTTATATTGCGGTATCATTCTGGGCGAAGGAAGGATGCTACTCAGGGCTAGGGTCTTACCTGCCTGGGCCACATGATTCGAGAGCTCTTCCATGTCTCTTTTCATGTAGTCTAGGGAGGTACGTCTCAAGTCATTCACTCCAACATGGACAATGACGGAGTCATTTGTACTTGTTGTGGAGTGACTTGAGTGCATGCGTTATGTGGCGGATCCTGGCACCCGTCAGGCAGCTGACTGTAATTTTCTCCTTGTTCAACCTGGTGAGAGGAACATCAGTGTGCCGGACTATAGAGCTACCTATGACTAAAGTGTTAGGTACATTGTCTTGCCTTAGGGGCTGTTGCTGGGTGGCACACTGGTGTTGTGAACTATGTGACACTTTGGTTGTGATTGTGTTTGTTTGCGTTTCAGCTTCAGAGGTCCTTGTTGCTTGGGCAGGTTACAGTTAAGGGCATCTGCATATGTGGATTTAGTGTTGCTATATGTGGGTGTTGTTGGTGTGGGTTTAGAAGGGCTATGTGTTGCTTGAGGTGTAGTGTGGGTGTTAACCTTCTCCTCTTGACTGTCTAGCACAATCTTTGGTGGAGAGAGCTTTGCTTCTATTTTGGCTATGTAAGTGCATCTCTCACAGGTTGTAGTGTTGGGTGGTAGGAGGAGAGGGTTGTCTGTGTACATGAGGCAGTTGCCGCATTGCCCCAGTATGCCCAGATTCACCAGGTGGACAGGAGAAATCACTGGAAGCTGACCCTTGGACATGCCTGGTTTGGTGTTTTTTTTTTTTTTTTTGTAAAGTACAGGAGCTGTTTTCCCTTACCTTAGCAAGGTACTTTGCAATTATAGGCTGTTTAGTGCCTACTATTAATTTCTCCTTATTAACAAGGAGAGTTGAGTGCTTGTATCAGTTTAAGACTTCCTAATGCTTTCCAGCAGGTATTAGAGAAAGTGCTAGTCACAGGGATGCTTAAAGGTAAGATGAAAATAAATGCACACTGCAGTGTGCACTAGAGAAGTTAGATGTGAAAGTAGGTAACTTAAGTTTTACCCGTTTAAAAAGTTAAGGTTTAGTGGAGAGTTACTATTTTTAAAACCGGAAGATGGGTTGAAAGGGGTGGTCACTTCTGTATTCTGGTACTATGGAATACAGTAGGATGGCCAATAAATTTAAATAGTTGAAGGGGAGGGATTTAAAAAATGATGATTTTGTGATTACTCACACAAGCTAGTGAAAGTAGAGAGGAAATGAGATATATGGTCAGGTTAACATAAGAGGCAGGTAACTAGAAAGACAGTGGTATTTAACAAGACAACTGTAACTGGGTGGGAGGACGGGGAAAAATCTTTCTGCCTGACTCAGAAGAGAGAGAGCTGTGGTCTCTTTTGAAGTTTTAATATGCTGTTAAAGCAGAATGCAAGTAAAACACAAGGTAAAGAAAACAAACTACAGTATTTAAAATATACAAAATACAAAAAAGCAAACTAACCTTTCCTTCACAGCAAAGTGTAGCAGAGTCTGGATGAGCCATTCTGGTAAAACCCAGGATATGACAATATTACATCTTAATTCCCCAGATATGGGATGGGGTACTATCACAAATAGTGAGTCTTTTGGTTTTGGAGCCCCGAGTCATTTCACAGGTTGCCTCTCTCCATAAGGGACATGGGTAGTACCCCAGGAGTGAATTTACAGGTTCTCCATCCAATTATCCAAATTCTTTCTGGAGAGACTAAGAGACGGGCTTTGATTTCCGAAGATGGGACGTTTATTCCATAAACAAGGTAGCCTTTAGGATACAATTCCCTCTCTTCAGCAAGATGCTGCTGTGATTCAAAATGTCTCTCCTGCACAAACTCATACAGGCAAACCGTTTGGAGCCTCAACTACAAAGCCCATAAAAGGCAAGCCAACATGCTACCCAATATTTTAGTCATAGGAAACTCCATTGTGAGACATACAGATGTCACATTCACCAGTCCGAATAAAGAGGAGATCATGGTTGGTTGTAAATGGGGGGGGGGGCACGCAACACCAAATCACCCACATACTCAAGTTAGTAGATCACAAATACCAGTAAGACTCAGTCATACTTCATGTTGATTTAAATGGCCTGAGATGCACCTGCCTGGACTATATGAAGACAGACATAGTGCTCTCAGAGTCTCAGGTTGGTATATGCCTAGCACTGAGCAGCATTCTACCTTCACCAAGGATGGTGTCACAATATGAACAAAAGATGATTTAGTTACTGGTGTCATTCCAAGCAGGTACAATATCTGTCAGAAGAGGAATTTATGATCAACAGACCACATTGCCTGCCAAGGATGGTCTGCCTCTCTTCCTGTCTATGTCTGCTATTAGTATGAGGTATTCATTTGGTAGTTTGTCAGTGGCAAGAGTTGTAGGTTTTAGAGCTCTCAATAATTTCTTTATTTTACCTATTTGGATGAGTTGGAGGGAGTGTGTAGGGGGTGTCATTGACTACTCGATGAGCAATTTAACTATTTTTGTTTTAATAAGTGAGAGTAAAGGGTTTTTGAAAAAGGAGTTAAACTGGGATGCGTATTTCTTCTGAGTTATGGGTATTTAGTGATGGGGTGGAACTACAGTCTGGACTCGCAAGTTGTTTGATCGTACCCCAGAATTTGTGGGGGTTATTTTGATGTTTGTGCTGCATGTTTGAGTAGCACTTTATCAGTTATGATTTGTTTTTTGCAAATATTTCTTAAGTGACAGTAGTTATCAAGGGTTGGTTTTGTTGGACTGTTGTTGGGAGCAGCATTTGCCCCCATTTCAGTAGTTGTTTGGATTCCTTTGTGAGCCATGGGCAGTAATTCGTTTTAGATCTAATGCGTCTTATAGGGGCCAGGTTGTTTATTATAGCTAGGAATTTACTATTGATGTATTCGACTGATGCATCTAACGGGAGGTATTTTAATAGGGACCAAATTCACTTTTGGAGCAGTTGTTTAAAAGTGTCTGCGGATACATTTTTTGTATTGTGTACTTGTTTGTAGGTTGTAAATTTTGTGTGAGAATTGTGATGCCTTAGGAAGTAGGTTAGTAGGTGGTAATGTAGGCTGACAGACATCCTGAGTGATAGATAAGTGAAGGTTTATTTGTCAGGGTCCAGTTGAGAACTGCTTGCTTGTTGCTGTTGTTGTCAGTACTAGTGGGTGTATGTTATCAGTTGTGTGAAATCATACACGTTTATTTACTTGGAGGGGTTTCAGAGGAATAGGAGATTAATACTGATTGGCAAAACAACTATCATGATTTCTTGACTAAATGTAGTAGCTGCCCATGACAGTAGGTTTTTTATATTAGATGGGTTGTTGCTGGGTGGGATGTATACTGTTAGTAAGATTCTATGTTTATTGTTGTTGATTTTCAGGCATGGGGCTAGTAATTCAGTATTATTCAGATCTGGGGCATCTACTTGCAGTTGCTCAAAGTTTAGAGGGTCCTTATACATAATTGCTACACCCCCACCTCTTTGTTATCCTGTCTTGTTTAAGAATGTTATAGCCAGGATGTATGATTTCATTGTTATGTGGGGTTTAAGCCAGGTTTCAATTAGGACAGCAATGTCAGGAGTGTACAGGGAGGCATGGAATTCATGCATTTTAACAGCCTTCTTTGGTTTATGTTAAATAAGGAGGATATCCAACTTTTTGAGTATGCTGATGAGTGGCAGGGTGTTAGGAAACCCCATCCAACAATAAAACCCATCTCCGATGAATGTTATTTTGTTTGGTGGAATTTAAACCTGGGTTAGGGTGTATGCCTCCGCATAATTGGAGGTCTGCTTTTTTGCGAAATGTTGGGGAGAAATTTAGTGGATCTTTGGGGGTGTTTCAGTGAAATATGCGGAGAAGTAGGTGAATGTCATCATCCATATGAGAACAGTTAATGATTGTGGAGTTATAGATTTGTGGTCCTTTATTGCTGTTGGTGTGTACAGTTAGAGGAGGATTTGTGGATGGGTAGGTGGGAGATTTTAGGTAGAGAATGGAAACGTGAGGTGTGGCGAGAGTGAGGGCAACTATTAATAGTGCAAGGCATACAATGTGAATGAGTAGCAAGTTTGAATTCTGGGTTTGGAGTAGGGGAAGTGGTGGTTAGTAAAAATGGCGAGAAGAGAGCAGAATGTGAGTGTAATGGTGTGAGACATTGTGGGAGGGGACAGGAGATGGGCGGGATTATTAAATGGTATGATGTAATGGTGATGTAGGTGATTATGAGTGGTTGGTGTTATGTGGTGGGTGGGGTGTGGTAAGTATAAGTGTAATTGATGTGGGGGTGGGTGGGATTGGGAGAAGGTTAGGGGAGAGGAACAGGATGAACTGGAGCAGGAAAACTTAAGAAATACAATCACTGAATCCCATAAGTAGATGGTGCAACTAAGTTTTGAACTGAATATGAAAGAAAGAAGTGGGGGCAAGTTTTAGTCAGGGAAATTAAAGAAAGACCAGGAGAGGTGGAGAACTGCTAGGCTAAGTGCAGAGTATAGCAGCAAAGACAAGTTAATAAAAGACCTACAAGTATTGGGGCACTGTCCTTCCCACAGTGCCCATTTTAGGCAATGTCAAACTGACAGCCATTCTGACATAGCAAAATCAATCAAATTGAATTTAAAGGTGTTACTGCTCAATGCCAGGGGCCTAAAGAAGAAACTGTACTCCCTCCAGGGTCTCCTCACTTGGAGGATGTGGACATTTGTGCAGTTAAGACATGGCTTACAGCCAGAGAGAGCATCCAGGCAGTTGAAGGCTACAATTCATTTCACATATTCAGGCCATCTACTACAGTGACCAAAGGTCGAAGTGTCTAAATGTACAACAAACTCATGTCAAGACTAGTCAAACCGAATGACACGCTTGAGCTTCTCCATGTTGAGATTTCCGTAAACAAAGTCCCATATCATATCCTTGTGAGCTATGGGTCACCCCCTCTGAACCAAGAAACAAGTGTGTTTTGACTTACTGAAGGGTCTCATCATTCAACCCAGTAGCGTATTCATGGGTGTCTTAACTATGCCACTACAAACTGGGATACTTACACAAACTCAGACTTAGTGCTCAAATATTTCTGGGCTTTGGAAACACAAACACCATACTACTCAACTGTCCAGGTTTTTTCAGAATGCCTAGATTTTTGCTTCATAATTTAAATCTGTGCCTCATAAAATCTGTGGGTTTCTGGCAAACTACTGACGGTTGAAGTGACTAATGGAATACGTTTGAATTTCAGAGTTCATATCCTTCAGAAAATGCATGCTAACACAAATCCTGTTATTCTAACAACCTTGAGTTTATAAGAGCCATATTTAAAATCTATCCCTGGTTTTGGGCCTTTGTCCCACCATTATTTCATGTTTTGTCCTAGTTTCTTGACCTAGGAAGTTGAGAGGTATGACAAACAACTTGGACTGGATAGTCCTTATGCCCACTACCCACTAGGGGTGCAAACATACTCAACCTGGTACTCGCAAACATGGGAAAACACTGTTCCGACCCCATCTTTGGTAAGGTCAGACAACAAAGGTGCCTCCTTCATAACAATCAGTTCTGTGACCATGGCTAACCCTGTAACATTTAGAAATAATTCTAAGGAAAACTACCCACTACTATATAATACCCTGTCAAAATTTCAAGCTCCCCCAAACCCTGAGAACACAGCTGTCTGTCTATGTGGAATTGTTCAAAAAAAACCTTTACAATCATGTCAATAAATGCATAGAAACAGCTGTGCCTACCTGAAAGAAGCCCAGAACTAAAAAAAACTACCTAGCCTAGTGCAATTGAAACAGCTTGCATAACAAAAGAAAACCAAATCAAAGGCAAGATTAGAAGTGTTATACCCAACATGATAAAAACACTCAGCAATCTAAAACAACTAAGAGGCCAAATTAAGTCTAAAGCCAATTTGAGATGAAAATATTCTCCCAGAAAATGCCAGACACAAGGATTTTTTTAGCTATGACCAAAACCTCAAAGACGGCACAACGCAGTGAGCAGAACTAATTGTAAATGGAACCACAACACAGAGCTGGAAAATATAGCAAATCTACAAGCCACCAAATTCAGCTGCAAGTTTTATTCCCCTCTTTTTCCAGCTGTCCCCCAGGAAATAAATACCCCCCCCCCAACTATCACTAGGGAGCACCAACCTAGATGCATGCTCTAAGGCCAAAAACACTGCATGGACGGGTCCCAATCATATTCCAGAACGCGTCCTGAATAGCCTGAAACATGACCTTTCCAGATCACTGGAGTAACTGTTTAAGCATAGCCTCCAGACAGGCTTTGTGCCACACAAATGAATTGCAACAGTCATTCCTCTGCACAAGGGCAAGCAACAACCAACGGACTCCAAGAACTACAGATTTGCAAGTCTGACTAGTCTCATATACAAAGCCATGGAAAGAATTATCATGGAAATGGTAAATAAGGACATAGAAAACCTTCAGACACTTGACACAACCCAGTTTGGTTTTATCAAGGGCAGAAAATGCCTACTTAACCTAGTGGATACCTAGTAGACTTCTTTGAGAAGGTCATCAAGGCAATTGAGTGCAAAATGATACGTACTGCCTACCTTGGCCTGACTAAGGCATTTGATAGAATACTCCACTCAGGCATTCTAAGCAAAGTCACAGATATAGGCATAAACCCCTGTGTTACATGCTGGATAGCCAACTGGCTCTTCGAAAGGAGCCAGGAAGGTAGGCTAGGGGAGACCACTCCACAAAGGCAATGCTTACCAGCAGAGTCATCAAGGCTCTGCGCTAAATCTGTTCCTTTCTGGCATCCAATTCTTGGACGCCAAGGCCAATATCAATGGCCTCTGGCTGCCTAAGTTTGCAGATGATTGCAAACTATGAAAAGTCATACAATCCCTCTAAGAAACTAACATCTTACAGGTAGGATTAAAAGACAAATGACTAATGCCGAAGACGCAGCTCAAAACTCAATGTTAGGAAATTCGTAATAGTACCCTTTAGAAAATCAGGCACCAAAGGAAATTACTTCGTTGATAGCATTCCTATAAAAGAGTGGACCCAGTAGTCATGGATATGGGGACATATGTGGAACGTAACCTGGATATGCGTCTAAGGTAGTAAGGAAATAATTCTGTGTTACTCAATTTATAAGCAAGGGCATACCATCTAGGTACAAGGAAGTCATGGTTCCACAGTATTCGGCCCTCATCAGGTACATCATGGAAGACAGCACCCCCATCGGTATGTACCTGACCAGGCATACGCAACAAATACAATGTCCACAGAGATTCTTCACAAAAATACAAGGCATAAACAGCATGTCCTCACATCCCTTCCTCTATATTCTGTTTCCTACAACCTGTTAACACACTATCTCTGCCTGGCATACAAGGCACTCTTGGTGTCTACTCTGATGGAGGTTTTACATATTCACAAAATGGACAGCATCGGAATTACACAATCTAGAGATTTAAACTTTGCTTGCAACAAAAAATAGGACATGTTGGAGGGACAGGCAGGTCTCTCAGAATTCCCTTCTCTGGAACAAACTTGCCATCCATGTGAAGCAGAGCTTTTCCCTAATCCTAATTCAAGTGAAACCAGAACTAGTGTAGGGAAATGGGAAGTAGACCCTGGTTTTAGCACCCATTTCTCTGATGAACTGAGGAAGCCTACAAATGTTGCCCTAACTTATGTACACCTCTTAAAATAACCTGTAAGGTACAAACTTTCGTTATACATTTGATATGATTGGTTAGGCTTATAAAGCCTCTAGTGATCATTAGTCTAGTATACACTTAAGAACCTATTAAGACTAGCCCTGGGATTCAGAAGGATATCTGGTGTGGCCATGCAATGGACACCAGGTATAGCACAGAGCACAATCATAAAGTTTCCCTTATAAACAAACACATTCAAAAACTGAGAAAACTAATAATCTCATGCATATCAAAACTAGCCCTAAGTGGAGACATCCACCCCAACCCTGGCCCTACCATCTCCAACCCCAATCCTCATAATCAGACTAGAAACCACAACTTCTCCCATATTACAGCAAATAGAAACCCAAGTGACGTCCTTCTACTAAGCCTAAATATTAGAAGTATATCCAACAAAATCCATGAACTCCATGCCACCATAGACTTGTACTCCCCAGATATAGTCATCCTGACAGAAACCTGGCTAAAACCTCACATTACCAGTGAGCAAATACTCCCTACAGGTTACGGCATACTAAGAGTAGACCGGCTAAACAAAAAAGGAGGTGGTGTAGCTATAATATTTAAACAGCATCTAAACATCCAGATCTTAAATTCATCAGCTCCACAAATAGGCAATGAAGAAATAATATATACCAACCACAAAATTAACCAAAATAAAACCATCAACATAATTGGATGCTACTTCCCACCTGGCCAAAACATCCATCCACTAGAAAACCTCCTCAGCTGGTCTACCCACCATCTCCCTCAAGAAACTATCATCTTAGGTGATTTCAATATTGACTGGCAATCCTGTTCTGGCAACAATCCAACCCATCATGTACACCTTCATGGCTTCAGCCAACTAGTCCAGTCACCAACCAGGATAAATAAAAACTCCAGGAAGCACACTACCTTGGATTGGATACTAGTCAGTAAGAGCCCCCAGTCATATATAACAGGCTGCTTATCAAATAGCCTCAGTGATCACTCCCCAACATTCCTACTCAAAAAATAGCTATACCAAGCTAAACCTATCATCTACCATCAAATACGTAAAAAACTAAACTTTAACCCACTCACATTCGTCTCATCCCTCAAAGAATGCAACTGGCATCCTCTAAAGTACCTCAGTCTAGATGACGCAGTTGAATTTTTTAATACTACCTTCCTGAACATCCTTAATTACCATGCCCCCATAAGATTTTCCAGAACCAAAGCACAACCCTCCCCATGACTACAGAGAACCACTAAGTCAGAAATGAAAAATGGGGATAAAGCCTGGGAGCACTGGTGCAAAACCAAAACCCCCTCAGCTAGACAAATTCCTAGAACTACGCAATAGAGTCAAAAAGCTAATAAAATAGGACAAATTCCAATACTACCAAGTCTGTCCTAGACTCCTCACAACACAGCCTCAAACAATTCTGGTCCTCCATAAACTCCAACCTCCACCCAGGTAAAGTCAGTACCCCTCCTCCTAACATCCCTCACTCCTCAGAAAATATTGCTACCTCATGCAACACACACTTCACTCAAACCATACTATCACTAGCTAAACACAACCCCCCCCCCCTCCAACCCACACCTTCAACTAGTAATCTCCCCACTGCCTTCTCTTTTTCTCCTGTACCTTCCTCCAACATAAAAAAAAACTCTTAACTAAACTTAAACCCTCCAAATTAGCAGCAGACAACCTCCCAAGTGAATACCTACAAATCGCAGCTGATGCTCCGGCCTACCTAGTATCCATCTTGATTAACCAATCTCTGTCAGAAAGTTACGCTCCCACACTGTGGAAAGTATCACATATAATTCCCCTCCACAAAGGCGGACCCTCCGCAGAACTAACCAATTACCGGCCCATAGCTATTCTCTCTCCACTCTCCAAAATACTAGAGATGCATAGACTCCCTACTTACTAACCTCCTTTCCAGTACTCAGCATGGTTTCCGACCAAACCATAGCACCACCACTGCCTTACTCTCCTTTACGAACACTATCCTTCAGCATAAAAACAATGGCTCTCTCTCCTTTGCTACTTTCCTAGACCTATCTAAAGCATTTGACATGGTCCCACACAAACAACTTATCTCTGTCCTTAATAACCTATCCTTCTCACAATCAGTCACCAACTGGTTTCAGGGTTACCTGTCTGACCAACAATCCTTTGTATGGCAGAATGACACATCTCCCCAACTACCCGTCTCCATAGGGGTTCCCCAAGGATCCATCCTTGGACCCCTACTCTTCTCTGTTTACACCAATAATCTAGCCTCTGCCACCAAACATGGCACACTCATACAATACGCAGATGACTCAACCATCATCTGCTCATCCCAGTCCCTACCCATACTGCAAAAAGTCACACAGGAAGCCTTTTCCTCTGTTGAAACATGGTTATCCAATGCCCAATTAATACTCAACCCAAACAAAACTAAACCACTCATCTTCCAACCCACCAAACATACACAAAACAACTCTCACTTTAACATCACAGCAAAAGACAACACCACTATATACCCAACTGAACACACCAAATTGCTAGGAGTGGAAATAGACAATAAACTAAAATTTGACATTCACATATCCATGACCATAAAAAAAGTCCACAAAAAACTAGGAGCATTATACAGAAATAAGCAATTTCTCACCAAAGCAGCAAAGATTTCAATAGCAAATTCCCACCTTATCTCCACCCTACTTTATGCCTCTCCAATATATATACCAACCTAAGGCAATGTGATCTAAACAAGCTAGAGACCTGCTACAACAAAATCACCAAATTCGCCACAGGGGCATCCTATCGTAGTCACCACTGTTTCTCACTTGCTGAACTGGGCTGGCTTGAACTCCCTCACCTCCTTCAGTGGTATCAACTCTCACTCACCCACAAACTAGTAAACCATCCACTAAATGTCCCATCCCTCCAGAATCTACTCCAACCCTATCGCACCACCAGACCACCAAGATCCAGCAACAAAAATCACTTGCAGATCACTAAAGCCAATAACTCTGCTGGTGAAGCACTATTCTCTTGCGCCATAGCCAAATTATGGAACTCACTCCCACCCACAATTACCTCTGTGCCATCATGCACCAACTTCAAAACTTTACTAAAAGCGCACCTAAAAACATGCTGGCTATGCCCTTGCAATTCCCACTCTAATATCTTCCACCCCATCAAACCACTACCTTTCTCTCCACTCGACTCTGCCTTGATTATAGCAAGCTCAGATGCTCATAAGCCTAGTACTTATTATACAGCAGGAACTTCTCATTGCAACATTTGTTAATGTCCATTATGTACTTCACAGATAAAGATTCTAGTTGTCTACTGATGTACTATGTTCATCTGTAAATATGTTGTAAGTAATTGCTATGATAAATTGTTAATCACTATGTAATCCAATGTAACTACTGTCCGTTTATTCTACTGTGGAGCTTTTCTCCCCGGGCCTCCGCTGAAAATGGACCTATGTCCAGTCGGACACTCCTGGTCAACAAATTTAAATAAATAAATAAATAAAATGATTTGCATCTAAGGGAATTACCAATTTAGGATGCATTTAACACCACAGCAATCATCTAAACATCAGATTGTATAAATGACAGGAGTGCACCATGGCTGCGGTTACAGAGGCCAACCACAGTAGCATGCAAATATCAACATGCACAATATTGTAATTTCTTTAGTGGTTGCATCCATATAAATGAGGAAATGGGAGCATGCAATGATCGCCAGGATGACTGCAGGGAGCAAGCAGAACATACGGCATTACACAGGGAAGGAAAAGGTCAGATTTTGGAGGGTGATGACAGGTGCAGAAATGCAGGTAAATAAACATCAAATAAAAATATAGATGAACAGTGAAAAACAGATAAACACATTATTGCACTGGTGACTACTACCTTTTTATGCCTGACTGTGTCCCCCAAATGTACTGGGCAGGTTATGATACCCCTCAGTTTACAGGGTGTATAACTTGTGCAAGACAGGTTGAGTATTTACAAGCTTTTTTCTAATGGAGGCCTATATGACACACCAGGGATAAATCTATGATTCCCCATCCACTGATTCAAGCTGTGCTTGAATAAGTGCAGAGAGGAACTCTGCTTCACGTGGATGAGAAACCTTTTCCAGAGAAGCAGTAGTCTCTGACGCATACCTGTCCCTGCAACATGTCTTATGTTGCATACAAGGTTTAGGTTCCTTGATCAGGAGTTTCTGATTTTGTTTTGCAAATGTGCAACAGGTCCACAAGGGTTGGATCAGATGATGCTTTCAAAGTCAGACAGAACATCTCCCAGAATAAGGGTTTGAAGTGGTCTGCTTATGATGTGTTGAATACACCATATATTCTTTTTGTAAGGAACCTCTGTGGATGCCCTAATTGTTGTATGTGCCTGACTAACCACAAACTGAAGGGACCATTATACTCAATGACTGGTCTAATGAGGGCAGAGTACAATAGAACAAGGAATTCCTATGACCTAGACTCTATACCATTGCTTAAGTTGTGGAATGTAGAAGGATTTCCTTACTATAGTAGACACGTAATGGATAAAGGTCAGCTCACTGTTAACATGTTCTCACAAGGACAGCTCTTACGGGTATATCAATGCAGTTTTCTAGGGTGGCCATCATTTTGAAAGATTCCAATATACATTTTTAGCATGGTTTTTCATCATGATTCTGGCATCCGTTTGTGTGTGGCCTTCTTGAAGGATATTTGCATCTTTGCAAATTATGAGGAGTCTTCAAATCTCCCACTCATCTACAAATGTGGTCAGCTTTACACTTTTGGTGTTGAGCTTGATTCTCAAAGTAGAAGATGCCAAAAAGGAACAGCCCCCAGTACTGAGCTATGGGGGGCTCCACTAGTAACTGGCCTTTCTGTGGAGGTACAATCCCCTATCCTGACTGTGTCCTGTCAGCCAAGCTGGCTATCCAGGGGGTGACACAGGGATTTATACCCAGTTCTGTAAGGTTGTCTACAATGCCCAAGTGGGGCATTGTGTCAAATGCTTTGGTCAGGTTAAGGTAGGCAGTGTGCACCGTCTTACTTTTGGTTGCTTCCAAAGAAATGCCATACTCATATCGTACCAGGCTGAGTAGGCATGACTTGCTCTTGACAAAACCAAACCAGGGTAGATAAAATGTCTAAAGATTTCCTGTGTTGTTTATAGATGTTTACTGGACTAACAACCACAAGGGTCATTTTAAAACTAGCCATGCATCCCAAATCTCTGACAAGTTCTGATACCCTTGATAAGTGTAAGCATGAGCCTGGGAGATGAGTCACTGACAGGTTACCTGTGTCCATTAGAGACATGGGTGGCAAACCAGGTATGAATTTCCAGTTTCTCATCCAAATGTCCAAGTTGTGCTTGAATAGGGTTAGGGAGAAACTCTACTTCACATGGATGGGGTGCCTGTTCCATAGACGGGATAATCTTTGGGGGACATACCTATCTTTCCAGTGGGTCCTATTTATATCACAGGCAAATAGTAAGTCAAGTAAAGAATTATGTTTTCCAGGGCCTTGGATACAAGAATGGTCAGACTTATGGGTCAATATCTGCCTGTCAATATCTGTGGATGGTCTGTCCTTGTGCAGAGGGATAACAGTCTAGTTCTCCATTCATTTGGTAGGAGCCCAGTTGGGGACTTCAACTGAATAGTACTTCTAGTGGGCCCAATAGGACTCGTTTCTTGTTAAGGAGGCATCCTAGGAATTTGTCAGGTTACATTGAAGCTGTGTATTTGGCCTTTGAGTCACTGAGGATGTATTCCCTAGTGATATCCAGGAAGCTTATGGTTGGGAGCATTAAGAGGTATTGGGGGTAGAAAGCATGTAAAATTGAAGAGGAATTTATTGACAGGTAGAGTTGCTATATTCCCTGGCTCAGTATAAGAGGCTTAATTTATGATTAGTTTGGCACATCTAGGTTTATTGTCTGAGGTTTTGGACAGAGCTGAATAATGCCTTGTGGGGGTCCCTAACCTGGGAGCTTACTTTTACTTCAAATTTGGCTTTGATTGGCTTAATTTATCCCCTGATTTATTTAGTTTGATGAGGGAGTTCTTACCCTGCTGGGCATTGCAGTTCCTATCTTTGGCACACTTTTCTTCCTTTATTATATGATCCATTGATGTTGGATTCCACCATGGTGGCATGTTTTTTGAGTTTGCCCTTTGCTTATTCCAGGTAGCTACCTCAGCCTCTACACTGCTATATACATCATTGCAAAGGGATTTTGAGGAGGAGTCCGCACAGGCAGTAGCATTTCCTGGATTTGGTAAGGTTTAAATTTTGCCAGGGTATCCCTTGAAAGTAGGATATATCTTGAAATAATTCCTAAATGCTGTTATATGGATTAGCTGGAACAGGGCATTCATGATGACAAAGTCTAAGAATCGTTGAGCCTGTAAGAAAGAGGTTGTGTATGGTTCCAAGTTGAGAGTCGGGTAGATAAAGTCCTTCATGCATTCAGTGTTGGGTTGAATGGAGTGTGATAAGTTCATTCAAGTAAGAGCTATGGGTTTCATGGGTCATAGAGGGATGCCTACACCTTGCAAGGACATTCTGTGGGGGTCTGCTTATGGTGAGTTGTACATGAAGGTCAAGTATACTGTACTGCTTGACCAGCCTTGAAAGGCATTTATTTTTTATATAAATTGAGACCTGTCCACCTTTTGTCGCTTTCTGTGCAGTATCTGGTCTAAATGAGTGGAAGGTGTTATAGCCCTGCACTGCTGGGTTTATCTCCTCAGTTTTAAACCACATCTCAGTAACTACAAGACATCTAAATTCTCCAGAGTGAGGAGAGCTTGCAGGGAGTACATTTTCTTGTTTAGACTCTTGGGATTGGGCAGAAACACACATTCAGACCTTGAAACGAGTGTCAAAAAACAAAGGTAGAGGTGCATCCATCTTCATTAAAGCTAAGTCCACCTTCAGACTGGTTAAACAGTAGGACTCTCGAACTTCTCCAGGTCCAATTAACTCTAGGCAAAATACCCTGCCGCATCATTGTTAGCTATAGGTCATCTTGAACCAAGAGAAGCATACTGCCTACCTGGACTTACTGGAGTCACTCACCATACAGCCAAACACATTGGTCATGGGAAACCAACTATCCTTCCTTCAATTGGGCAACATACACTACCACAAACATGATTGTCAACACAAATGCCTTGGAACAGATACTTTACTCTCCCACAAGGGGCTTAAATGTCCTAGACCTAGTACCAGTGGGGGTCACTGCACCCCTCCCTGTGTGGTGTCTTCCTTGTAAACGTTGAACCATACATCAGTCTTGTTTGAATATCACACCTGACATCCCCAACAAGAACAATTAAACTAAAAGAATTTTCCAAAGCTAACTACAGCCTAAGTGATGGTATAAAAAGCTTCAAAGCCCCTGAAAACATAGTCAACAATGACTCCCTATGCAAAGGTGTACACAAATGCTCTGTGCAAACACAAACAATTGTGTAGACCTGACCGGATCAAAACAAGGTCCTCCTGAAAAAAAAAAAAAAACACCACGCTGGTGGACGTCAAGTATAAATAGGCTATTTAACAAGAGAAAAAAGCTACAAGAGGGAACGGACTCAGTAGAGGAAGAATTCCCTCAACAGCTTGAACAAGCAAATAAGACATCTTGTAAAGTCTTCTAAAGCCAATTACAAAGCTAAAAACAGCATCCCTAGCTAAGGATAACAATAAGGCATTATTTAAATACATCAGAAATCTAAAAGGGAATGCCAAACTATGTGCCAAACCAAAACTTTCAACCTCTTAGTTCAGGAAATCTGGACAAAGCTAGACAATAATGGGGGGACAAAGGCCCAAAAATAGGGACACATTTAAAATATTGCTCTTATAAACTTCGAAAATTGATAGTGCAACAGGATTTGTCTTAGCATACACATTTGAGTTTCCGACTTCATATTTATCAGAAAAAATGCATGCTATTTTTAGTGACTTCAAATCCTCAAATCATTCCAGTGATTTCCCGGAAAACCATAGACCTTATGTGAAACAGACCAAAAACAGGAGGGAAAAATCTGGAAATTCTGCAAAAATCTGGAAAGATGAGAGATAATTTGCCAAACTAATAGTGGATGGTACCACTCATACTGTACCTGAGGAAATTGCAAACCTACTGGCTGACAGATTTGTCACAAACTTCAGCCCCTGCCCCCACCAACCATACCCCAAAGCATTCCTAACACTAGTCTTCTGCCTAGTGTTTCTAGATAGCAGGTCATAGCTGCGCTTTCCAAGACCAAAAATACAGTTTCAATGGGACCAAATAACATCCCAGGCTGCTTATTAAGCAATCTAAAACAAGACCTAGTGGAACCACTAGGAGGTCTCTTTAATCCGACTGAAAACTGGCTTTGTTCCAGCAGAGTGGAGAACAGCAACAGTAATCCCCTTGTACAAAGGGGGGGGGGGGCAATCAACTGACCTGGGAACTATAGACCCACAGGTCTAACCGGTCTCATTCACAAGACCATAGAAAAATTATCATGGACCTTAAGGATGTAGGTGACCCTAAAACTCTTGACCCCACCCAGTATGGCTTCATAGAGGGTAGATCATGCTTGTTAAACCTGGTAGACTTCTCTGAGAATGTCAAAGCACTGGATGAAGACAAGACTGTGCGCATACCACCCATCTTGACCTAGCCAAGACTTTTGATGCAATCCCCCCTTTCAGGTATCATCGAGAACCTCCCCCAGCTGGGAAGTAACCCTTATGTCACTAGATGGGTATCTAATTGGCTCACTGACAGAACACATTCGGTCAGAGTCAGGGACTCCACCTCTACCAGTAGACCCATCACTACTGTCATACCATAAGGATCTGTGCTAGGCCCTCTTCTGTTTGGAATTTATTTCTCAGAAGTCTAGGCTAAAGTAGATGGTCTGCGACTTGCAAAGTTCACTGATGATTGCAAATTGGGTACAATCACAGAGTTCCCCAACAATGTTAACATATTACAGAAGGGGTTAAAACAAACGATTGGTGACAAAGCCATGGACTCAAACTAAACATAATAAGTGCATTATCCCCCTTCTTTAGCAAAGGGGAAGTCCCTGCTAATTACAGTATTGACAGCACCCCCCCTAAACTCAAACACAGTGGTGTGAGACTTGGGAAGACAGGTTGATAGCAATCTGATCTTTGATCATGTTTCCACAGTGGTAAGGAAAGCCTTCTACATTTCCCATCTCACAAGGCCATCACATCCAGGTCTAAGGATATTATAACTCAAAGATTCAAAGACCTGCATCTACAACTTTTCTCCCCGGACCCCCGCTGAAAATTGGCTTTGTTCCAAGTCGGACTTTCCCAGTAAACAAAGGTTAAAATAAAATAAATAAAAACTCCACTGCACACGACACTCATTAAACCTCTAATAAGAAAGAGTATAATCTCCCTTTTTGCATATACCTCAGACATCTGCAACAGCTGGACAGACGAGAGATTCCACACCAGGGGTATTCAGGATGTCCAAACCTTGCCTTATGCGAGTAGAGTGAAAGCCCTGTCAGTGTACTCTATCATGTAGACCGCCAAGAGGGAACTTGCATTGTTGGCAATTTAATTCTATTTCTGATGCCTTCTAGCATATGGATGCATCAAGAAATTAACGAGTTATCCAGTTTATTATTAAAAAAAAAAAGCACCTGGCATACAAAAACAAATGCCACTCAAAATAGCAACTCCTGCAAAATCCTGCTTCCTACTGCAGGTATAGCAAATACAGTACAAATGTCAAAAAGAGGTGCAGTCTGGCACCAGGACAGTCACCCCCATCCCATGTAGTACGTTTACATTCTTCTCTCCAGACTCTGGAAGCTACAACCAGATAATTCACAAAAGATAGCTTGTGGTTATAGTTATCTTGCACCATGTTATTTACTCCAGTAACTTTCAATTTCATACTACGACTACATTGCCAGCTCAAGTTGGAGGTACGATATGAGTAATCATGGCATTGCTGTGCCAGCTCTAGTTATAGGTATGATAGGAGTAATCATGGCATTGCTGTGCCAGCTCTAGTTTGAGGTACAATAGGAGTAATCATGGCATTGCTGTGCCAGCTCTAGTTCGAGGTATGATAGGAGTAATCATGGCATTGCTGTGCCAGCTCTAGTTCAAAGTACGATAGGAGTAATCATGGTGTTGCTGTGCCAGCTCTAGTTCAAGGTACGATAGGAGTAATCATGAGGTTGCTGTGCCAGCTTTAGTTCGAGGTACAATAGGAGTAATCATGGTGTTGCTGTGCCAGCTCTAGTTCGAGGTACAATAGGAGTAATCATGGCGTTGCTGTGCTAGCTCTAGTTCGAGGTACGATATTGGCTACACAAAAAGTTCTCATTTAGGTCTACTCCTTCCCTTCTTAACTGCATGTAGAAACATTAAGCAAAACAGTGCCCCTCCAACATCCACAGTTTAGCATTGATCTGAAGTAAATTAAAAACATAACTAGACCACTGCAATCAAGGCTGCTTTATTTTTTCCTCTCACAACTGACACTGAAGTTTACACTGCCTGCTTTGAACTACCATGAACAGTAATGATGGTTTATTCATCGGTCAAACCAAGTTTGAGTCAAGAACTGCTGCTTTACAATATTGGAAAAAGTCTGCATGAGCTTCTTTTGTGGAACAATAGGGCCTTTACTAGTAGCATGGAGAAGTGAATGATCTACTTAGTTCAGAATGTCTTCATATCAAAGAGTAGGATGTTTGCTCAGACAGAATGAACTCAAAGTGTTTGTGTTTTGATACGATGGTTTGGGGGTTAGTGTGTTAGTAACCCACTTACTGGTGCAGTAACCTAGGAATCATTCACTCTGCATGAGCAGTGACCATGCATCTAAGCAGTGGACAGTGAAATTTAGAAGCCTTGGCGAGTTGGTATACATACTGGCGATCTGAAATCTAGTAAGCCATACCACGGATCTTAAAGAAACTCGATTAGAGATTAAAACTCTACATATTTGAGCAGCATAATCCATTTCTGAGATGTACCAAACCACCTTATGCAGATGACTGGCCGAGTCCAATAATCTTTCCTAGACTGCACAATTTATTATTACAAGTCCACTAGACACAAGTGCCCCTCTTCAAGAGGGATTTGGGTAAACAGTCTAGTTAAATGACTGAGTGCATCATAATAGGTGAATGGACACTAAAGGAACCAAACCTAGTACTACAAGATGAAGCTCATTAGCACCTTATAAACAATTTTCTGTGCTAAACTGTCAGACAAGCCCCACAGGAGGTTTGAACTCAACCTTCAGACTAGGAAACTCATGTACTACAGTTATCTGATCAAGTGAGTTACACTAAATTGTCCTACTATCAAGCCAGTTAACCAAACTAGATTCCACATATTACATGTTTGGTCTACTGCATCATTTATAGGTTCAGAGAAGTTTACCAGGGTAATGGCAAGGACCTTTTTAAGCCTACTCATGCATCCCAAATCTCCGACAAGTTCTGTTACCCTGAAAAGTGTAAGCAGGGGAGGGGGAGGTAAAACATTTAAAAGCAGGGTCCTGGGAGATGAACCATATACAGGCTGCCTGTATCCATTAGAGACATGCGTGCCAAACTAGGAATGAATTTCCTGTTCAACAAACTATTGTCCATGTTGCACTTGAATTGGGTTAGGGAGGATTCTGTTTCATATGCATGTGGAACCTGTTCCAGAGAAGGGGTAGGTCTCTAGGGTAAATACCTGTCTCTCCAGAAGGTCCTATTTATATCACAGACAAGGTTTAAGTCTGTAGGACAAGTAATTCTGGTGCTGTTTTATGGATATGCAGGAGGTCCATCAGAGTGGGGTCTGACAATGTCCTGTATGCCAGGCATAGATCTCCCCTCAAAGGTCGGTAGGAGACAGAATACAAGGATAGGGCCATGAGGCGGTCCGCACAACATGTTACTCATGCCCTCTGTTCTTTTAGTGAGGAATCTCTGTAGACATTCCAACTGTTTGGTATGTACCCAACCAGACATAACCAAGGGGGCATTTTACTCCACTCTGATGAAAGCTGAATATAGTGCAACAATGACTTCCTTGGACTTGGATACCATATCTTTGCTATGTCAGAAGCAAAATTTTAGCGAATATTCAAAAGCCTAGAGAGGAGAGGTGCAGACCATTCCTTGCAAAGCAGCATGGTCTGTTGACCATCTCCTTCCATGCTGACAAATATTTCACTGACTTAGAATGACACCAGAAACTAAGCCAGTTATTAAAGTTAGTCACCTTTTGTTCATATTGTGGCATCATCCTTGGAGAAGGCAAAATGCTACTCAGTGCTAGGCTCATACCAGCCTGGGACACACATTCCAAGGACTCCATGATGCCTCTCTTCATATAGTCTAGGGAGGAACATCTCAGGTAATTTATACCCACATGGACCATGACGGTGTCATACTGGTACTTGTGGTCCAATGACCTGAGTGCTTGCGTAATGTGGTGGATCCTGGCCCCTGACAAACAAATGACTATGAATTTCTCCTTACTCAGTGTCTGTCACAATGAAGTCTTCAATAACCAGAATGTTGGATTGTGTGGTGAGTTGCCTTATGAGCTTAGAGGTACAGGCTCCATGAGATGTGGCTGTATCTGTTGATGTGAGTGTTGTTTTGAAAGAGTACATTTGGGGCTGCTGAGGGTGTTTGTTATGTGTACTTGGTCTAGGAGGTCTTTGTGGTTAAGGAAGGTTACTTTTAATTGCCTCAGTATATGTGGGTCTATATGTCTGCTTTGAATTGTGTGATGGGTGCAGCATGTGTACTACTGACAACCTTACTGACGTTAGGAGTGCTTTTATGAGAGCTTTGCCTTCAGTGACATTGTGTAAATACATCTCTCACATACCATATCAGTTTGAGAATTAAATGGTTGTCAGTAAACATGAGGCAATGTCTACTTTGCCTCAGTCAGGATGCCTGTATCCACCAAGCTGGTAACGGGGATAGTGGGAAAGTTCATATCCATGGCAACCGACCCTTTTTATTGATTAGACTGTTGGAGTAAGAATATAAAGCAATGTCAGGAGTATCTGGTTTGCAGTTCTGGGGACAGTGCTTGTCACTGCAAACTAATTGTCCAGTGTGCAACTAGGTACTGGTGAAATTTCAATGGTGCTTTTACAGGAAAAATGTCACTCATGGCGTGTGTCTATACAGGACACTGCCAAACATTTGAGGGGAAACTAAGTAGAGTCTGATGATTTATGGATTAAGTATTGAGGCAGATATTCTGAAGTTACAACTAAATCAAGCAGTACTTACTGTAAAGAATTAGCTTGTCAAGAATGATGAAAAGAGGGACTCACATGAATGGCTACTGTCTTACTACTAGTGCTGGTCTCACCACAGCTTCACTCTGCCGGGATACAATGCTGCTTTGGGTCTTCTCTCACCAGAAGCAAAACATCATCTCATCTTGGAATTGGTGTTAAACAGTCTTCTCCCAGATAATGTAACAGTCTATAGGCGTGTAGCCTTTTCCTGAAAGATGCCTTGAATATCAACCAGTACAAATCAGGGGGCTCAAGCACAGACACTCACTCACCAACCAGAAACAGTCAGGAATCGATGCACTCTGCTCCTTTTCTCACCAGGAAAAAAATAAGCACATATTCCAAGCGGTCACCCACGAAGCAGTTATTAGGCTTTGTGGTGATCAGCAGTCTCCAGGAAATGACCCTGTGCTCCTTCTCTTACCAGGGAGAACACAGAAGCATTAATCCAAAGATGGCTACTGAGGGGGAGAATGGAGGCTCATTAGAGGTCTTGCAATAGACATTGCAGATTTTAAACTTAAGGTGGAAAATGGTTTACTATCTTAAAAGCTGCAGTATGCACTAAACAGATATGAAAGTGTTAGTAACTTAAGCTAAGTGGAGAGCCACGCATTTTAAAAGAGCATAGATTAAAGGGGTGAGCACTATGCATTCTGTTCTATGGAATACAGTGGGAAGGCCAATAAATTTAAATAGCTGAAGGGGAGTGATTTCACAAAATAATTTTGTGCTTACTCACAATAGCTAGAGAAATAGGTGGTCAAATTAACATATTGGATAGGCAACTAGAAAGACAGTTGAAAAACAATTTCTCTGTGACAAGCAACACAGATGTGGTCTCTACTAGTTTAAATATGCAATTAAGAATTCAAGTAAAAGACAGTGTAAAGAAAACAACTCAATATATAAAATAGAAGATGAAAAAGCAAAACAAAATACAAGAAAAACTAACTTTTCTCTCACAGCAAGTTGTGGCAGAGTCTGGGTGAGCTTTTCCAGTGCCTTTGTTTACCAGAGTTGCCTGAATGGACACAAAAATTACTGCTTTTTAGCAGAGATCCATGGAGAAAAGTTCCACAAAGAAAAATTTGCCAATTTTTTTTAATATTAAAATCCATTTTTTAACACAGAGTTAATTATCTAACTATTAAACCTGCTTTTACAACTAGAGCACATTGCTAGGGTTTCTCTACCATTGTAAACACCTAGTGATCACCTGTCATTTTATATATATGGCCCTTGGACATACAATATATAGAAGTAACCTTTTTCAATAGTTTCGTATAAAAGGATTATTTTCATAAATACCAACTTCGTGTATAACATACAGTAGGTTTTAAAAATAGTAGGAAGTGAAAATACTTGGAAGGCAAACAAAATTTCAAGACATTTACTCCTGAGGATCAAAACTCAGGGAAGACACTCATTGCCAATGTAGAAAAAGTTAACTTACAGCTGAAACTTATTTCATTTATTTAACATTTATTTACTGGGAAAGTCCGACTTGGAATGAGCTAATTTTAATTGGAGGCCTGCGGAGAAACGATCCAGATGCATGTCTTTGTGGCATGGGAGGAAACCGGAGCACCCAGTGGAAACCCACATGAATGCAGGGGGGACATGCAGACTCCGCACAGAAATGAAACAAACAGAAATGAAATTAAACAGAACAGGATATTATATTGTCATTTGGAAACAGTTAAACAAGCTGTGCTGTTTTATAAAGTAATCCGAAAAATCAAAAAGGGAGAGAAAAATAGGTTTCTAAAAATAAAATTCACATTGGAGATTTCAAGTGAATTAGTGATCAGGGAAAATCTTAGGTAAAAAATGAAACTGTCTGCTCTTGGCACGCCACCAGGAGCCAATGCAGGGGGGGGGGGGGGGAGTCATTCAACTGCTGCTACTTTAATTCAGGATTGGTAGCAACTGTTTTAATTACAGTAGAATCAGGTGAACACACACACACACTGGATGGGGGGGGGGGGGGACTTTCATTCTGCACCTCTCCTAAACAGTAATGAAACACCTTGCATCTCCCTGAAATATGCATACTTCTCATGTTTTCTGCTTAAAAAAATGAAACATTATAATAACACTATTCAGGCAATTTCCACGGTAATACTTACCACAAAACATGCTCATTCTAGACAAATAAACACTTGAAACACAGACTGTGCATTTGTGGCCTTCTCTCTGTATTCAGGTTTCTGAATTTCTTTGAACGTGGTGTATGTGTGCACAAGCGTTTGTTTGCGCTCTCTTTTCTAAATTCACACCTGCATCAGCTTCACTGAGAGTGCACACCTGACTGTGCACCTGTGTGTGCAGTTAAGTTTGCACTTGCCTGAGCATGTACACTTACTTTGCATGAGCATGTGTTGACCTGCGCAAGTGTTCATGTGCTTTAGTCATGTGTAAGAAGCAATGGGAATAGAGGTCACTATGTATGCAACTAAAAATTCAAAACGTTGCATCCAGTGAAGGGATTGTGGTAGAACTATTTTTCAAACACCTATTTTTAATGAAAATACAAAAATATCCAGAGGTACTTAATTTTTTATGCAATACTGACCTCCAGGGTGGGAACTGCAGGGAAATACTAAGCTGTCCATGGGTGTTGTCAGGCCTGATACTGCAGACAAAAGGATTCGCCTGGAAATACTAAGCTGTCCACAGGTGTTGTCAAGCCTGATACTGCAGACAAAAGGATTCGCCTGGAAATACTAAGCTGTCCACGGGTGTTGTCAAGCCTGATACTGCAGACAAAAGGATTCGCCTGGAAATACTAAGCTGTCCACGGGTGTTGTCAGGCCTGATACTGCAGACAAAAGGATTCGCCTGGAAATACTAAGCTGTCCATGGGTGTTGTCAAGCCTGATACTGCAGACAAAAGGATTCGCCTGGAAATACTAAGCTGTCCACGGGTGTTGTCAGGCCTGATACTGCAGACAAAAGGATTCGCCTGGAAATTCTAAGCTGTCCACGGGTGTTGTCAAGCCTGATACTGCAGACAAAAGGATTCGCCTGGAAATACTAAGCTGTCCACGGGTGTTGTCAAGCCTGATACTGCAGACAAAAGGATTCGCCTGGAAGGTCTGCTATTTCCCTGTAATATCTAACTGGCAGACATTGTGGCTTGCTTATATCCCTACAGGAGTATCCCTTACCTCAAAAATGTATTTAGCAACATTTTTCTTTTCCTTTGTCCTTGCACAACAGTGATTAATTTAAAAGCAGTTTAGCATGATTTTTTTTCTTACTTTGCCACTTCTTCTGGTGTCCTCAAATGGGCCACAATAATGGTCATATGCAATCGCTCGACAGGGATGAGGGCCCTTAATAGTCTAGGTTCCTTAGTAACAATAAGTTCCTGGACATCTTCAATTTTATCCAGAATCTGCAATTAAAAACAGAAAACACTGCTGTAAAGACTTTCTTGCTTTACGTGGTTATATCATTTAAATGATAAAAGAATTCCTCTACAATAAATATATTCCAGTATTCAAAATATATGCACTTACATGTTGACCATTAGCTTAATACTGACAGGAGTGCTCAGTTTTTTAGTACTTAATGGAAATATTTTTTCCTGCACTGCAGTAAAATGGAAATTTTACATCTACAATTCTGATTAAAATTTTTTTCAATTGATTTCAATATAATTCATCTAACAGTGCATTCTGTCAATGCGAATGAAAAGCAAGCGTGTGATGGTATTTATCAAGCTAACTCAAACCGCTTTCTAATTGTAGTGAAATGGAAACCCATGTGCAAATCGTGTTGCTTGCTGGAGAACAGACAACACAATGCTTAGAAACGTGTCTAATATATTATTTAAAACTCGCAGAACTCACTGGAGAATGTATCTATTAGGATGAAGAATGCTTTACTCTGTAGCAAAGGAAGCTTCTTGTGTTTTTATTAAAACATTTCAATGTAGGATAATGATTATCATAGCATAACTGATATCAGAGCGACCACGTAGGGGTAATTAATAGGTGTATAATCTGCAGGGCTACCATATCACCCTCTGTTTAATCTTTTTCTTACCTGCTGCCTGGTGGCCTTCCACCATCCCATGACTTGCCTAGCCCAGGCATTACCGGTCAAGCTGTCCCAGGTTTTACAGAATGCCCCCAGTTTTTGCACTTTGACACATCCATAATCCCTCCCAAAATTGGTGATTTGGGGTGATATGATGGTAGATTTTGCACTTCATGACATTAGAGTTATTGACTTTTTACTCCAGAAACTGCATGCTAATTTCCATAGTCTTAGTCTGTCCTCTCTTCTAGTTCAAAAAGTGTCCCTGAATACCCCCCCCCCCCCCAAGTCAGGAACTTGGAGAATAGCAGCAATGAGACTACAGCTCCTCCCCACGAGTGAGATCTGCTAATGGGAGCTCATGCTCCTCCCCAGGAGTGAGATCTGCTAATGTGAGCTCATTCGGGAAGCTATAAGGATATTTTCCCTACAAGTCCTATCCCCAAGCCCCAGTAATAACTGATGCATGCCTTACAATGCTGGCACTGTGATACACACATGCTGCCGTGTATGTGTTGATTACATCTACAGTGTTGTGTTGCTTGGCATGGACTGCACTCCTAGAGTATGCACAAGGTTACCTACCCTATCCTGCCGGGTACTTTAATGTGCTATGGTTGACCATGTGAATCTATCATCCCAGAGCAGTGGCAATTAGGCTTTTGCTCCTTCACTCTATCCCCTTAACTTGTTCCTCCAGCCCAGGTCATCTGAAGTGCAGTCAGAGTGTAGCCCTCCAATGCCACAAAACCTCTACATCATCTGACTGCTACCATTTCCGCACACTATAAACACTTCCAGTGCCACCTCTCATTTATTGTCACTCTAACTCAAAGGAGTTTGGGGGGGGGCAACTACCACAATACTCTAAAATATTATTATAGACTCCCAACTCTACACAAAACCCTAACATAATAGCTCTTACTGAAGCCTGGGTTAAAGATTCCTTCTGCTTACATCCAAGACAACTATAGCATCCTGTAAGACTTTAGACTTGGTCCAAGAATTAGTAGCACAGTCAAGCAACATCTCCCTGCAAATTACTGACTCTTCAAAAAGTTAACCAGGCTGACAGAGCCTCACTGGTTGTTAGAAAATGTACATCAAGAAACATTAGTCTTAACCTTCAAACTTTTAAAAAACAAAAATGACCAAGTTCACACCACGCTCCACCTTACTCAGACAGCTAAGCCAAGACCAAATAGCAATAGCAGTACTCCAAACTGAACTGCTCAATACGATGCTGCAAAGTTTACAAACACGATTTATTTCACATAAAAGCTTTAAGTGTGCAAAGTAATCATACACTTTTCGTCAGGGCTCCTGCCCCAACTTCTTCAGAAACAGCAACTAACATTTACAATACACTTTTATATATATATGTGACCCCACCCACCGTCATCAATACAATTAATCAATTAATTACATTTAGTCTAAAATTGTTAGACTAAAAACAATATTGTAGAGTAGTTTAAATGAACATATACACAAAACAAATCAACCTCAATGTGAACCATACATATTTTAAAAAAACTATTATGTGTATTTACTTCTATTTTATGATATATAATTTTTAATATTATTTATTTCATTTTATTTATTATTAAATTTAAGTCTGAGACACCATGTTGCCCAAGCCTATCCTACTACACTTCGGCACTCATTAATTATGTTAAAATTAATGTAATGTTTAAAAGTTTAAAAATACTAAAAATATTAAAAATATTTACATTTGTTTATCAGAAGAAAAACTCTCTATATATATATAATATCTTAGTCAATAATTTCAATGAATTCAACTTAAATATACATAAATATATATAACATAAATATAAATATAAATATATATATATATATATATATATATATATATATATATATATATATATATATATAAATGGACTCAAAAGACAAGTCTTATTAAATTAAAAATGCTTGTTCCAATAGGTGAATGTAAAATATGAATTAATGTGAATCTACTCCTTTAACTTTTGAACTGTTCTCAATGTTTACATCCATATAAACAAAGTTATTATATATAGTTTTCATATTTATATTTATAATACTTATATACATAATTATTAACAAAATTGTTTATATATAAAAAAAATTTTTGTTTATATATAAAAATTTCATCTGTCTACATTTTTCAATCTAAGTATACATTTAATGGAACACATTTCGTTTAGACCTGGGGTTCTCATTGCGTTGGTTCTCAATTGCCAAAGGAGTTCCGACTTTTCCAAAAACAAACTTTCATTACCTCCCCTGCCATCTGAGTTAACTTGATCTAACACTCTAAATTTAAAATTATGGTTCGAGTGTGTGTCAATGTGTCTAGCTAACGCATTGTCCATTTTCTTGGCATTAATATTATATATATGTTCTTTGATCCTATCAACTAGTTTCCTGTCAGTCTTTCCTATATAAAACACTTGGCATGACTGACAATTCGCTAAGTAGACCACCTGTTTACTGTTGCAGCTGTGTTTAACCAGCGTTCTGTATTCTCTCCCATTAATCACAAATCTAGTTCCTTCTTCTATATACTTACAACAGTTACACATTAAACACTTTGACATTCCTCTCTTAGTTGTTAAGGACACACACTTCTTTTGTAAAATTTCCTTCAAATTCGCTCCACGTTTGTATACTATCTTAGGTTTACTTGGTAGTAGATCACAAAAATATTTGTCATTTTGTAAATATTCCCAATTCTTCACCAATATGTTAAATATTAGTTTTGAATCTAAGTTGTAAGTACAAATAAAGTTACAACCAAATGGGACCCCCCCTTTCTCTTTTTCTCCTGTAGTTATTTCTCTATTTCTTATACTATCCTGCCTTACTTCTAGTTCTAAATTTAAAATAGGTAGATATACACCCTCCATTCTTTTAAATTTTACTTCCATTAATATTTCACTTAGTAGATCATATGGGTAGCCTCTTAATTTGAAGAATTCTAAAATTAATTCACATTCTTCATTGAATTCATCCTCTAGTGATGTCATTCGAGCTGCTCTTACCAGTTGCCCTTTTACTACCGACTTTTTCTGATGTTTCGGGTGGCAACTGGTAAAATGGAGATACATATTCGAATGTGTCTCTTTCCTAAAAATTTTTGATTCGGTGAATGTAAGCGATTCACCAGTGGATGAATTTAACCGCTTGAAAGTTTTAACAAACCGAAGTGGTGACTTTAAAATATACAATTATGCGGACATTGATATTTGTCCTGAAATTGTAGAGCTACTATCTAGGGGTTACACCTTTGTTCCTTCACGTCCCATGAATCTAGCTGAAACGTTGCTAGACTTGAAACTTTTTTGTAGAAAAATTAACCTGACAGCCCTTATGGGGAACAATACAAATGAAAAATCTGATTTATATGTATGTAGTGTATATAATCCTCCATTACATCCTCAGGTATCTTTATTTGAAATGGCAACAGAATTAGACTTGAGGAATTTAGAAAAATCCAACCTGTATAGAAAGAATTATAGGTACAATATAAGTAAAGATGAAAAGGAATTGCTAGATTATTTAAAACAAGCACCCATCCGAATTATGAAACCGGACAAGGGTGGGGGCCTGGTGATTATGTCTACAGATGACTATAATACCAAAATGTACAGTATTTTAGAGAGTGAAACTTACGCTAAAGCCTCAATAAATGAAATGCATGGGGCATATAGGAGAATAACAGCATGGATAGAAGAACTATACATAGAGGCAAGAATAGATAGGGACATTTATTTATATTTACAACAAACGTTTCCAAGAACGCCCTATTTATTCGGGATACCAAAGATTCACAAATGCCTCATAAATCCACCAATGAGACTGTTAGTAGACGGTAGGAAGAGTTCAACTTATACTTGTGCAAAACTATTGGACAATATGTTGAAAAAATAGATTATAAATGAAAAACAAATTTCAAAAGACTCTTGGACATTTTTAAAATCCATTAGTGAATTGGAATTTGTTTCTCAGGCAGTGTTTGTAACGGTCGATGTGAAAGACCTATATTCCAGCATTCCACATCAGATAGCAATTGAATGGGTGGCCGAAATGTTGTGTATGTCAGGAGCACCAACGAGTGAGATAAGTTTAGTGAAAGAATTAATAGACACTGTGTTATCTTACAATTATATAATGTTTGAGAAAGATATTTATCATCAAAAAATTGGAGTGGCTATGGGCTCACCATGTGGTGGTGCCATAGCAAATTTAGTAATGGCTTATTGGGAGAGGTCTTTTGTCCTTAACAACAATGTTCTTAAAGAAAAAATTTTGCATTACACTCGTTTTTTGGACGACATCTTTATACTATTTAAAGGGACAATACAAGAGATTGATGACTGCTTAAAAAACTTAAATAGCACTACTAGTTTTTTGAGTTTTACATATTGCTATGATGTCAATAGTATAGAATATTTAGATGTATCCCTAAGAAAAGATTATGAAAGAAATATGTACTTATCAAAAATTTTTAGGAAAGAGACACATTCGAATATGTATCTCCATTTTACCAGTTGCCACCCGAAACATCAGAAAAAGTCGGTAGTAAAAGGGCAACTGGTAAGAGCAGCTCGAATGACATCACTAGAGGATGAATTCAATGAAGAATGTGAATTAATTTTAGAATTCTTCAAATTAAGAGGCTACCCATATGATCTACTAAGTGAAATATTAATGGAAGTAAAATTTAAAAGAATGGAGGGTGTATATCTACCTATTTTAAATTTAGAACTAGAAGTAAGGCAGGATAGTATAAGAAATAGAGAAATAACTACAGGAGAAAAAGAGAAAGGGGAGGTCCCATTTGGTTGTAACTTTATTTGTACTTACAACTTAGATTCAAAACTAATATTTAACATATTGGTGAAGAATTGGGAATATTTACAAAATGACAAATATTTTTGTGATCTACTACCAAGTAAACCTAAGATAGTATACAAACGTGGAGCGAATTTGAAGGAAATTTTACAAAAGAAGTGTGTGTCCTTAACAACTAAGAGAGGAATGTCAAAGTGTTTAATGTGTAACTGTTGTAAGTATATAGAAGAAGGAACTAGATTTGTGATTAATGGGAGAGAATACAGAACGCTGGTTAAACACAGCTGCAACAGTAAACAGGTGGTCTACTTAGCGAATTGTCAGTCATGCCAAGCGTTCTACATAGGAAAGACTGACAGGAAACTAGTAGGCAGGATCAAAGAACATATATATAATATTAATGCCAAGAAAATGGACAATGCGTTAGCTACACACATTGACACATACTCGAACCACAATTTTAAATTTAGAGTGTTAGATCAAGTTAACTCAGATGGCAGGGGAGGTAATGAAAGTTTGTTTTTGGAAAAGTTGGAACTCCTTTGGCAATTGAGAACCAATGCAATGAGAATCCCAGGTCTAAACGGAATGTGTTCCATTAAATGTATACTTAGATTGAAAAATGTAGACAGATGAAATTTTTATATATAAACAAAAAATTTTTTTATATATAAACAATTTTGTTAATTATGTATATAAGTATTATAAATATAAATATGAAAACTATATATAATAACTTTGTTTATATGGATGTAAACATTGAGAACAGTTCAAAAGTTAAAGGAGTAGATTCACATTAATTCATATTTTACATTCACCTATTGGAACAAGCATTTTTAATTTAATAAGACTTGTCTTTTGAGTCCATTTATATATATATATATATATATATATATATATATATATATATATATATTTATATTTATATTTATGTTATATATATTTATGTATATTTAAGTTGAATTCATTGAAATTATTGACCAAGATATTATATATATATATAGAGAGTTTTTCTTCTGATAAACAAATGTAAATATTTTTAATATTTTTAGTATTTTTAAACTTTTAAACATTACATTAATTTTAACATAATTAATGAGTGCCGAAGTGTAGTAGGATAGGCTTGGGCAACATGGTGTCTCAGACTTAAATTTAATAATAAATAAAATGAAATAAATAATATTAAAAATTATATATCATAAAATAGAAGTAAATACACATAATAGTTTTTAAAATATGTATGGTTCACATTGAGGTTGATTTGTTTTGTGTATATGTTCATTTAAACTACTCTACAATATTGTTTTTAGTCTAACAATTTTAGACTAAATGTAATTAATTGATTAATTGTATTGATGACGGTGGGTGGGGTCACATATATATATAAAAGTGTATTGTAAATGTTAGTTGCTGTTTCTGAAGAAGTTGGGGCAGGAGCCCTGACGAAAAGTGTATGATTACTTTGCACACTTAAAGCTTTTATGTGAAATAAATCGTGTTTGTAAACTTTGCAGCATCGTATTGAGCAGTTCAGTTTGGAGTACTGCTATTGCTATTTGGTCTTGGCTTAGCTGTCATTCGTCTTAACCTTGTCATAGTTTATATTCCTCCACCTTACTCAATTATTATTTGAGATGCCATCATGCCAGTGTTCTCAAATGGTCCTAGCAGGAATAAGATTATTCTTTGGAATTTAACTTGGATGCTAGTGGTCACAAACCAAAGAGCTGAACAGCATGCTGCAACAGTTTAGCCTAGAACAACTTGTAAAGCAGCCAATCTGGATTAGCCTCAAAACAGGAAAACATGCTACCCCGATCTTATTTTAGCAACTTGGCTCACTGATACAACATGCAAATTTTGCCCCACCCTTTGGGGAAAATCAAATGAAAAATTGATTTATATTATGGTTATTAATTCCTTAATCCTATATCTTTATTTAAATAAAAGTTAGCGGGGAAATTTGAAAAATAATTTATAAAAAGTTATATCAATATTAAAGAGAAAAAATTGCGTTATTTAAAAAAGCCCCTAATTTTAAAAAACCCGGGCAATGGGGCCGGTTTTATTCAAGTTATTCCAAAATGTACGTTTTTTTAAAAGGTAAATTAGAAAAGCCCTAAATGGGGGGGGATAGGGGAAATCAAGGTGGGAAAATATACATGGGCAAGAATGATCTTTTTTTTTTACAAAAATTTCCAAGAACGAAAATTTTTGGGTACCAAAACCCAAAACCCTCATAAATCCCCCAATAATTTGTAACTGGAAGATTCAACATACTTTAAAAACTTTTACAATTTTAAAAAAGTTAAAATAAAAAAAAATTTAAAAAAAATTTTGGAATTTTTTAAAAATTAGGAATTGGAATTTTTCCACAGTTTTTAACTCATTAAAACCATTTTCCCCTTTCCAATGAACAATTAAAGGGTCAAGTTGGTAAGGAAAAACCCAGGGGAAAATTTTAGTGGTTTAGCAGGTTATCTTACAATTATATAATTTTGAAAAAATTTTTCATAAAAAGGATGGTAGGGTTGGGGGGGGCCCAAGAAATTTTAAATGGTTTAGGGAGGGTCTTTTGCCTTAAACAACTGTTTTGTTTTTTTGCTTTCCTTTTTTGGGCCTTTTTTTAAATTTTTAAAGGGCAAACAAAATTGTACTCAAAAAACAAAAAACCCTCTGGGTTTTTTTTTTACATAGCAGATGTCAAAATAAATTTTAGAGTATTAAAAAAAATTTGAAAAATATTCATAAAAATTTTTAAAAAAAAATTTAGTTCTCCATTTTACCATTCCCCAAAACTAAAAAAAGTCTTAAAAGGGAAATTTAAACAGCTGTGCAATAGAATAAAATAAGAATTGAAAATTTTAAATTCTTAAAATTGACACCCAATACTAAAGGAAAATTAAAAAAAATTTGAATATGTAACCCTTTTTTAATTTTAGAATGGAAAAGGGCGGGATGTATAAAAAAAATAACCGGGGAAAAAAAAGGGATCCCTTTTTTAACTTTTTTGTATTAAACTTTTCAAAACAATTTTAAAAATTTGGTAAAATTAAATTTAAAAATGAAAAATTTTTTTTTGGGACATCCAATAAACCTGAAATCAAACGGGGAAATTTTAAGGTTTTAAAAAAGAATTGTTCCTTCCTAAAAAAATGCAAATTTTTTGGTAAGTTGAAATTAGGGGAATTTTTGTTTTTGGGGGGAAAATAAAACCTGGTTAAAACCTCAACTAAACATGGTTATTACGAATTTAGCTCCAAGGTTTTAGGAAAGCTACAAAATATAGGGGGAAAAAGCTTATTAATTTTAACCAAAGAAAAGGAAAGCGACTCCATTGCCTATAACCCAAATTTTAAATTTAGAGTGTTAGACTGGTTAACCCAGATGCAGGAGGTAATGAAGTTTGTTTTGAAAAGTTGAACTCTTTATGTACTGAGAACCAATGCAATGAGAATCCCAGGTTCAAACGGAATGTGTCTCCTATTAAATGCATACTTAGATTGAAAATGTAGACAGATGAAATTTTATATAAACAGTAATTTTTTTTATATATAAACAATTTTATTAATTATGTATATATTATAAATATAAATATGAAAATTATATATAATAACTTTGTTTATATGGATGTAAACATTGAGAACAGTTCAAAGAAGGAGTAGATTCAACATTAATTCATATTTTACATTCACCTATTGGAACATGTATTTTTAATTTAATAAGACTTGTCTTTTGAGTCCATTTATATATATATATATATATATATATATATATATATATATATATTGTATCATATATTTATGTTATATATATTTATGTATATTTGTTGAATTCATTGAAACACACCAAGATATTATATATATATATATAGAGAGTTTTTCTTCTTGATAAACAAATGTAAATATTTTCTTTTAATATTTTTAGTATTTTTAACTTAAACATTACATTAATTTTTAATATAATTAATGAGTGCCAAGGTAGTAGGATAGGCTTTGGCAACATGGTGTCTCAGACTTAAATTTAATAATAAATAAAATGAAATAAATAATATTAAAAATTATATATCATAAAACAGGAAGTACACACATAATAGTTTTTTAAATATGTATGGTTCATATTGAGGTTGATTGTTTGCATATGTTCATTTAAACTACTCTTAATATTGTTTTTAGTCCAACAATTTAGACTAAATGTAATTAATTGATTAATTGTATTGGATGATTTTGTGGGTGGGGCCGCTAATATATATAAAAGTGTATTCATAAATGTTAGTTGCTGTTTCGAAGAAGTTGGGGCAGGAGCACTGACGAAAAGTGTATGATTACTTTGCACACTTAAAGCTTTTTATGTGAAATAAATCGTGTTTGTAAACTTTGCAGCATCGTATTGAGCAGTTCAGTTTGGAGCACTGCTATTACATTTGGTCTTGGCTTAGCTGTCATTCGTCTTAACCTTGTCATAGTTTATATTCCTCCACCTTACTCAATTATTATTTGAGATGCCATCATGCCTGTGTTCTCACATGGTCCTAGCAGGAATAAGATTATTCTTTGGAATTTAACTTGGATGCTAGTGGTCACAAACCAAAGAGCTGAACAGCATGCTGCAACAGTTTAGCCTAGAACAACTTGTAAAGCAGCCAATCTGGATTAGCTTCAGCAGGAAAACATGCTACCCCGATCTTATTTTAGCAACTTGGCTCACTGATACAACATGCAAATTCTGCCAAATTTCCTAAGTGTCCAGTGCTGTCCTATTGCTTCAAATCTATAAAACCTACACCCCAAATAATGACTGGTCAACCCTTCCCTTCACATAAACACTGGATTCTCATCCCTCTTATCCCCTGGTCTCCCTTTAAGGAAGTTATGCCCCTGAATGCGCACCGCTATATCTCATTGACAGTTATATTTCAAGTTATGTCCCTGAATGCACACCTTTATATCTCATTGACGGTTATATTTCAAGTTATGCCCCTGAATGCACACCGCTATATCTCATTGACGGTTATATTTCAAGTTATGCCCCTGAATGCACACCGTTATATCTCATTGACGGTTATATTTCAAGTTATGTCCCTGAATGCACACTGTTATATCTCATTGACGGTTATATTTCAAGTTATGTCCCTGAATGCACACCGTTATATCTCATTGACGGTTATATTTCAAGTTATGTCCCTGAATGCACACCGTTATATCTCATTGACGGTTATATTTCAAGTTATGCCCCTGAATGCACACCTTTATATCTCATTGACTGTTATATTTCAAGTTATGTCCCTGAATGCACACCGTTATATCTCATTGACGGTTATATTTCAAGTTATGCCCCGTTATATCTCATTGACGGTTATATTTCAAGTTATGTCCCTGAATGCACACCGTTATATCTCATTGACGGTTATATTTCAAGTTATGCCCCTGAATATGCACCGCTATATCTCATTGACGAAGTTATGTCCCTGAATGCGCACCGTTATATCTCATTGACGGTTATATTTCAAGTTATGTCCCTGAATGCACACCGTTATATCTCATTGACGGTTATATTTCAAATTATGTCCCTGAATGCACACCGTTATATCTCATTGACGGTTATATTTCATTTCAAGTTATGTCCCTGAATGCACACCGTTATATCTCATTGACGGTTATATTTCAAGTTATGTCCCTGAATGTATATCTCATTGACGGTTATATTTCAAGTTATGCCCCTGAATGCGCACCATTATATCTCATTGACGGTTATATTTCAAGTTATGTCCCTGAATGCGCACCATTATATCTCATTGACGGTTATATTTCAAGTTATGTCCCTGAATGCGCACCTTTATATCTCATTGACGGTTATATTTCAAGTTATGTCCCTGAATGTGCACCGTTATATCTCATTGACGGTTATATTTCAAGTTATGTCCCTGAATGTGCACCTTTATATCTCATTGACGGTTATATTTCAAGTTATGCCCCTGAATGCACACCGTTATATCTCATTGACGGTTATATTTCAAGTTATGTCCCTGAATGTGCACCATTATATCTCATTGACGGTTATATTTCAAGTTATGTCCCTGAATGCACACCGTTATATCTCATTGACGGTTATATTTCAAGTTATGCCCCTGAATGCACACCGTTATATCTCATTGACGGTTATATTTCAAGTTATGTCCCTGAATGCACACCGTTATATCTCATTGACGGTTATATTTCAAGTTATGCCCCTGAATGCACACCGTTATATCTCATTGACGGTTATATTTCAAGTTATGTCCCTGAATGTGCACCGTTATATCTCATTGACGGTTATATTTCAAGTTATGTCCCTGAATGCACACCGCTATATCTCATTGACGGTTATATTTCAAATTATGCCCCTGAATATGCACCGCTATATCTCATTGACGGTTATATTTCAAGTTATGTCCCTGAATGCACACCGTTATATCTCATTGACGGTTATATTTCAAGTTATGTCCCTGAATGCGCACCGTTATATCTCATTGACGGTTATATTTCAAGTTATGTCCCTGAATGCGCACCATTATATCTCATTGACGGTTATATTTCAAGTTATGTCCCTGAATGCACACCGTTATATCTCATTGACGGTTATATTTCAAGTTATGCCCCTGAATATGCACCGCTATATCTCATTGACGAAGTTATGTCCCTGAATGCGCACCGTTATATCTCATTGACGGTTATATTTCAAGTTATGTCCCTGAATGCACACCGTTATATCTCATTGACGGTTATATTTCAAATTATGTCCCTGAATATGCACCGCTATATCTCATTGACGGTTATATTTCAAGTTATGTCCCTGAATGCACACCGTTATATCTCATTGACGGTTATATTTCAAGTTATGTCCCTGAATGCGCACCGTTATATCTCATTGATGGTTATATTTCAAGTTATGCCCCTGAATGCGCACCGTTATATCTCATTGACGGTTATATTTCAAGTTATGTCCCTGAATGCACACCGTTATATCTCATTGACGGTTATATTTCAAGTTATGCCCCTGAATATGCACCGCTATATCTCATTGATGGTTATATTTCAAGTTATGTCCCTGAATGCACACCGTTATATCTCATTGACGGTTATATTTCAAGTTATGCCCCTGAATGCACACCGTTATATCTCATTGACGGTTATATTTCAAGTTATGTCCCTGAATGCACACCGTTATATCTCATTGACGGTTATATTTCAAGTTATGCCCCTGAATGCACACCGTTATATCTCATTGACGGTTATATTTCAAGTTATGTCCCTGAATGTGCACCATTATATCTCATTGACGGTTATATTTCAAGTTATGTCCCTGAATGCACACCGTTATATCTCATTGACGGTTATATTTCAAGTTATGTCCCTGAATGCACACCGCTATATCTCATTGACGGTTATATTTCAAGTTATGCCCCTGAATATGCACCGCTATATCTCATTGACGGTTATATTTCAAGTTATGTCCCTGAATGCACACCGTTATATCTCATTGATGGTTATATTTCAAGTTATGTCCCTGAATGCGCACCGTTATATCTCATTGACGGTTATATTTCAAGTTATGTCCCTGAATGCGCACCGTTATATCTCATTGACGGTTATATTTCAAGTTATGTCCCTGAATGCACACCGTTATATCTCATTGACGGTTATATTTCAAATTATTTCCCTGAATGCACACCGTTATATCTCATTGACGGTTATATTTCAAGTTATGTCCCTGAATGCACACCGCTATATCTCATTGACGGTTATATTTCAAGTTATGCCCCTGAATATGCACCGCTATATCTCATTGACGGTTATATTTCAAGTTATGTCCCTGAATGCACACCGTTATATCTCATTGACGGTTATATTTCAAGTTATGTCCCTGAATGCGCACCGTTATATCTCATTGATGGTTATATTTCAAGTTATGCCCCTGAATGCGCACCGTTATATCTCATTGACGGTTATATTTCAAGTTATGTCCCTGAATGCACACCGTTATATCTCATTGACGGTTATATTTCAAGTTATGCCCCTGAATATGCACCGCTATATCGCATTGACGAAGTTATGTCCCTGAATGCGCACCGTTATATCTCATTGACGGTTATATTTCAAGTTATGTCCCTGAATGCACACCGTTATATCTCATTGACGGTTATATTTCAAATTATGTCCCTGAATGCACACCGTTATATCTCATTGACAGTTATATTTCAAGTTATGTCCCTGAATGCGCACCGTTATATCTCATTGACGGTTATATTTCAAGTTATGTCCCTGAATGCGCACCGTTATATCTCATTGACGGTTATATTTCAAGTTATGCCCCTGAATGCGCACCATTATATCTCATTGACGGTTATATTTCAAGTTATGTCCCTGAATGTGCACCATTATATCTCATTGACGGTTATATTTCAAGTTATGTCCCTGAATGCGCACCTTTATATCTCATTGACGGTTATATTTCAAGTTATGTCCCTGAATGTGCACCGTTATATCTCATTGACGGTTATATTTCAAGTTATGTCCCTGAATGTGCACCGTTATATCTCATTGACGGTTATATTTCAAGTTATGTCCCTGAATGTGCACCTTTATATCTCATTGACGGTTATATTTCAAGTTATGTCCCTGAATGCACACCGTTATATCTCATTGACGGTTATATTTCAAGTTATGTCCCTGAATGCGCACCGTTATATCTCATTGACGGTTATATTTCAAGTTATGTCCCTGAATGCACACCGTTATATCTCATTGACGGTTATATTTCAAGTTATGCCCCTGAATGCACACCGTTATATCTCATTGATGGTTATATTTCAAGTTATGCCCCTGAATGCACACTATATCTCATTGACGGTTATATTTCAAGTTATGCCCCTGAATGCACACCGTTATATCTCATTGACGGTTATATTTCAAGTTATGCCCCTGAATGCACACCGTTATATCTCATTGACGGTTATGTTTCAAGTTATGTCCCTGAATGTGCACCGTTATATCTCATTGACGGTTATATTTCAAGTTATGTCCCTGAATGTGCACCGTTATATCTCATTGACGGTTATATTTCAAGTTATGTCCCTGAATGCACACCGCTATATCTCATTGACGGTTATATTTCAAATTATGCCCCTGAATGCGCACCGCTATATCTCATTGACGGTTATATTTCAAGTTATGCCCCTGAATGCGCACCGTTATATCTCATTGACGGTTATATTTCAAGTTATGCCCCTGAATGCACACCGTTATATCTCATTGACGGTTATATTTCAAGTTATGTCCCTGAATGCACACCGTTATATCTCATTGACGGTTATATTTCAAGTTATGTCCCTGAATGCACACCGTTATATCTCATTGCCGGTTATATTTCAAGTTATGCCCCTGAATGCGCACCGTTATATCTCATTGACGGTTATATTTCAAGTTATGTCCCTGAATGCACACCGTTACATCTCATTGACGGTTATATTTCAAGTTATGTCCCTGAATGCACACCGTTATATCTCATTGACGGTTATATTTCAAGTTATGTCCCTGAATGCGCACCGTTATACCGTTATATCTCATTGACGGTTATATTTCAAGTTATGTCCCTGAATGCACTTATACCGTTATATCTCATTGACGGTTATATTTCAAGTTATGTCCCTGAATGCGCACCGTTATACCGTTATATCTCATTGACGGTTATATTTCAAGTTATGCCCCTGAATGCGCACCGTTATATCTCATTGACTGTTATATTTCAAGTTATGTCCCTGAATGCACACCGTTATATCTCATTGATGGTTATATTTCAAGTTATGTCCCTGAATGCACACCGTTATATCTCATTGACGGTTATATTTCAAGTTATGCCCCTGAATGCGCACCGTTATATCTCATTGACGGTTATATTTCAAGTTATGTCCCTGAATGCACACCGTTACATCTCATTGACGGTTATATTTCAAGTTATGTCCCTGAATGCACACCGTTATATCTCATTGACGGTTATATTTCAAGTTATGTCCCTGAATGCGCACCGTTATACCGTTATATCTCATTGACGGTTATATTTCAAGTTATGTCCCTGAATGCGCACCGTTATACCGTTATATCTCATTGACGGTTATATTTCAAGTTATGTCCCTGAATGCGCACCGTTATACCGTTATATCTCATTGACGGTTATATTTCAAGTTATGTCCCTGAATGCGCACCGTTATATCTCATTGACGGTTATATTTCAAGTTATGTCCCTGAATGTACACCGTTATATCTCATTGACGGTTATATTTCAAGTTATGTCCCTGAATGCGCACCGTTATACCGTTATATCTCATTGACGGTTATATTTCAAGTTATGTCCCTGAATGCGCACCGTTATACCGTTATATCTCATTGACGGTTATATTTCAAGTTATGTCCCTGAATGCGCACCGTTATACCGTTATCTCTCATTGACGGTTATATTTCAAGTTATGTCCCTGAATGCGCACCGTTATATCTCATTGACGGTTATGTCTCATTGATACCATTTCTGCTATCCAGAACTCGATCTTTCCTTGTGTACAAAGACATCTACAAGGACAGAAATACCCTTGGCTCACCAGTAAAAATCAAAGCTGTCATGAGATAGACAGAGATAAAAGTTTGGTCTACCTGGAAAGAAATCTATCCAATATCTTCCTACAAGTCAATACCTATTTTTAGTAGAAAGAATAGTTACACACTCAACCAAAGCAGTTTGTCTTAGAAATAAGCAAATTCCAATAAAAAAATGTAAAGAAATAGAACACCTAACAAAACAGTCTTTCAACATCACTTTTCTCACCAATAATGTCCCTAATAACAATTGAATCCATTAGAGGCAGTAACATAGCTAGGATTGGTAAAAAGGGGCAACTACCTCATGTGCAAAGTGTTAGTGGGCGCTTGGTGAAGGCAGGGTATATACTCTAGCAACTATTCACTACATTTGAAGCAAACTGTTTGCTGCAGTTTAAAAGAAGAAATGATGTTGAAGGAGGGTTGGGGATAGGGCACAGAAATGGGACCCGAATGGCTGGGACAGGAAAGAGGGGACGTCTCATGCATCTAGCCACCTGGCTGGTGTGTCGGAAGGTGCATCCTTTTTCTTTTGCTCTTCAATGGAAGAGACTGGGGGAGGGGCATAGATCTAACTTGTTTACTCTTCACTTGAAGCTCTGAGGGGGCACAGCTCACACTACCAGCCCAGGGCACTGGTCAAACCAGCTACACTTTTTAGAGTATTACAGAATCTTGATCATATCTTCCAATGAAACTATTACTAACATTTCATAATACTAGTTCTAACCACAGTACTCAAACTAACCCCAAAACTGAAAAGTACATTCTTGCAGAATATGCAGCTACCTTCCACTTCCAAGCTGTGTGCAAGATAGAAACTAAAAGATTAAGAACATGAAACCCTCCACATCTACCCTCATTGTACTCCACCCCAAATACTGAGGGAGGCAGCAGTTAAAACACCCAGCCCTTACTTGTATCAACTTGTAAAACCCTTCATTTAATACAGAAATTGTTCCACCAGCCCAGAGACATGCTATCATTTCACCTTTCTATAACCCAGCCTAAAACCCATGAGACCATCAACCTATCTTCACTCTTTGCCTTGTATAGAACTCTTTCAAAACATTTTTGCTCAACAGCTGCTTAAACAGTTTAATAGCTAAATTTGATAGACAACATGGATTCAGAAACAGTTTTAGCACAACCATTGCTATATTAGCACCTGAAACAATCCAACAGCCTAAATTATGGTCTGCTTAAAGCTGACATAT